>NC_035444.2:111767666-112112002 GCF_002127325.2 Helianthus annuus | reverse complement strand
CATTGTTTTGCTATGTGTGTTAACTTAGCATGCTAGCACCTTGATATCATTACATTGTTTTGCTACATATGTTTACTTGGCATATTAGCACATTGATTTACATGACTTTTCTGCTTAGTATGTTAACTTAGCATACTTAGTACATTGTTTTCATATAACATGTTTACATTTGGTATAACATTTGGTCTGCACAAACGGAAATTATATACAATCATTAACATTAGCTACGCCGCTCGGTAGTAAGTATTGGTACCATAGGACTTGACAATCTCGTTCCTGACATCCTAGGTTTGTTTGGATGAAAGGAATGACTGAATCCGAAAACATTTCTTTTGATAACCTTTACTTAGGGTTATCCGTCTGTCTCAAGGCTTGAATGTATGCGTTAACTTACCACATAAATGTTTGTATCATTTAAAACATGCTTTTACTTTGCAAAACATAACTTTTTGATATACTCAAAATACTTTGTTTTGAACATTCTTACATTTGGTTTAAGTGGACACATTTTATTTAACATACATAACATTTGTTACATGACTACTTGACTACGTTTTGGACTTTTAAACATATGACAATGGTTTATACAAGAACATTTGATGGTTGGTTTATACATGGACTTTATACATTGGTGGTTTGTTTAGTGACTTAAGTAACGAGGCATGTGTAGTATGATACAAGCATGGTGGATACGCCGCTGGTACTTCCTATATATAAGTGTTAATATTATATTACATATCGTAGCGTTATTTAAATCATTCAATTTGGACTTATACATTTTACACAAATAACATATTTTTCACAAGACTTTGTTTTACAAAACATTTTATTTTAATACAACTTATTTTTACTTGGTTATTCTTTTAACCATACATTATTCTTTCATATATATACATATTAACTGATTTGTTATCGTTTTTCAAACATTTTATAAAAGTAAACACTTAAACTAGATTCATGACAAGTTTTCATTAAACTTTTTCTTAAACCTAAGTCATGAATCCTATTTTCACAAAAACCTATGTCACTCACAGGCATTTTTATGCTGACGTACCTATTTTCACATATGTTTTCAGGAGCCGTTGCTTAGGATGATGATCGTGAGACGCTAGGGTGGACTTGGGCCTTAGTGACATAAAATGAAGATAGACTTAGTTTAATTATGAACTCTTGTTTCTTTCATTTTAAGACAATATAACTCTTTGGTTCTTGTTTTGAGACAATGAAATTCCACCTTTGGTTATGAATAAAATATCATTCTAATTACCATGGTTGTGGAACAATAATTCTGTTACAACACTCCCCGACGTTTCCGCCACGATTTGATGTTTTACGTGGTCAAGGTGTGACAGAAGAGTTGGTATCAGAGCCAATGGTTATAGGGAATTAGGTTATAAGTAATGCTTTGACCTAGACTATAACCTTTCTAGGACCCCAACACAAGTTGTCTTGTGTTTAGATCTTAAAACATGCACTTCACCTATCCTTAGGTGATCACCAAAACGTGAACCCAGTTTTCTAAAACGATTTTTGAAAAACAATCTTCTGTTTTAAATATTTTATTATATGGTTTTGAACCCTTTTTGATTTTTTTCAAATTGATTTTGAAATTTTATCATTTGTTTTTGAATGATTCTTTTGGCCTTGTGCCTTCCAAGTTTTTCAATCTCGTCAGAGTTTTAGGTTTTAAATAGTGTGAACACGTGCAAACTGGAAGGGTGAATGCCTGTACCCTGGGTTTTCTGTCTAAGGCTAGAGTGTTCGTACAAATCCTCATAATCGGACCAGTCACTCTTACCTGGGAACTCTTGGGGTGAGTGTTCACTTATAGGCGAGCATGTCTTCACTAAGCATTATTTATGGACCCATTTACTTTGATTAGTCACTATGTCGTTTGTTTGCTTTGTGATACGGACGAATGACCACCATCCTTGCTTTTGTTGATTTTGTTTCATCTCATTCTTTTCATCTAATCATCTCACTCGTTTCCTCTCGTGTTTTCCTCTTTTTTTTAGCATGCCTCCTTGACGTGAAAACCCGTTATCTAATGCCGAAATGGCAGATATACTGGCACAGCACATGGCTGCCGCACTCCCAAACATTATAGCTCAAGTGAACCAAGCCAACAACAATCAGAACGCTCCTTGTAACTTCAAGAGCTTCAATTCGGCTAAACCACTCAAGTTCAGTGGTACTGAAGGGGCAACTGGGCTCCTTCAATGGTTCGAGAGCATTGAGAGTACATTCCGGCATGTTCTCTGTCCTGAAAATAGGAAGGTCGAATTTGCTTCGAGCGTGTTTCAGAAAAGGGCGCTTACATGGTGGAACGGGGTTATGAGAGACCGTGGTGCTGAAGTTGCTTTAGCACAAACATGGGCTTAACTGAGAACTCTTATGATGAGGGATTTTTGTCCTCGTCATGAGCTGCGAGCGTTGGAGAGGGAGTTTGATGATTTGAAACAGGTTAGTGGTGAGCACAGGGCATATACTGATAGGTACGAAGAGCTGAGTTTACTATGCCCCACAATGGTTACCCCACTCGATAAGGATATTGAATGATACATCGATGGTCTACCTGATTCCGTGTAAGACATCGTTACTGGTAGTAATCCTACCAATGTCCGTCAGGCGATCGAGCTATCTGCGACGTTGACTGAGTCGCAAATTCGAAAGGGTAAGTTGCACAGAAAGGGGGACAAGAAGGGTAAGAAGCAGGAGTCTGACAAGAAGGATAGCAAGAAAGGTAAAAACAAGAAGGGAAATGATGCAGGTTCATCAAAGGGTTCTAGGAAACGAAAGGCTTCCCAAAGCTATGCCGTTACTGCACAGGCTCAAGCTGCTCAAAATCAGCCTGCGTAACAACCTGCCAAGAGGCCTTATCTTGGCAATGCACCTTTGTGCAACAGGTGTAACGGTCATCATCAGCCACACCTCCAATGTCGTCAATGCACCAACTGTGGAAGACCTGGTCATCTTGGTGCCACCTGTCGTATTCCAGCTAATTTGAATCGGGCAGCTCAGAACCTGGCTCAACAAGTTGCTCAGCCTCTTGCTCAGCAACAAGGTCAAGCAGCACGACCTCACTTCCCGCCAGGCTCTTGTTATAACTGTGGGGATCTGACCCACTACCATAATCAGTGTCCAAGGTTGGTAAATGCGAATCCAGTTCAGGCTCAGGCTCGTGGGCGAGTTTTCAACATGAATGCACAAGAGGCGCAAGCAGACAATGATGTGGTGAACGGTACGTTCTTTGTTAATAACCAACCTGCGTCTGTTCTTTTTGATTCAGGGGCCGATAAGAGTTTTGTGTCGTTATCTTTTGAGCCATTGCTTCGCGTGTCTAGAACGAAACTAGGTAAGCCTTTGACAGTAGAAGTTGCGAGTGGTGAACCCGTTGTTCTTGATTCTATTCTTCGCAACTGCCAACTGAACCTTAACGACCACCTCTTTCCTATTGACCTCACGCCTTTGCAACTTGGAAGCTTTGACATTATTGTGGGTATGGATTGGTTAGCCAAGCATCACGCAGAGGTAGTTTGTTTTGAAAAGATCGTTCGTGTGCCGCTTTCGTCAGGTGAGATCCTACAGGTTCGTGGTGAGAAACCTGCTAGTAGCCTCAAGCTCATGTCTTGTTTTCAAGCTCAGAAGTATCTGCGAAAGAACTATGTGGCCTTCTTGGCACATGTTACAGCAGATAAAGGCAAAGGTAAGTCTATGCAAGATATTCCTATTGTTCGGGATTATCCGGAGCTGTTTCCTGAAGAGTTACCTGGTTTACCCCCAGCACGCCAAGTCGAGTTCCGTATTGATCTCGTACCTGGTGCAAATCCTATTGCCAGAGCTCCATATCGTATTGCACCGTCTGAGATGCAAGAGCTGTCTAAGCAGCTTCAGGAGCTTTCTGATAAAGGTTTTATCTTTTCTAGCTTTTCACCTTGGGGTGCTCCCGTTCTTTTTGTCAAGAAGAAGGATGGATCCTTCAGAATGTGTATCGATTATCGTGAGCTGAATAAGCTTACCATCAAGAATCGATATCCCCTACCTCGCATTGATCATCTCTTTGACCAGTTACAGGGTGCTACTTGCTTTTCGAAGATCGACCTTCGTTCTGGGTATCATCAACTTCGTGTGCATGTAGAAGATATTCCCAAAACAGCATTCTGCACTCGATACGGGCATTACGAGTTCACAGTCATGCCATTCGGTTTGACCAATGCTCCTGCTATTTTCATGGACAAAATGAATAGGGTTTGTAAGCCTTATTTAGATAAGTTCATCATCGTTTTTATTGATGACATCTTGATTTACTCTAAGACGCAAGCTGATCACGAGCAACATCTTCGTCTCACTCTGGAACTCCTAAAGAAAGAGCAACTTTTTGCCAAATTCTCCAAGTGTGAATTTTGGCTTAAGGAAGTTCAATTTTTGGGACATATTGTCAACGAACAAGGTATTCATGTAGATCCCTCCAAGATCAGTGCGATTATGGATTGGGATACGCCTACTACTCCCTCTGAGGTTCGTTCTTTTCTTGGTCTGGCGGGTTATTACCGCCGCTTCATCGAAAACTTCTCGAAGATTGCAGTTCCTTTAACTGCTCTAACTCAGAAGAACAAACCCTTTGAATGGGGTTCTAAGCAAGAAGAAGCATTTCAGACCTTGAAGCAGAAGCTTTCTAATGCACCTATTCTGACTTTGCCTGAGGGCAATGATGATTTTGTTGTTTATTGCGATGCATCTAAATTGGGTCTTGGTTGTGTTCTAATACAAAGGAACAAAGTCATAGCCTACGCATCAAGATAGTTGAAGGTGCATGAGAGAAACTACACCACTCATGATCTTGAGTTGGGTGCAGTTGTCTTCGCTCTCAAAATCTGGAGACATTATTTGTACGGCACAAAATGCGTGGTTTTCACTGACCACAAAAGTCTTCAGCATATCTTCAATCAGAAAGAACTCAACTTGAGGCAAAGACGCTGGGTCGAACTCTTAAACTGTGACAACCCTCACTAAACCAGGTATCCGTACGACTTAATTAACTATTAATTGTTGCTTAATTACTGTGCTTGACTGAGATTTCTGATAAACTGCTACTTGACTGTTGATACTTGTACCTACCTGCATCATACTTTGATTTCCGTCACTACATTATTACTTACTGAACTCTAGTGATAAACATGATGCACAAAAGCACAGTAGCATTTGAACGGATAACCTATTGAACATGCTGATATAGCCAGCATCAGGCAAACACTGCCTCTAAAGGCCTGTATGAGCCAGAAATATTTTACTACACCCATAGTGTGTGTAGGGATACAAGGGTTGTTAAACTGCGTCTTTAGGAATAATATACAGAGATTGGATGTGCCTAAAACGTACTCTGAGCACGAACCACAGCACTTTTATCAACATACTAGCTTCTAGCTAACTAATAAAGTGCCAAAACATAAGGAAATATTCCTGACACTTTGCAGAATAAATTGTGTCACTAAAAATATTATTTACGACGCTTAAAGGATTACTTAAGCACTTTAACGGATTACTATCGAACAGAAGAACCGGACTATACCCGGAACACAAAAATATTGCCAAAAATATTATTAGTCTTTTTCTGAGCCAGTTAGGGTCCCTGATTACCCTAACACCCGCTTTATAACGCGTCATGCAACTAACGGGGTTAATCCCTAAAATTAACCAACTTAACGTAACTAAACACTAACTAAGCAATTGAGATCGAACCAAGTGACCCCCCCCCCCCTTGGGCCGGTTTGGTCCCTTTGTAACTAGTAGTACACCTTTTGATTATTTTATTTGATTTTGTGGATATCTAGAGAACATGTTAACCTTTGGATTATGGCACTTGATTTTCTCTATAAATACACACACACACACTAGAGAATCATCCACAACTCACCAACTCAACACTCTCTCTTGCTCTCTTCTATTCTCGGCCGAGACACCCCCCACCTACACACCCATTGTCGGCTTTTGATCTCTCCGTTTCAAGCATATACAAGGCATTCGGGTTTCATACTAGGAGTCTTGAAGCAAGCGGAAGTTGAAGGACCTCGTTTCTTTGCTTTTATCCACGCCATTTTCGACTAGATTCTTCCCTAGCCCCGAGCTAGAGGTATAATGTTTAAAACTCACGCTCGATCGTATCTAAAGTGGTTAATATGATTTTTAACGGTTAAAAGTCGGAATCATGCGTTTTGAATCTATAAAGTCTACTAAAACTCGAATATTGTTGGTTAAAAGCTCATAACATGTGTAAAGGTTGTAGTATTCAAATATGTTGATTATTGAGGCCCGATCTACGATGTGGTGGCTCTTATCATCGTTTAACCCGACTTTGTTAAGATCACGAATCTTGACATACGCTTGTTTCTATCGGTACGAGGGTTAAAAGGTGAAACTCCACCACACGAGAAACATGAACTTGTGTAAAAGTATTTTGACTTGTAAAATAGTATTTAAAACGAGCCGATCTACGTATGTACAAGTGGTATATTCGTAGAACCAAGTGTCGAGAAAATCATGTTTTATAAAAGTTGGGAGACATGTTAACAAATATGATTTTTACAAACTACAAGTGTATAAACACTTGTGAAACGAAAGATCCGACAAAGTAACAATTTTTATAAAAGTTGTCGGGAAGTTGTAAAGGATGATTTGTTCTAAAAACGGGGTTTTTACAAGACTAAATTATTTTATACATAGATCCACTAAATATAAGGGGATCTACACTATGACTTTCGGAAAAACTACAAGTTCGTGTAATAATGCGATTTTACATACTAGTCTACAAGTTTGATGTGTTGAAACTAGTTTGAAGTATCGGAAATTGATTGGTTGATTTAAAGAAGTGTTGGAATGATTTTGTAAAAGAAAATGATACGCTTGAAAGCGTGGCCACCTCCAGTTACAGGGGAAACTCTGGCGAAATTTTTCTAAAATCTAACACTTAGAATTATTTGCAAGTGTTATACTATTTTGAAATGTTTTCAAAATACATTTCGCAAAGACTTTATTTATTAAATAATCGGAGGTGGGATTTTTCACAAAACTAAACGTGGTAAATATTTATTCGATAAATATATTTTTTCACCACACTATTTATGATTATTTTGTGAAAATATATAAATATTATTTTTAGAGTAAAAATAATATTTACAAACGTAGACGAACCCAAAATAATACCAACGCCTATACGACAAACATATAAGTTACAACGGTAATTACTATTACCACTAAATCGCCAAAACGTAACTTACGCTTTATACGGAAATATTCATAAATGCGTATTTTGTCAACATATTATTTTTGGAAAGTATTATGCGAAGAGAAAATATATTATTTTTGAGAAAAATAATTATATTTTGGAATGAGAAGTAGAATATATTAAGTGAGACTTAATATTATAAACGCGCATGTATTAATTCCCCCATCCTTGGGAAGGAGATTAACTACCAAATTTATACAAGGAACGGTTGTCTAACTGTTTCCCGAAAATTAAACTATAAAGCTAAAGCACGGCCATCCGTCTAATAGAATTAGCACATGTAGGTCGTTGCACAGCTTTCGGACATTTGGAGTGCTTGATTTAGCAACGCACTGACTGTGAGTTCATGTCCCCCTTTTCTCTTAACTGTTTTCAGTTTTCTAACTACGGGGGTGAAATACATGTTACAATGATTATGATTACTCATTACGTGGTATGGTTAGCGTAAGGAGGGTTACTTTTAGATCATGTGAATGGGTAGGCGGAAACTTGAGGTCATTAATCCTCAGGGTAGGACCGAGGGGCAGGAGCGGTAGATCTATTTGGGTGTAGCGAGCCCAGTCCCAGGTCCAGCATAACGGACCTTGGGATGACTTTGTTCCCGACGCATAAATTTGCTAGGTTTGAGCCTTCCTACTTGCATTTCACACATATCAATGGCCTTGCAAACCATTGGTGATCTCTTTTTCCTTATTTGCTACATACCAGGTTTTTGATAAAGATAAAGGTTTATTTACTCACTATCGCATGAACTCGCTCAACATTTTTGTTGATTTTTCAACTTACATGTATTTCAGGGAATTAAAGATCTGGCACGGTATGGCATGTCTTCCACTGCATAAGTCACCAGGGTCATCCAGGGTTCGGGGAATGTGACTCTTTCCTGGACAAGTCACAGTCCTTGGATCATGTTTATGTTATGTTTGGGTTGTAATGTTTAGATAAGTTTATGGTTGTTGGGTGTTAACCCGTTAAGACAATGTTTCGATATTTTATTTTTAATGGATGATCTTGCATATTTTTAATTCATATAGCTTGTTATGATTAAGCTATGGTATTAAGAAGTCACACCAAAATAACCACGCTTCCGCAAAGCCAGGGTGTGACAGCTTGGTATCAGAGCTCTGATCATAGCGAACTAGGATTCCTTCTTGAGTCTAGACTATGATCACTAGGGCTCTCACGAAAACATTTTTACTGCATACCACTTAAGTCCAGATCCAAAACGTTTTTATAAACAAATGTTGAGCATATTTTATTTATTATTTTTAGGCTCAGTCTGGGAGGCTGAGGCTCGGTCTGGGAGACTGAGGCTCGGTCTGGGAGGCCGAGGCTCGATCTAATGGATCGAGGTAGTTGTCTAGTGGGACTAGGGAGTCAGTCTGGGAGGCTGGGAGAATTTGCTAGTGGGACTAGGGAGTCAGTCTGGGAGGCTGGGAAAGTTTGCTAGTGGGACTAGGGAGTCAGTCTGGGAGGCTGGGAAAGTTTGCTAGTGGGACTAGGGAGACAGTCTGGGAGGCTGGGAAAGTTGGCTAGTGGGACTAGGAAGGACAGTCTGGGAGGCTGGGAGGCTAGTGGGACTAGGAGGATTATGTGATTATTGCTAGTGGGACTAGGAGGATTATGTGATTATTACTTGGTAACTTGTGTGATTACCTGATTTACTGATTTTTGGTGCATGTTTGTGTTTATGTTACAGACCCATGGACTCACCAGCCACAGGTGATTCAGATACCACCGGACCTTTACCCATAGTATCAGACGACATTGTGTCTTCAGAGCACGAGGTGCATACCTCCGACTTCACCAGCACCGATGATGATGACTTCCAGCCCTTCGCTCTGCCCGATGGCGCTGATGAGCATATCGATGACCCACCTGCTGAGTATCTTCCCCTGGTTGTGATTCCAGCTCCTATTCCCCTTGCTTCATATCCAGCATACGACTTGCTACCCGACGCCGAGGCTGACGGCGATGTTGATCTCTTTGAGGACGAGCCTTTCGAGGATGAGATTCCTGATGCAGCCCCTCTTCCCGCTGGCGATCTTTTGATGATCGCTGGTGCTCCTGTTGAGGACTCGCCCGCCCATTCACCCGTCCCAGACTCCTTTGAGTCTGTGGCATCTGCACCGTCTCACGAGGTGAGCACGCAGCATTTTGTACACGACTCGGACCCCGATCAGGCATCTTCTGCCGCACCCATTCCGAGCTTTGTGTTCGAGCACGACGACATTGAGGATTCTGATCCCGTTTTTCCTCCAGGATTTGATCCTGACCACGATATTGAGTATATTCCTATGGACCAGCATATGGAGGACCCTGTTGATCCCGTTGATCCTGTTGATCCCTTTGATCCAGAGTTTGATTTTGATATGGCTTTTGATGACCCAGAGCCTGCCTTGGCCCCAGAGCAGGCAGTTGCTCTAGATCCTGTGCATGAGCATGACCTGGTACATGCCGACGTTCCTGATGAGCCCATATTAGCAGACCCACCTGTTGGTGACCACCTTGTGGACATTCCTTTGATTGTTGACGATCATGTTATAGTCGATGATCCTGTTGTTGATCCACCTTTTGTTGATCCCCCTTTGATTGCTGATATCCCTGTTGACCACCCAGTTGAGCATGTTGCACCAGTTGACCCTGTCATTGCTCCATTTGATCCTGTTCCGCTCGAGCCTGAGCACGCTCTATTTGCTGATCACCTGGATCCACCCGATGATGACGCTCAGCACGGTTGGATACCTGCTGACGAGGATGTTCCACTGTTTCCCCCACATCACACTGATGCACATCATACGGATTTCTCATTTCAGATCCCTGTGACATGATCCGATGATTTCACTTTTCCGATCCCTCAGAGTATACCTCCAGCGAGGCCTGGAGAGGGCTCTTCAGCCCACCCTTTTGGGCACATACCGATGTCTATTCCTTTCATACCTCAGATGACATCTGTACCATCTTCTGTTTCACCTGTTCATGCAGCACCATTCGATCCCACCAGCACGCCACTGCTTTGGTCATCTTCCTCTCCGATGCCACCCACTGATCCATATCATCCATTCCATATGGGGTACACCATAGAGGACGTCTTGATGTCCTTTGTCCATTAGCATGAGTCCCATACGCAGCGACTCCAGGAGCTCGAGAGAGCTCAGCTATCACTAGGTCCATGTCATGGTCAGACATCCTCACCTTTTCAGCCGTTTCGATCATTACCCCCGGACTTCGCTGCCCGACTTCTGACTTTGGAGCAGCAGATCGCTTCTGTTATTCACACTCAGCAGGCGATGGAGGAGGACTGGCTTCATCTACGCCACTTACTCTACACCCACTTTCCCCCTCCTCCACCCCCATCCGCATAGAGCTCATCGGTGCTATAGAGGTAGACGTTGGTGAGACGACAGCGATTGTGACTGCACAACCTTTTGGAGACCACCTGATGTTACTGACTTTTGTTGATACTTATTTGATGTACCTGATGTATGTGATACTGATATGATATAGTTTTGTACAGGGGTGATGTAGCCCCTATTTGATTGATGGTTGTATGCCACACTTACTACATTATGGTCTCGATATATGTAGCAATCGCGGTATTCTCACCATAACTGATGCACTTGATTTCTTATTTATATTTTTGTGACATGGGATGTTGGGACATGGGATGTTGTGTATATAATACTTGTGACATGGGATGTTGGGACATGGGATGTTGTGTGTATAATGATCGTAACATGGGATGTTGTGTGTGATATATTGATAACATGAGATGTTATGTGCTATTACTATTACTATATTCGTATGTTTACTATGGCCTGACCAACGTACACATCTTTAGAAGATGGCGCCAAGACGTCAACCTCAGCCAATGCCTACTACTCAGGACGAACTACAGCAAGTCATTGCTGCTGCCATTGCTCAATATGCTGCCTCTCAAGGAGGACCAAGCGAAAGTAGCTCGAACATTAACGGCAACCAAAATCCTCCTCATGGGTGCACCTACAAACAATTCTTGGACTGCAAGCCCATAAACTTCGATGGCACAGGGGGTGCTGTTGCTTTCGTCCGCTGGGCTGAGAAAACCGAGTCCGTACTTCGCATGAGCAAATGCGCGCTGGACCAGCAAGTCACTTACATCTCAGGGCTATTTGTGGATGGGGCCCTATCCTGGTGGAATCTACAGGTCCAGACCCTTGGCGAAGCTGCTGCTTACGCACTGACTTGGACTGAGTTGAAAGAACTCATGCGCAAAAAGTACTGTTCTCGTGCTGAAATTCAGAGGTTGGAGACCGAGTTCTGGCATCTAAAAATGGAAGGTTCTAAGATAGCTGAGTATGTTCAGAGGTTCCACGATTTGTCGCATGTGGTACCATACATGGTTACGCCTGAGTTCAAGAGGATTGAACGCTTCATTTGGGGATTGGCTCCTCAAATAATCAGCATGGTGACTTCCTCCAAACCTGCAACTATCACAGAAGCTATTGATTTGAGTGTGGCTCTCACCGAAGAGGCAATTCGGTTGAACAAGTTTGATGAAACTGAGCCCAAGAAAAAGGAGACTCATGTGGAGTCATCTGGAGGAAACAAGAGGAAGTTTTCGAATTTCAAGCAGGGCACCGGGATGGTGGTTAAGAAAGGGGAATCGAATGCGCCGGCTCAAGATTCAGCTGGTGGTAGAAAGAAAAGTAAGGGATATATGGGTGCACAGCCCAAGTGCAACTCATGCCAACGACATCACTCTGGTCGTTGTGGGATAAAAGTTTGTGAAGCATGTGAAAGGCTGGCCACCTGAAGGAGACTTGTTGGGCCACTGCTGGTCGGGGAGGCCAAGGAGGATATGGGAATAAGAACAATCGTGGTGATGGAAACCGCCCATAAAGAAACCAGGGAGGTAATGGAAACCGTGCCAATCATGCTAACCAAGCGGGCGCCATGAATCAGAACCAGGGAAACAATCAAGCTGGAAACAATGGTGGGAACGGGCAGAGGCCCGGATGTTTTAACTGCGGTGATGTTAGGCATTACAAGAGGAATTGCCCAGAATTAAACCAGGCACGCGGAAGAGTTTTTAACATGGAAGCCAGGGAAGCGCGCCAGGATCCCAATGTTGTCACTGGTACGTTCCCTGTAAACCAACGCTATGCATCCGTTTTGTTTGATACTGGTGCCGATTATAGCTTCGTGTCGTTAGAATTTAAGAATATGCTTGGTTTAGCCGCTAGTAAGTTAGATATTCCGTACTCGATCGAATTAGCGAATGGGAAGTTAGTAGAAGCTAACGAGGTGACTCGAGGTTGCGTAATCGAGCTGGGAGAGCGTGAGTTTGCTCTCGATCTACTACCGGTCCAGTTGGGAAGCTTCGACGTGGTAGTAGGGATGGATTGGTAATCGAGTAACAAGGCCGAGATAGTTTGTCACGAGAAGATTATTCGTATCCCGACCGATGATGGTGAGACCATTGATGTTCATGGGGAGAAGCGTGAGATGCCGTTAAGGATGATTAGCTTCCTGAAAGCGAGGAAGTGTTTGCAGAAGGGATGTGTTGCTTTTCTGGCACACATTGTGGATAAAAAGGCTGCTGAGCCAAAGATCGAAGACATCCCTATCGTGAGGGAATACTCAGAAGTCTTTCCAGAAGACTTGCCTGGCTTGCCGCCTGAAAGGCAAGTGGAGTTTCGCATAGACTTAGTTCCAGGCGCCGTGCCTGTGGCTAAGGCACCCTACAGACTTGCTCCGTCTGAGATGCAAGAACTGTCGACACAACTTCAAGAGTTGTTAGATAAGGGATTTATCCGACCAAGCTTCTCGCTTTGGGGAGCTCCAGTTTTGTTTGTGAAGAAGAAGGATGGTAGTTTCCGTATGTGCATTGATTACAGAGAGTTGAACAAGCTGACGATCAAGAATAGGTATCCCCTGCCAAGAATCGATGATCTGTTTGACCAACTACAAGGTTCAAGTTTCTACTCAAAGATCGATCTTCGATCTGGATACCATCAGCTACGGATACAGGAGGAAAGTATCCCGAAGACAGCCTTCAGAACTCGATATGGACACTACGAGTTTCTCGTTATGCCGTTTGGTCTGACAAACGCACCTGCTGTGTTCATGGATCTGATGAATCGAGTTTGTAAGCCGTACTTGGATAAGTTCGTGATCGTATTCATCGATGATATTTTGATTTATTCAAAGACGAAGGCTGAGCACGAGCAGCATCTTAGAGCCATTCTGGAGCTGCTAAAGAAAGAACAGTTGTACGCCAAGTTCTCTAAGTGTGAGTTTTGGCTACGAGAAGTGCAATTCCTTGGGCACGTGGTAAACGGAGATGGAATCCACGTGGATCCAACCAAGATCGAGGCGATCAAAGATTGGGAAACGCCAAAGACGCCAACCGAGATTCGGCAATTCTTGGGTTTGGCTGGCTATTATCGAAGGTTCATCGAGAACTTTTCAAAGATCGCTCAACCGTTGACACTCCTCACGCAGAAGGATAAGAAGTTTGATTGGGGAATCAAACAGGATGAAGCGTTTCAGATATTGAAATATAAGCTTTGCAACGCGCCAATCTTAGCTCTACCATAAGGTACAGATGATTCCGTGGTATACTGCGACGCATCGCGTCAAGGATTGGGTTGTGTGTTGATGCAACGTCAAAAGGTTATCGCCTACGCATCACGCCAACTGAAGGTGCATGAAAAGAACTATACCACACACGATTTGGAGCTTGGTGCAGTGGTTTTTGCCTTAAAGATCTGGAGACACTACCTTTACGGTACAAAGTGTACGATCTTCACAGATCACAAGAGCCTCCAGCATATATTCAACCAGAAGGAGTTGAATATGAGGCAAAGGCGATGGGTCGAGTTGTTGAACGATTACGACTGCGAGATCAAGTATCATCCAGGGAAGGCGAATGTGGTCGCTGATGCCCTAAGTCGTAAAGAAAGAATCAAGCCCATAAGGGTTAGGGCTATGGAAATGATAATTCAAACCGACCTTTCCTCGCGCGTTCGTGCGGCACAGAAGGAAGCTCTCAAGGAGGGAAACCTTGAGGAAGAATATCTCCGTGGGATGGGGAAGATATTGGTGCCAAACAGGGAAGGAACGTTGTGTTTTGAGAAAAGGGTTTGGGTTCCTCTGTTTGGTGGTTTAAGAGAGGTTATTTTTGATGAAGCTCACAAGTCGCGGTACTCTATCCACCCTGGAGCGGATAAGATGTACCAGGATCTTAAGGATTATTACTGGTGGCCTAGGATGAAAGGCGATGTTGCTATTTACGTGAGCAGGTGTTTAACTTGCGCCAAAGTTAAGGCGGAATACCAGAAGCCTTCGGGACTTCTGCAGCAACCAAAAATTCCCTAGTGGAAGTGGGAAGAAATCTCCATGGATTTTATTACGAAGTTGCCAAGAACGCCAAAAGGCCATGACACTATCTGGGTGATAGTGGATCGCTTAACGAAGTCAGCACACTTCTTACCTATCCGCGAGAAGGATAATACAAGCAAATTGGCTGAAATCTACATGAGAGAGATTGTTGCACGCCATGGAGTACCTCTCTCGATTATTTCTGATAGAGATGGGAGGTTTGTATCGAGGATATGGCAATCCTTCCAGGAAGCTTTTGGCTCAAAGCTGAATATGAGCACTGCTTTTCACCCGCAGACCGACGGGCAAAGTGAGCGGACGATTCAGACGTTGGAGGACATGCTGAGAGCATGTGTGATGGACTTGGGCGGTAGCTGGGATAAGCATTTACCCCTGGTTGAATTTTCATACAACAACAGCTACCACACCAGTATTGGTGCCGCGCCATTCGAAGCGTTATATGGGCGCAAGTGCAGGTCGCCGCTCTGTTGGTCTGACACAGGTGATAGAAAATTAGTAGGTCCCGATGTAGTTCAGGAAACTACAGATAAGATTGTCACACCCCCAAAGTCCACCTGCGGAGTATCACCGCTTGGGAGCGTGACATGACCAGGATCAAGCCATCAATCATATCAAACATAGCATTTAATAGTAATAAAGAAATTAAGGTAGTTCATCATGACATGATTGATGTTTCAAAACCAAACATTGTTTAAGTAGCGGAAGCATAGTAATGTAAACTCAAAATAGTTATAAGTTCAAATATCATTCATGATCCGAATCCCACAACGACCCGCTCCTCCTTGTGCAAGCTCCAAGAATACCTAAGGTCCTGCAAGGCATGCAGCAAATAATCAACAAACTAGTTGAGCGAGTTCACAGGAAGTAAGTTGGTATAATAATGCATATGTTCATCTTATGGGGGTTTCCCATACAAGTATATACTACAGGTGAGGGATTCTCACGTTTATCCTTTATAATGGGGGCTTCCCATTATGGTACTTACTAGACTAGTGCAACCATGTGTTCTTCTTAAACCGAGAACAGGAATACGTACTGGGTCACGTAGGCTTTACGTGACGTGCCCTTCCCCAAGGACAGTGGTACGCGTGGGGGGCTACGTAGGCTTGACGCAGCGTGTCCTTCCGACCCGGAAGACAGTAGATGGTATTGGGTTACGTAGGCTTTACGTAACGTGTCCTCCCGACCCGGGAGACAAATGGAAATTACTGGGTTACGTAGGCTTTACGTAACGTGTCCTGACTATCCTGAGGACGATGGTCTATAGTCTAGTGATTGCGTAAGTACGAGAAATCATCAAACATTCCAACCCAATTCCCAACCCGGGAATCCCATGCCTTGGCTGTGTGAACTCACCTTGGTTTGCTCGGCAGATACACAAAGAGTACAGGTAGCAAGTAAATGGTCAACCACGTCCTATCACGGTTTTTATACAAGTCAGGTTTTGACTTCACGTAATGCACGTATAAAACATACAAGTTAACATGTTTCGAGCACTTATAGAACATGGTAACACTTAGCAGTCAAAAGCATAACTTGTGCGTTCTAATCTCGGGCCAACATAACCCGGCCCAATTATACACCACATATTAAACTCGTGCGATCCAATGTCTAAGCCCGAAAGACAATCAGCCCAAATAACATTGTCACACCCCAACCAATGGCGGAAACATCGGGATGAGACGAAGTGTGAAGATTGCTCGAGACATCATAACGCTATTTGTGACAATAATTTAATAATCCAAATTTCATTTCCAAAATAAATGTCAAAACATTACAAGAAAAGCAAATAACAACATTGTTCAACATAACATAAACAAAATTGATACAACACTTTAAACCTAAACGTTTAAGTGAGTATCTAGGCATCTTTGCTATCCGTTTTCATTTCATCATCATCAACCTGTAACATGTTTAAAAATACAATTCAATGCAAAAGCAAAGGCGAGTATACAAGTTTGGTACGTACATAGCATAAGTTAAAAAGTGTGATCAATTCCTCATGGCAAGCATATGATTCAAGATAAACCTTAAATATGGCATGTGTCTAACATATCAAACCAAGAAAACGCAATATGCTCAAGACATAACCTCAAGTTTACGGGCGGGTCGTTAATCCTATAGCGCTACATATGTCAAGGTTTGGCTCGTACGAAGTTAATGATAAGTTCAACACATAAGAATAACCCAAGTTTAAAGTATCAAGTCATCACGTATACAAGCATGTTATAGGAACGTTCATGTGTTTAACAAAGTGTTCATGTGTAAGTTAATAGGTAAACATGTTACACCCCAAAAGTGGTAAAAGTAAAAAGGGGGAAATACGAGTATACTCACGGTTTACAAGTGGTGACTTGAAATTCCGAGAGCAAGTTTGTAGATGAATTAGTTCGGAGCACCTTGTCCTTCTACACAAGGAAACGTAGGTGTGTGAGTTTGGCGTATAACGGAAGATTATAGATTCGGAGTTTTTAATATATAGAAAGTAACATAGGTGAAAATAATCATCTTGTACGCATAACTCTTGTTCTTGACACTATTGAAACTCAAAAGAGTTGGTATGATTTCATGGATTCTAAGATCCATTAGAGTCGTAACAAGGGCATGGTCATAGATGATGTAACGTCCACTTAACAAATAACTATTAAGTCATCATCAAGTCTTAGTTACTTAGATGTATACATATAGAATAACTTAGATATTATATAGTTTACAAGTCTTATGATTCAAGCATGAGGTAGGAGATTAATGTCTCCATTTAGGTACCTCTTTGTGTCATAGAATACATACATGAGGTAGGAAGAACAAGCTTCCATTTAGGCACCTCTATTGTTCACCACTACACTTGTTGTTATAAACAACAACGAGGGTCATGAACATACAAGTATCAAGGTATTAACAACAACTAATCTATAGCAAAACATCAAGTAATGAGTGGATTCTTATGAAGGATAGCCCAAGCTAATCCAACCATCACACATTCAACAAGTTTCACACTTGAACATTACTTGTGGGTAAAACCCTAATTAAAAACAGAAAGTTTATGAGGTTTTAACCTCTGATTTAGATGTCTCAACCTTGTTTTTAAGCTTAACCAACCATGGGATAAGTTGTAAGCATTAGGACATAGGTATGAGATGTGTTGGACACAAGTTGCATAGATTTAAACGAGTTTTTGATGAACATAAAAACAAACAGAAAGTTTATGGACTATTTCGGGGCATTTCCAGGTCTGATTTCTCCAAGGAGAAGTCTAGGAATCGAACCCCATGATTATACAAGCAAGTAGGAAAAAGAATCGAGTGAATCGGATAAGAATTGAGTGAGTTATGCTCATTTTCGTGAAGGGGTGTCAATCTACTCGAACCTTTGCTTTCAGCTACGGTTTGGAGGATGTTTTGAGAGTTTTTAGTGTTGCAAAAGTGGTAGGGAGGCTGGTTATAAGTGGTATTTATAGGGGGAAGGATTAGGGTTTCAATGGGTTGGGCTTTGGAAGTGTTTAGAAGGGGTTACACCTTGAAACTAGCCCACAAAACCCAACTATATGGGGCTGAATTTTGCTGAATTTGGGCTGCCATGTTTCTTTAGTTTTTTATTTTTTTAAAACATTATAATGAGTAATTTTATTAGTTAAGTTGTGTAATAATATGCAACAATGTTTCCCCTAACTTGTAACAAGGTGAAATATGAAATAAAACATGATTTAACTAGGCAAAAAGTGTAATGTACAAGTATGTAACATGTTTGTAAGTAACAAGTATATGTCACATATTTACAAGTTCAACATATGTTTGTAAGTATCACAAAGAAGTATCAAATGATCTCATGATTAATCGTATTATGGTGTATGTATAGTATGTAACAAGGAAATGCAAGTTTTCATTCATGATCAAAATCTCGAGTTTACAACGAGTACTAGAAGGAACGAGTACAATGATACAAAGCTTCCAAAATTAGCAACACGAGTAAGACAAACTATAAATAGAAAGTACAAAACACAGGGCGTTACAAACATTCACCCAAATAACATATCGGCCCAATTAAAAGTCCAATGGTATACACGGCCCAAATACAAAACAGTCAAATGCATAAGTCCAATTATTTGGCCCAATAGATTGGCTCGTGACAGTGTAGGCCCAAAACAGTGTACGTGCATAATTGGTCTCGAGTCGCAACCGGCGATCTCGAGTCGCAACAGGGGATTACGAGTCGCAACAGTGGTCTCGGCTCGTCATGGTTCGGTTACGAGTCGCAACAGGACTCGCAACCATGGTTTCGGTTCGTGCTGCTGTGTGTGAGGTTCCGAGTCGCAACGGGACTCGCAACCTCGGTCTCGACTCGCAACCGTGTGGCTATCAACTTGTAACAGATTTCCATAATCATTAGCAACAATTAATCCGTAATTCATGCAAACAGTTTAGGCAGTTTCGAAATCAGATCAATCAACAACTTTTAACAATTTCATAATACCTTCAATTCACGTTCATATAATCATCATTAACAAGAACATATATAACAGTAGTTAATCAATGATTCAGCCTATCATCCTTCAAAACATAAACCGTGTATTAGACTATCAAGCACCCTAACCGGTTAACATATACTTGGACCGATTAATCATATCATACCCGACATCATAACAAAACAGAAAATCATAATGCATCAAGTTATGAACCGAACCACTAGTAACATCCTAATCCATCATGAAGTCCGATTACTAGCAAAATCACATAAACACGAAAATCATGAACTCAAACTAACCGAGATGGAGAGAAGGGGTCCGGATTCAACAAGCTTCGATGCGTGTTTTTCTTCGGCAGCCCTTGGTTCCGAGTTGAGAGAGAGTTTGTGTGTGTGTGTTCTTAGTCGCAAGGAGAATTGTGAAGACTAGCAACCCTAATTGTGTATGCATACGTATAAGAGAAGTGGGCCGGAACCTCACTTGGGCCGCCTTGTGGTCTCGAGTTGGGTGTGTGGCCCGAATGGGCTTGTATGCGGTTGGGTTAACATTTGGTTCACATAACATATGCATTCTCATTTAATCATATAGCACGTAACAGTCAATCAATCAATGAAATCACAAAGTTCTCAACCGTTACACATAATCTAAGAGTCGGTAAAGTACGAGTTGTCACATTATCCCCAACTTAAAAGAAATTTCGTCCCGAAATTTGGTACGCACTCACTGAGGAAGCTAGGTAAGTTCAATCGTTCACTGGTTTTCCTGGGGTGTCACATCCTCCCCCCGTTGATCTGGAATTTCGTCCCGAAATTCCGAAGTAGTAGCTTCAGCCTCAGTAGTGGTTGTATTGGTTCCGAATAATTGGGGGTACTTTTCTGTCATCCTGTCTTCGCGTTCCCAGGTGTACTCTGGGCCACGTTTGGAGTTCCAACGTACTCGAACAAGAGGGATTCTCTTGTCTTTGAGGACCTTCACATCCCGGTCCGTGATTTCGACTGGTTCCTCGACGAACTGCAACCGCTCGTCTATAGTGAGTTCTTTGAAAGGAATGATAAGGGTCTCATCTGATAGGCACTTCTTCAGATTCGACACGTGAAAGACATTGTGAACTGCTCCGAGTTCAGCTGGTAGGTTCAACTTGTAGGCTACTTTGCCTATCTTCTCAATGATTTCGAACGGTCCGACGTACCGCGGATTTAGTTTGCCCCTTTTGCCAAAACGTACCACACCCTTCCAGGGTGAGACTTTCAATAATACCCGGTCCCCGACCTGAAATTCCAAAGGCTTTCTACGCTTGTCCGCGTTGGCTTTCTGACGGTCGCGTGCTGCCACCATGCGTTGTCGTATCTGTGCAATCTTTTCTGTGGCGTCCACTACAATCTCTGGACCCGTGATCTGGCTATCCCCCACCTCTGCCCAACAGAGAGGTGACCGGCATTTACGCCCGTACAATGCCTCGAATGGAGCGGCTTGAATGCTGGTGTGATAGCTGTTATTATACGAGAACTCCACCAAAGGGAGATGCCTTTCCCAGCCGTTGCCGAAATCGATAACGCACGCCCGAAGCATGTCTTCTAGAGTTTGGATCGTTCGCTCAGACTGCCCATCCGTCTGAGGGTGATATGCTGTGCTCATGTCTAATCGTGAGCCGAAAGATTTATGCATCGCTTGCCATAGCTCTGACGTGAATCGTGCATCCCGATCCGAAATGATGGAAGTGGGCACTCCGTGCCTCGAAACAACTTCTTTAAGGTAGATGTCTGCGAGAGTGGAGAACTTATCCGTTTCCTTTATAGCCAGGAAGTGTGCAGACTTGGTGAGTCGATCCACGATCACCCATATGGTATCATTCCCCCGCTGGGATCTAGGTAGGCCTGTAACAAAATCCATGGAAATTTCTTCCCATTTCCATTCAGGTATCTTAGGCTGCTGAAGTAGGCCAGCTGGTTTCTGATATTCAACCTTGACTCTCGCACAGGTCAAGCATTTTCCAACGTACGTAGCAATGTGGGCCTTCATGCTAGGCCACCAATAAGTAGTGCTGATGTCGTGGTACATTTTGTCCGACCCTGGGTGTACCGAGTAACGAGACTTGTGAGCTTCGTCCATTACAAGTTCGCGTAGACCGCCATAAAGTGGGACCCAAATACACCCCGTTACATAGTAGGCACCGTCTGCCTTCTGTTCCATTCGTTGTCGTGAGCCACGTAAGGCTTCAGTTTTGACATTTTCGGGTTTCAATGCTTCTACCTGAGCATCTCGTATCTGTGCAGGAAGGCTAGACTGAATCGTAAGCTGTAGCGCTCGCACGCGCCGTGGTAGAGTGTCTTTCCGGCTGAGGGCATCAGCCACAACATTGGCCTTGCCTGGATGGTACTTGATAGCGCATTCGTAATCGTTGAGTAGCTCGACCCATCGTCGTTGACGCATATTCAATTCCTTTTGCTTGAAAATATGCTCGAGACTCCTGTGATCGGTGTAAATCGTGCACCTGGTACCGTACAGGTAGTGTCGCCATATCTTAAGCGCGAAAACAACAGCTCCCAGCTCTAAATCGTGCGTCGTGTAGTTCCGTTCATGAACCTTTAGTTGACGAGAGGCGTAGGCAATAACTTTATCCCGCTGCATCAATACGCAACCCAGACCCTGTATTGATGCGTCACAATATACTACGAAGTCATCTGTGCCCTCTGGCAAGGAGAGAATAGGTGCGCTGCAAAGCCTATCCTTTAGGTACAGAAAAGCTGTCTCCTAGGGCTCTCCCCAGCGATAAACAACACCCTTCTGTGTCAGTAGTGTAAGCGGCTGAGCAATCTTTGAAAAGTCCTTGATGAACCGTCGATAATATCCTGCCAAACCCAAAAATTGGCGTATTTCTGTTGGCGTACGAGGTGCAGGCCAATTTCTGATCGAGTCTACTTTGGACGGATCGACATGGATCCCATCCCTGTTCACCACATGGCCTAAGAAGTGGACTTCACGAAGCCAGAAGTCGCATTTAGAAAGCTTGGCGTACAGCTGTTCCTTCCGAAGGAGTTCCAATATCAGGCGAAGATGCTGCTCGTGTTCCTCCTGACTCTTGGAGTAAATCAGAATGTCGTCGATGAACACTATGACGAACTTGTCTAGGTAGGGTTTGCACACCCTGTTCATAAGATCCATAAATACAGCAGGCGCGTTTGTTAACCCAAACGGCATGACAAGAAACACGTAGTGACCGTAACGAGTTCTGAAGGCTGTCTTGGAGACGTCCTCATCCCGGACTCTCAGCTGATGATACCCAGACCTCAGATCTATCTTCGAATAGTAGCACGACCCTTGCAACTGGTCGAATAAGTCGTCTATGCGTGGGAGAGGATAACGGTTCTTCACCGTCACCTTGTTCAGTTCCCTGTAGTCTATGCACATTCTGAACGTACCGTCTTTCTTTTTCACAAATAGTACTGGAGCTCCCCAAGGCGAAGAGCTTGGACGAATGAAGCCCTTTTCCAAGAGCTCTTGTAGCTGCTTTGACAATTCCTCCAATTCTGATGGAGCTAGACGATATGGTGCGCGAGCTATGGGTGCTGCTCCTGGAGCGAGCTCGATTTGAAATTCGACCTGACGATGAGGCGGTAAGCCAGGTAAGTCTTCAGGAAACACCTGAGGGTAATCGCGTACAATTGGAATATCCTCCAATTTCTTTTCTTTTGCTGATGCGTCTGTAACGAGTGCCAGAATGGCAGTGTGCCCCTTTCGTAAGCATTTCTGAGCCTTCAAGAAAGAGATGATGCCAACCACTGCACCACTCTTGTCGCCTTGGACTTCGAGAGGTTCTTGACCCGAACGAGGAATGCGAATTATCTTCTCACTGCATAAGATTTCTGCCTGGTGTTGGGATAACCAATCCATCCCAATCACGACGTCGAAACTACCCAAAACTATAGGAATGAGATCGACAGAGAAAGCTTGACCAGCTAGGATAAGATTACAACCCTGAACTACGTGCGTGGCTTCTAGACTTTTACCGTTAGCTAACTCTACTACATGTTTGGTGGGTAAAAGTGTTGGTGTACGTTTTAGAAGTTGACACATTTTCACAGACATATAGCTTGTATCCGCACCCGAATCAAACAAAACAGTAACATAGATATTGTCGAGGAGAAACTTACCCATAACAACGTTGGGATCGTTCCTTGCGTCACCCTGACCTAGCACGAACATACAACCACGAACTTCATTGCCGTTGTTGTTGTTTCCCCCGTTGTTGTTATTCCCGTTGCCCTTGTTATTGTTGTTGCGATTCTGGTTCTGGTTCAATTGAGGGCAATCCCGCTTGAAGTGACCTTCAGCCCCACACTGAAAACATCCCCGGTTTCCACGCTGTGGCTGCTGCTGCTGATTCTGGTTCTGCGGAGCTGGTAGTTGAGGTTGCTGGTTCTGATTTGCAGGACGAGGGCTCCTACAGTCTTTGGCCTCGTGCCCCATCTTGAGACACCTTTGGCAACGACCCTTGCTGCATGGGCCGCTATGGTGCCTGTTGCAATTGTGACACTTGGGGTGAAATCCCTGATATCTTCCCCGTCTATGACTACCAGAGGATTGTTGACCAGGACTCTGGTAGTGGTCAGTCTTCTGTTGCTGAGCTTGAGACTGAACGGATGCTGAACCTTTACTAGAATCTCCATCCCACTTTCTTTTGATGTCGCTGGTAGTAGCAGGAGTAGCTGAAGGAGTGACTGTAGCAGTAGCGCTGACACGCTTAGGCAGTTTATTCTGATCCACTGCCTGGTCGGTGATGCGATGCGCGAGACGCTGAATATCCTGGATGTTGTCGAGATTAGCCGAGGTAACATGGCTCTGGATTTCTGGTGCCAACCCCTTGAGATACATCTCGATGCACTTGTATGGAGGGTCCACCATAGTTGGACACAGAACGGCCAGCTCATTCGACCGTTTAGTATACGCTTCGATCTCTGATCCAACCATTTTCAAATTATACAGCTCGTCTTCCAACTTGTGAATATCTTCACGTGTACAATACTCCCTCTTGATAAGTTCCTTAAAATCGTTCCAGGGTGTGGCGTTAGCAGCTGCCAACCCCAGAATTTGCACCTGCGCGTTCCACCAGGTTAGCGCGATTCCTTCCAAGGTGCCAGTTGCATACTTGACTTTGCGAGCCTCAGGGCACTCGCACATTTCGAATACTGACTCTAGCTTTTCGAACCAGTGGAGGAGTCCCACTGCCCCCTCTGTGCCGCTGAAGGTACTTGGACGACAGTCCATGAAGTTCTTAAAGGTGCAAACTTGCTGTGCTGGTTGACCTATTGTGTACGAATAGGGCAACGTTTAAATACAAGGGCTAGTTTAGGAGTGTAGGATCTAAAGATCCTAGCGTAAGTTATGACTACAGGATATACTACCTGCTTGAGCAGCTGCAAGTGCCGCAGCGACTTGATCTTGAACGAGAGCCTCTAGCTGGGCTTGTGTCATGTTAATTCGTCCAGACATGATCTTCATAGTGAAAGTAACGTAAGTGAGTGGGGTTCGCGAGTAGGGCGATGACAGAAAAGCGTAAGCACGTAGGTATTCTCATGCTATAGTATCATGTGTATCTAAGCGTAATGCGAGCAAAGTTCTATATCATTCTAGCATACAGGCAATAAATATAAACCTTATTACCTAGGATGTTGAGTCTTGCACGTGGAGCGAAGCATCGTTGTGGATCGTTGAGAGCACTGTACTGGTTATAGTCCGGTTTTAATAAAAACGTTTTCCCATATTAAAACCAAGTTCTCTATAACCAATGGCTCTGATACCAATCTGTCACACCCCCAAAGTCCACCTGCGGAGTATCACCGCTTGGGAGCGTGACATGACCAGGATCAAGCCATCAATCATATCAAACATAGCATTTAATAGTAATAAAGAAATTAAGGTAGTTCATCATGACATGATTGATGTTTCAAAACCAAACATTGTTTAAGTAGCGGAAGCATAGTAATGTAAACTCAAAATAGTTATAAGTTCAAATATCATTCATGATCCGAATCCCACAACGACCCGCTCCTCCTTGTGCAAGCTCCAAGAATACCTAAGGTCCTGCAAGGCATGCAGCAAATAATCAACAAACTAGTTGAGCGAGTTCACAGGAAGTAAGTTCGTATAATAATGCATATGTTCATCTTATGGGGGTTTCCCATACAAGTATATACTACAGGTGAGGGATTCTCACGTTTATCCTTTATAATGGGGGCTTCCCATTATGGTACTTACTAGACTAGTGCAACCATGTGTTCTTCTTAAACCGAGAACAGGAATATGTACTGGGTCACGTAGGCTTTACGTGACGTGCCCTTCCCCGAAAACAGTGGTACGCGTGGGGGACTACGTAGGCTTGACGCAGCGTGTCCTTCCGACCCGGAAGACAGTAGATGGTATTGGGTTACGTAGGCTTTACGTAACGTGTCCTCCCGACCCGGGAGACAAATGGAAATTACTGGGTTACGTAGGCTTTACGTTACGTGTCCTGACTATCCTGAGGACGATGGTCTATAGTCTAGTGATTGCGTAAGTACGAGAAATCATCAAACATTCCAACGCAATTCCCAACCCGGGAATCCCATGCCTTGGCTGTGTGAACTCACCTTGGTTTGCTCGGCAGATACACAAAGAGTACAGGTAGCAAGTAAATGGTCAACCACGTCCTATCACGGTTTTTATACAAGTCAGGTTTTGACTTCACGTAATGCACGTATAAAACATACAAGTTAACATGTTTCGAGCACTTATAGAACATGGTAACACTTAGCAGTCAAAAGCATAACTTGTGCGTTCTAATCTCGGCCCAACATAACCCGGCCCAATTATACACCACATATTAAACTCGTGCGATCCAATGTCTAAGCCCGAAAGACAATCAGCCCAAATAACATTCACCCAAATAATATATCGGCCCAATTAAAAGTCCAATGGTATACACGGCCCAAATACAAAACAGTCAAATGCATAAGTCCAATTATTTGGCCCAATAGATTGGCTCGTGACAGTGTAGGCCCAAAACAGTGTACGTGCATAATTGGTCTCGAGTCGCAACCGGCGATCTCGAGTCGCAACAGGGGATTACGAGTCGCAACAGTGGTCTCGGCTCGTCATGGTTCGGTTACGAGTCGCAACAGGACTCGCAACCATGGTTTCGGTTCGTGCTGCTGTGTGTGAGGTTCCGAGTCGCAACGGGACTCGCAACCTCGGTCTCGACTCGCAACCGTGTGGCTATCAACTTGTAACAGATTTCCATAATCACTAGCAACAATTAATCCGTAATTCATGCAAACAGTTTAGGCAGTTTCAAAATCAGATCAATCAACAACTTTTAACAATTTCATAATACCTTCAATTCACGTTCATATAATCATCATTAACAAGAACATATATAACAGTAGTTAATCAATGATTCAGCCTATCATCCTTCAAAACATAAACCGTGTATTAGACTATCAAGCACCCTAACCGGTTAACATATACTTGGACCGATTAATCATATCATACCCGACATCATAACAAAACAGAAAATCATAATGCATCAAGTTATGAACCGAACCACTAGTAACATCCTAATCCATCTTGAAGTCCGATTACTAGCAAAATCACATAAACACGAAAATCATGAACTCAAACTAACCGAGATGGAGAGAAGGGGTCCGGATTCAACAAGCTTCGATGCGTGTTTTTCTTCGGCAACCCTTGGTTCCGAGTTGAGAGAGAGTTTGTGTGTGTGTGTTCTTAGTCGCAAGGAGAATTGTGAAGACTAGCAACCCTAATTGTGTATGCATACGTATAAGAGAAGTGGGCCGGAACCTCACTTGGGCCGCCTTGTGGTCTCGAGTTGGGTGTGTGGCCCGAATGGGCTTGTATGCGGTTGGGTTAACATTTGGTTCACATAACATATGCATTCTCATTTAATCATATAGCACGTAACAGTCAATCAATCAATGAAATCACAAAGTTCTCAACCGTTACACATAATCTAAGAGTCGGTAAAGTACGAGTTGTCACAAAGATTGCGCAAATCCGAGATCGCATTAATGCGGCTCGTGACCGTCAGAAGACCTACGCAGATCTGAAAAGGAAAACCTCAGGAGTTTGAGGTTGGGGATATGGTTTTGTTGAAGGTATCACCATGGAAGGGTGTGGCACGCTTTGGGAAGCGTGGGAAGTTGAATCCGCGCTACATTGGTCCTTTCAAGGTTTTGGAAAGAATTAGGACCGTAGCATACAAGTTGGATCTACCTGCCGAACTGAATAATGTTCACGATACATTTCATGTATCCAATCTGAAGAGAAGTCCAACTCAAGTTAACGTTGCCATTCCTACCGACGAAATTCATGTTGATGACACGCTCCACTTCGTTGAAGAACCTGTCGAGGTCACGGATTGGAAAGTGAACAAGACCCGCCGGAGCAGTGTCAAGCTCGTCAAAGTTCGTTGGAATGCTAGACATGGTCCTGAGTTCACCTGGGAGCATGAAGACCGAATGAAAGAGAAATACCCCCACTTATTTCCTGAGAACCCTGCTTCTACAAGCAGAATTTAAAATTTCGGGACGAAATTTATTTAACGGGGGGAGAATGTGACGACCCTCACTAAACCAGGTATCCGTACGACTTAATTAACTATTAATTGTTGCTTAATTACTGTGCTTGACTGAGATTTCTGATAAACTGCTACTTGACTGTTGATACTTGTACCTACCTGCATCATACTTTGATTTCCGTCACTACATTATTACTTACTGAACTCTAGTGACAAACATGATGCACAAAAGCATAGTAGCATTTGAACGGATAACCTATTGAACATGCTGATATAGCCAGCATCAGGCAAACACTGCCTCTAAAGGCCTGTATGAGCCAGAAATATTTTACTACACCCATAGTGTGTGTAGGGATACAAGGGTTGTTAAACTGCGTCTTTAGGAATAAGATACAGAGATTGGATGTGCCTAAAACGTACTCTGAGCACGAACCACAGCACTTTTATCAACATACTAGCTTCTAGCTAACTAATAAAGTGCCAAAACATAAGGAAATATTCCTGACACTTTGCAGAATAAATTGTGTCACTAAAAATATTATTTACGACGCTTAAAGGATTACTTAAGCACTTTAACGGATTACTATCCAACCGAACAACCGGACTATACCCGGAACACAAAAATATTGCCAAAAATATTATTAGTCTTTTTCTGAGCCAGTTAGGGTCCCTGATTACCCTAACACCCGCTTTATAACGCGTCATGCAACTAACGGGGTTAATCCCTAAAATTAACCAACTTAACGTAACTAAACACTAACTAAGCAATTGAGATCGAACCAAGTGACCCCCCCCCCCCTTGGGCCTGTTTGGTCCCTTTGTAACTAGTAGTACACCTTTTGATTATTTTATTTGATTTTGTGGATATCTAGAGAACATGTTAACCTTTGGATTATGGCACTTGATTTTCTCTATAAATACACACACACACACTAGAGAATCATCCACAACTCACCAACTCAACACTCTCTCTTGCTCTCTTCTATTCTCGGCCGAGACACCCCCCACCTACACACCCATTGTCGGCTTTTGATCTCTCCATTTCAAGCATATACAAGGCATTCGGGTTTCATACTAGGAGTCTTGAAGCAAGCGGAAGTTGAAGGACCTCGTTTCTTTGCTTTTATCCACGCCATTTTCGACAAGATTCTTCCCTAGCCCCGAGCAAGAGGTATAATGTTTAAAACTCACTCTCGATCGTATCTAAAGTGGTTAATATGATTTTTAACGGTTAAAAGTCGGAATCATGCGTTTTGAATCTATAAAGTCTACTAAAACTCGAATATTGTTGGTTAAAAGCTCATAACATGTGTAAAGGTTGTAGTATTCGAATACGTTGATTATTGAGGCCCGATCTACGATGTGGTGGCTCTTATCATCGTTTAACCCGACTTTGTTAAGATCACGAATCTTGACATACGCTTGTTTCTATCGGTACGAGGGTTAAAAGGTGAAACTCCACCACACGAGAAACATGAACTTGTGTAAAAGTATTTTGACTTGTAAAATAGTATTTAAAACGAGCCGATCTACGTATGTACAAGTGGTATATTCGTAGAACCAAGTGTCGAGAAAATCATGTTTTATAAAAGTTGGGAGACATGTTAACAAATATGATTTTTACAAACTACAAGTGTATAAACACTTGTGAAACGAAAGATCCGACAAAGTAACAATTTTTATAAAAGTTGTCGGGAAGTTGTAAAGGATGATTTGTTCTAAAAACGGGGTTTTTACAAGACTAAACTATTTTATACATAGATCCACTAAATATAAGGGGATCTACACTATGACTTTCGGAAAAACTACAAGTTCGTGTAATAATGCGATTTTACATACTAGTCTACAAGTTTGATGTGTTGAAACTAGTTTGAAGTATCGGAAATTGATTGGTTGATTTAAAGAAGTGTTGGAATGATTTTGTAAAAGAAAATGATACGCTTGAAAGCGTGGCCACCTCCAGTTACAGGGGAAACTCTGGCGAAATTTTTCTAAAATCTAACACTTAGAATTATTTGCAAGTGTTAAACTATTTTGAAATGTTTTCAAAATACATTTCGCCAAGACTTTATTTATTAAATAATCGGAGGTGGGATTTTTCACAAAACTAAACGTGGTAAATATTTATTCAATAAATATATTTTTTCACCACATTGTTTATGATTATTTTGTGAAAATATATAAATATTATTTTTAGAGTAAAAATAATATTTACAAACGTAGACGAACCCAAAATAATACCAACGCCTACACCACAAACATATAAGTTACAACGGTAATTACTATTACCACTAAATCGCCAAAACGTAACTTACGCTTTATACGGAAATATTCATAAATGCGTATTTTGTCAACATATTATTTTTGGAAAGTATTATGCGAAGAGAAAATATATTATTTTTGAGAAAAATAATTATATTTTGGAATGAGAAGTAGAATATATTAAGTGAGACTTAATATTATAAACGCGCATGTATTAATTCCCCCATCCTTGGGAAGGAGATTAACTACCAAATATATACAAGGAACGGTTGTCTAACTGTTTCCCGAAAATTAAACTATAAAGCTAAAGCACGGCCATCCGTCTAATAGAATTAGCACATGTAGGTCGTTGCACAGCTTTCGGACATTTGGAGTGCTTGATTTAGCGACGCACTGACTGTGAGTTCATGTCCCCCTTTTCTCTTAACTGTTTTCAGTTTTCTAACTGCGGGGGTGAAATACATGTTACAATGATTATGATTACTTATTACGTGGTATGGTTAGCGTAAGGAGGGTTACTTTTAGATCATGTGAATGGGTAGGCGGAAACTTGAGGTCATTAATCCTCAGGGTAGGACCGAGGGGCAGGAGCGGTAGATCTATTTGGGTGTAGCGAGCCCAGTCCCAGGTCCAGCATAACGGACCTTGGGATGACTTTGTTCTCGACGCATAAATTTGCTAGGTTTGAGCCTTCCTACTTGCATTTCACACATATCAATGGCCTTGCAAACTGATGCGTGTTAGTGTATATATGTTTTTAGATGTTTATTTAAGCCCTTTTTACACTTTTAGCCAAGTTTTAAATTTATAAAACACGATATTTACTAACACTAAGCACACATATGGGCAAGTGCACCCATCGTGGACGTAGTATAGTGTTGGTAAGATACCGAGGTCGTCCAAGGACACAAGAGCTTTTAATACCGGTTTATCCTCAACGTCTAATCAAATCAAAAAGTTAGAAAAATGTTTTAAACTAAGAAAAATAAAAACTAACTAAATGCTGAAAAATAAAATAAATAAAAACAGATAGACAAGATGAATCACTTGGATCCGACACGTGTATTAGTATAACCTTTGATTATTTTCGCACTTTTGCACTTGTTTAAGAGATTATCTTAGTTATTGTAGTAGGCCCCTCTTTTGAAGGCGACGTTACCCTCAACCCAGTAGTTTGAGTCAGCAAGGATACAATCCTAAAGGGTCGGATTATTGAAAGATAATGAATTAAGTTATTAATGCAAATTATGGTAGGCCCCGCTTTTGGCGGTGACGTTACCCTCGGCTAAGTAGTCTGAGTCAGCAGGGATACAGTCCTAAATAGCCGGGTTATAGTATTAATAGTAGTTAGCTTATGAGGGGGTCAAAGAGTTTGGATCCCCGCCATCCAATACCTATGGGCATTGAAGGAGATCCTACTAAATTTGACCCAGGTCCCAAGCAGGACCTCTAAACGCTGAACAAGGGCAAGACCTTTACCAAACCGTTCCCTTAACCCCCGACCAGGTAGCCAACATACCTCCATATAGACCGTGGAGATATGAATGGTGAAAATCTTTTATTTTATATAGACAGTAAAATAATGCCAAGACACCACGGACAAACGATAAGGAAAGATCACCTTCAACATAAGTAACTAGTTATTAAAGTCATTAATACAAAACCAAATAAAAAGTGCAAAAGATTAAAAATAAAAAGTATTATACTAAACACTTGTCTTCACCAAGTGATGTAAGAGACTTAGGCAAACATGGCCTTGATTGTCAAGAACTCTTACGATCAATCTTGGATCCCGAGACGACTCACACACTCTATGATGGACAATGGATGATGGTGGTGGATGATGGTGTTATGGTGGTGATGGGTGGTGGATGAAGTGTGAGAGAGGTGGTGTGCCAAGGGATGAGAGAGAATGAAACCAAGCTCCTCTATTTATAGGCTGAACAGAACGCTGGACACGGCCCCGTGTCCGCTGGACACGGCCCCGTGCCCGTCTGACATTCTCTCTCTTCATTAATTGTAATTGCGAATTACAATTAATGCGCCTGCTGTACTTTCAACACGCCCCCGTGTCCGCTGGGCACGGCCCCGTGGTGAGCAATGGAAGCTTCTACTGGTTTGTCTTTTCTGCTGCTTCCTGGGCACGCCCCCGTGTTCACTGGACACGGGGCGTGTTCAGACTTCTGTTCTCTTCTCTTTGTCTTGGGAGGTGCCGTTGAGGGTCCGGGCAGTTTACTTTTGTTCCTTTTCTTGTATTTATGGTAGAATTAGTGGTATTTTTGCTTCTTTTGTGATTTTGAGCTCATTTCATCCTGAAAATACAAAAGGAAGACAAAAACACTCTTTTTCCAACATTAGTACTTAAAAAGGGTTAGTTTTATGCCTTAATTGATGTGTTTTATATGTTGCATTTTACACACATCAAATACCCCCACACTTGAACTTTTGCTTGTCCTCAAGCAAAACTCTTTTAATGTGGCTTACACTCCCAAATGAAATAGGTAGAAGAGAAGTTTTTTTAACTTGTCCTAGAGTGTCGGGAATCCAAGGTTTGTATAGGTTCTATTTTTATTTTATTTACAATCTTATTCGTCATGGCTTATTTTGAACTTTTCATAAGATAAACTACTTATTTGGGCATAGCATGCCTTATTAAAATTCCATTTATATACAAGTTCACATACCTCACGGGAGATCACTCAATCACTCGGCCGAAGGTGTATATTTAAGTGAATCGCTCGAGAGCGGCACGGATTTACATTCTCCATATGCTTGCCAAGCGATCAATCCTCCTCCTTTTTAACTTTTTACCTTTGTAAATATCAAGAGGTCTTTTGGGGTGAAGGCTTGGGTTTAAAGGTGGGTGGTTGGTTAGTGGTTAGTAAAAAGGGCGAAAATCGTAACAAGTGTCGGTTTTCGTGAAATACCTTATTTTTGGTGACATTTATTTTTGAAGTATTTCTCCAAACAAGCTTTTTGTAGCTTATGTTTGTTTTTGACTTCATTCATTTTTTTTTTTTTTTCGTCACGTAAAGGGTATGTTTATGAAAAACCGAGTTTGTTACTAAAATAAAGGTGAAAAAATGAAAAAGGTTTTTTTTTTTTTTTTTTTTTTTTTTTTTGGTGGGTAAAAAAAAATTGTTTTGGGGGTAATGAAATGAAAAGTTTAGGCTCAAAGGGGTTTTCTAGGGGGGTTTTGGGTAGGTAAAAAAAAAATTGAGAAATAATGGTTTTGAAAGAAAATAGTTAGTCCTAATGCCTCCATCATTTACTTACTTGGGTTTAAGTTGGTAAGGACCGGGAATGTATCGTCGTGGCAAGTTCTAGATTTGTAAAGACCGAGCGGCTATTCACACAAGAAACGAAAAATGAGCATTTAATCTAAATATGTGTATTTTTATGCTCAATAAAGGCTCAAAACTCACTTTTTTGTGGGAATGGGTTTTTAATGTGACCAAGCATATATAATCGAATTTTAGCTAGACTTGTTATACCGTTTCATAATTTTCTTATGTTAGTTCTTTTTATCACGACGCTATCGGTTGTAAGTTTGTAAAAATATAACCTTTTTATAACTTGTTATTCCCAACTTAAACTAAGACAAGTAAATAAAAAAATGAAAAAGTTTTTGAAAAAATTTGGGGTGTTTAGCGGTTTCAATAGAGTTTTGTGTAAGGCTTATTTTAGGATTTTGCAAAATTCCAAGGTTTTAGCATCCCCCCCACACTTAAATTACACATTGTCCTCAATGTGTCCAAAAATAAAGTTTTTGGTTGATTAGAATATGTAAAAGTGTGTTTAAAAACAAAGATTTGTGTTACTGGCACTCTGGACACGGCCCCGTGTCCATTGGACACGGCCCCGTGGCGAACTGCCAGTAACGAAAAACTTACAGAGGGTGAACACGGGGGCGTGTTGGGTGAACACGGCCACGTGTCCGACAAAAATCTGCAGGTCAGTAGCCAAACAGTAGAACTGGGAGATGGACACGGGGGCGTGTCGGCTGGACACGTCCCCGTGTGGACAGTCTGTTAGCCAGAAAAAATAGGGTTTTCTCCCGGTTTCTTCCTCCTAGGGCTGCGAGTGCTAATGTTTAGCATTCTAACCCTTGCATTGCACCTGTTCAAGCATTCAATACCATCCAAACAAACACAAACCATCCTAATCTTACCATAATCAAATATTATCCAAACATAAAGTAAAAACAAAATAAAGATAAAAAGTAGTTAAGGAAAGTAAATTGTCTTGACAAATGGCACGCAGGCCATGAATTGTTCGATGGATAAGAAGGGTAATCAAACCTGTGGGCTCATCACCAGCTAGCCCTTTGCTCCTCCCAGCCTCCTACTCCATATCTTCATCACTGTCTTCACCTCCGCCTCCCTGCCTCGCCATGTACTCCCGGATGCTACCGATATCATCTTGTATATCGTTGACACTGCGTTCGATAGCTCCTACCCGGAGGTGTGTGTTGTTGGCGAGGTTGTAGGTGTTCCGGGTGCACATGAGGTTTTCCTGCAAAAGATCATGTAAACTTTGGAAATTAGGAAAACCGCCTCCTTGAGAGGAGGATTGACCCTGTTCGCCTTGGGGAGGGTATTGGTACTGTGGAGGTGGTGCATGAAGAACTAGAGCCTCTTGCGGGTTCCATGCGTAGCCTTGCGTCCTCTGAAAGCTCACCGTCCCGTCCTCCGCTTCATAGAGCAAGTTCATGGCCCGGCAGATATGGTAATCAACCCGTCCCGACCATGGACTCCTTTCGAAGGACTTCGGGATGTTTGCGAAGTGCTTGAAAAGACGGTACACCCATCCCCCGAAGAAGATTGGTGTAGGAGCAGAGGCAAGGCGGTTCAAGTGCATGTTCCGCAGTAGGAGGTAAGGAACATCGAGAGGCTTCCGGTTGTGGATGCAGTGAAGGACAACCAAATCTCTAACCCCAACAACGCCACTACTGTCGTGACGTTGGTTCAGCGAGTACGTGAGGAGCCTGTGGATGTAGCGATATAACGGGTCTCTTAGTTTGGTACTCTTTGTGCTGCTGGAGTTGTAGATCCCCTCACCGATTTGAGCCCATGCGGCTTGGCGTTCTGTTGCGTCCAAGTCTCGCAATCCCCCGGTATTCTCTTCATTCCCCGCTTCTTCGTCTTGTACAACCCAATGATTGATCCGAACTGCGCCATGGAGGTTCTATAGGTCGTACCCCCACATCGAAACTCGACCGCCTCGTGATCAAACGGGTCGCGTCTCGAGCTGAAGATGAACGTGCTATAGAACTCCAATGTGCATTGTGGACCGACCGAAGTCGGGTAGTCAATGCAACGTGCAGTGGACCCGTCACTATGTTGTTGAAGCGGTCCAGTTGGTTTACCATTGTCAGAAGATCGGTACATGCCCGCCTTGGATACTCTTCGGGCCTTGTTTGTAGGACCTCGTAGCGAGCCCTGGCGTCAAGTTCGCTGGCATTGAACCGTGTGAATTTGGACATCTGAAAAGAATACAGCGAAAGTTAGTGCGAAACATGGAAATTCGGGTTGAAAACTGCAAACAGTGGGCTGGACACGGCCCCGTGTTCAGCGAACACGGCCCCGTGTTCAGGCGTCTGTAACACCTAATTTTCATTTTTTTCGTCCCGGTTTCGAAAACCTGAAAATTTTTAGCCTAATAGCAGCGGTTTCCCCCGAAAATGAAACCCTAAGTGTCATTTTTCCAAAATCAAACCATTTACCCTTTCAATTTTGTGTTTTTCGGTTCAAGAACAAGGGTTTGTGTTTTTAGTTGGAAATCGGACAAATCTATCAACAATACATGTCTATTTACTCCCTACTACTCTATTCTAAACTACTACTAACAATTTTCATCAAAAATTTTGAGTTCGATCCGGATGAACATGAAGAACCCTAGATTTCCCCCAATTTTTGATGTTTTAACTACATGCAAGTAACTAATCTAACTACTAAGAAGGATAGAATCATACCTTGACGTTGTTAGGCTTGGTGGTAACGTTCGAAATCGGCAGAAAATCGCTCTAAACCAGAGAGTTTTCGGCGAAACGGGGCGTGTGGAATGGTGTAACTGATAGAAAAAGAGGGTTTTATCCCGACAGTCGCCTCGACACGGCCCCATGTCCAGTGGACACGGCCCCGTGCCGGGTGAAATTTTTGAAAAAATTTTTTTTTTTTTTTTTTTTTTTTTTTTTTTTTTTTTTTAACGTGCTCGTGTGCATGCCCCTTATCTCCGAATAGTGGTTAGATGGTTTTACTGGTTTCGAATGTATACTTACCTGTAACATGTCGGGTATGAGTTTATTCGTTGACCGTTTGAAGTGCGATTTCCTCTTCTTCATCCTCAATGGATCCTCTGTAGAGTTTCAGCCGTTGGCCATTGACTTTAAATGGTATCCCATTTCGAGTTTTAATTTCTACTGCACCGTGTGGAAAAACATGGGTGACTGAAAAAGGTCCCGACCACCTAGATTTTAACTTACCAGGAAACAATCGAAGTCGCGAATTGAACAATAGGACTTGGTCTCCAACCCGAAATTCATTAGATTTAATATATTTATCATGCAAATTTTTCATTCTTTCTTTATAAATTTCGGAGTTAGAATATGCATAATTCCTAAGTTCTTCTAATTCGTTTATTTGACAAAATCGATTCTTACCGGCAACTTCTAAGTCTAAGTTTACGTTTTTTATTGCCCAGTAGGCTTTGTGAGCGATTTCTACTGGCAAGTGACAACTTTTTCCATAGACTAGTTTATATGGGGTTGTGCCTATAGTGGTTTTATAAGCGGTTCGAAAAGCCCATAAAGCGTCGTCTAGTTTGTCAGCCCATTCTTTTTTATTTATCCCTACGATTTTCTCAAGTATTCGTTTTAAACCTCGATTCGTCACTTCGGCTTGCCCATTTGTTTGAGGATGATATGCTGTTGAGACCCGGTGATAGACCCCATACCGTGTTAATATTTTTTCGAGTTGATGATTGCAAAAATGGGTACCTCTATCACTTATTAATGCTTTTGGTGTCCCGAAACGAGAGAATAATTTTTTTAGGAATTTTACCACTACTCTTCCATCATTTGTTGGAAGAGCTTCAGCCTCTGCCCATTTAGACAGGTAATCGACTGCCACAAGTATATATTTGTTTCCTTTTGAAGGTGGGAAAGGTCCCATGAAATCGAGTCCCCACACATCAAAGATTTCACAAACGAGTATGCCATTTTGAGGCATTTCGTTTTTGGAAGAAATATTACCTGATCTTTGGCAGGCATCACATGTCTTTACAAGGTTTTGTGCATCCTTGTAAATGGTTGGCCAGTAGAATCCCGAATCAAATACCTTTCTTGCGGTACTTGCGGCACCATGATGTCCTCCGTATGGACTTTCATGACAATGACGGAGTATTCTTCGTGCTTCATTACCATGGACACACCTTCGGATGAGTTGATCGGCACACATTTTGAAAAGATAGGGGTCTTCCCAAAAGTAATGCTTTACATCAGCAAAGAATTTTTTCCTTTGATGATGTGGCCATCCTTTGGTGACTATACCGCTGGCTAAGAAATTAGCGTAGTCGGCATACCATGGTTCTTGTCTGCTTTCCATCATTTCCAGGGACTCCGTGGGAAATTTTTCGTTGATTTGCTCGTCCCTGGTTGTCTCCAAAGCTGGGTCTTCTAAGCGTGAGAGGTGATCTGCAGCAGTGTTTTCTGCTCCTCTTTTGTCCTTGATTTCAATGTCGAATTCTTGGAGGAGTAGAATCCATCTTATCAAACGGGGTTTTGCGTCTTGCTTCTTGAAGAGGTACCTGATGGCTGCATGGTCTGTATAAACTATTGTTTTAGAAAGAACAAGATAAGAACGAAATTTATCAAAAGCAAACACCACCGCTAGTAACTCTTTTTCTGTAGTTGTATAATTTTCTTGTGCATCATTTAGAGTTTTACTAGCATAATAAATTGGGTGGAAATGTTTTTCTTTTCTTTGTCCCAATACTGCTCCAACAGCAAAGTCGCTTGCATCGCACATGATTTCGAAAGGAAATTTCCAATCTGGTGCTATCATGATAGGTGCATTGACTAGCATTTCCTTGAGGGTTAGAAATGCTTGATTGCATTCCTTGTCAAAGATGAAGGGTGCATCTTTTTCAAGCAATTTTGTTAGAGGTCTTGAAATTTTCGAAAAGTCTTTGATAAACCTTCTATAGAATCCGGCATGCCCTAGGAAACTTCTGATTGCTCGCACGGAGGATGGAGGAGGTAATCGAGATATAGTCTCAATTTTTGCTCGATCAACTTCCATTCCTTCGCTTGAGATTTTATGTCCGAGTACTATTCCCTCTGTTACCATGAAATGGCATTTTTCCCAGTTAAGGGCGAGGTTAGTTTCCTCACATCGGGATAGCATTCGTTCAAGATTATCGAGGCATTGATCATATGAGTCTCCAAAGATGGAAAAGTCATCCATGAAGACTTCCATGGTTTTTTCAATCATATCATGGAAAATGGCGACCATACAACGTTGGAATGTTGCAGGCGCATTACATAGACCGAATGGCATGCGTCGATATGCAAAAGTTCCGTAGGGGCATGTGAAAGTTGTTTTCTCTTGGTCTTCTGGTGCTATCGGTATTTGGAAGTAACCTGAAAAACCATCTAAGAAACAATAAAATTTATGACCGGATAATCTTTCTATCATTTGATCAATGAAGGGCAAAGGAAAGTGGTCTTTCCTCGTTGCTTCATTTAATCTCCTATAGTCTATACAGACTCTCCATCCTGTGACGGTTCTTGTGGGTATTAATTCATTTTTCTCGTTAGTTATTACCGTCATACCTCCTTTCTTTGGGACTACTTGGACGGGACTTACCCACGGGCTATCGGAGATAGGGTAGATTAGTCCGGCGTCGAGTAGTTTGATGACTTCATTTTTAACCACTTCTTGAACATTGGGGTTCACTCTTCGTTGTGGTTGAATCACCGTTTTGTAGTCATCATTCATTAAAATTTTGTGCGTGCACATGGAAGGACTTATTCCCTTAATATCTACAAGCTTCCAAGCGATCGCATTTTTGTGTTTTTTAAGTAGGTTAACTAATTTTTCTTTTTCTATGCTAGTTAATTTAGACGAAATAATTACAGGTAAACTACCATCTTTGCCTAGAAAAGCATATTCCAAACCCTTAGGGAGTTCTTTGAGCTCGATGGTTGGGTCTTTAGGAGACACCTTATTTTGTGGCTCATCTAGATCAAGAACTTTAAAAGTTTGTTCTATGGCTACCTCTTCGTCGACAAAGTGGTCTTCCTCGTGGTTTGTATCAGGTGGTTCAGCTTCATCTTCAATTAGAGGGTCATTGTTGCCAAAAGGATATTTCATTGAGCGCTCAAGATCTATGCTCCTTTTGAATGCCCCTAATTGAAGAGTTAGATTGTTGAATTTCCGGTTTTTCAAAGCTTTGTGAGTTTGTACAAAAGGTTTTCCCAAGACTAGGGGGGCATCATCTAAGATGACGAAGTCGGTTGGGATTACCATTTGATTTGTTTGAACCAAAATATCTTCGACTACACCGATTGATTTCATTACTTTTCGGTCGGATAGAAAAATGGGTATTTGAAGTGGAGTAAAATCACTAATACTTAACTTTTCAAAAATGTAGTTGGGCATTATGTTAACACAAAGATCTTTATCAATAGTGACATTACTAATAAACGAATTTTGAAAGAAACATGGAACCGGTGTGATGTTAATTTCAAAAGGATCTTCCTTTATTAGCGAGGTTTGATCATTAGTTAACTTAACACTTACTATTTCTTTGATTTTAGCACTAGTGTTTAACTCTTTTAAAAACTTGGCATGAGGGGTTATTAAACAATGGTTTTCGAAAGTAGGTGACAAGAGAATAATTTCCTCTAAATTAGACTCTTCTTGAATTTTAACATTATCGGACTCACCATTTTCGTTGTTTAACTCATGTGTCTGTTTTTCACTTTCTTGTTCTTCCATTTTCACACTTTCAACTATCTCTACGTTTTTATCATTTTTTAGCCCTTCTCTTGCACGGGATTCCTCTTCCCTTGCGCGAGATTCTTTCATGCAACGTTCGATAGTTTTAATGTGTTCTAATATCCTATTAGTTACTTCGGTGAGATTGAAAGAATTTGGATCCTCTAAGCTTGAATCCGGTTGTTCGATCCTTGGTTCCTCATAGTACTCATATGAAGTAGATGGTTCACACCATTGTTCTTCATTATAAGTATATGATGGATAAGGGTCGAAACTTTGTTCTTCATAGTACTCATATGAGGTGGGTTGTTCACGCCATGGTTCCTCATAATAAGTGTATGAAGGTGGTGGCTCATATGTTGAATCTTCAAAGTATGAGTATGAAGGCTCATACCTTGGTTCATCAAAATATGAGTATGAGGAAGGAGGTTCATACCTTTGGTCTTCATAGGATGTGTATGAAGTTGATGGCTCGTACCTGGGCTCCTCATAATGGTTGTATGAATTGGATGGTTGATATGAGTTATTATATTGAACCGAGCGTGCATTACGACAATTAGTGCAATAATTACCTCTATAATCATCCTCATCATAGGTGTAGTTGTAATCTCTTGAGTATTGATCCATAGGAATCACTCAACAGACTACAACTGAGTCTCGGGACCAGAAAACAAAAATAAGACGGAAACAGAAGCTGGACACGGCCCCGTGTTGGGTGAACACGGCCCCGTGTTCAGGGACTGTATCTGGGCGTTTTAATTAAATTAACTGGTCACGTTGAGCACGGGGGCGTGTTGAGTGAACACGGCCCCGTGGTCAGACTCTGTATCTGGGTATCTACTCTAAAATTATGCAGCACGGGGGCGTGTTTAGCGAGCACGGCCCCGTGTTCAAGCTACTGTAAATGCAAAACTAAACTAAAATGCAGAAAAAAATTGCGCGCGTTTTGAAAAGGTTTTGAAAAACTGATTAGGCCGTCGATTTTAAGCTTTCTTAAAATCCTTGTGTCCCCGGCAACGGCGCCAAAAACTTGATGCGTGTTAGTGTATATATGTTTTTAGATGTTTATTTAAGCCCTTTTTACACTTTTAGCCAAGTTTTAAATTTATAAAACACGATATTTACTAACACTAAGCACACATATGGGCAAGTGCACCCATCGTGGACGTAGTATAGTGTTGGTAAGATACCGAGGTCGTCCAAGGACACAAGAGCTTTTAATACCGGTTTATCCTCAACGTCTAATCAAATCAAAAAGTTAGAAAAATGTTTTAAACTAAGAAAAATAAAAACTAACTAAATGCTGAAAAATAAAATAAATAAAAACAGATAGACAAGATGAATCACTTGGATCCGACACGTGTATTAGTATAACCTTTGATTATTTTCGCACTTTTGCACTTGTTTAAGAGATTATCTTAGTTATTGTAGTAGGCCCCTCTTTTGAAGGCGACGTTACCCTCAACCCAGTAGTTTGAGTCAGCAAGGATACAATCCTAAAGGGTCGGATTATTGAAAGATAATGAATTAAGTTATTAATGCAAATTATGGTAGGCCCCGCTTTTGGCGGTGACGTTACCCTCGGCTAAGTAGTCTGAGTCAGCAGGGATACAGTCCTAAATAGCCGGGTTATAGTATTAATAGTAGTTAGCTTATGAGGGGGTCAAAGAGTTTGGATCCCCGCCATCCAATACCTATGGGTATTGAAGGAGATCCTACTAAATTTGACCCAGGTCCCAAGCAGGACCTCTAAACGCTGAACAAGGGCAAGACCTTTACCAAACCGTTCCCTTAACCCCCGACCAGGTAGCCAACATACCTCCATATAGACCGTGGAGATATGAATGGTGAAAATCTTTTATTTTATATAGACAGTAAAATAATGCCAAGACACCACGGACAAACGATAAGGAAAGATCACCTTCAACATAAGTAACTAGTTATTAAAGTCATTAATACAAAACCAAATAAAAAGTGCAAAAGATTAAAAATAAAAAGTATTATACTAAACACTTGTCTTCACCAAGTGATGTAAGAGACTTAGGCAAACATGGCCTTGATTGTCAAGAACTCTTACGATCAATCTTGGATCCCGAGACGACTCACACACTCTATGATGGACAATGGATGATGGTGGTGGATGATGGTGTTATGGTGGTGATGGGTGGTGGATGAAGTGTGAGAGAGGTGGTGTGCCAAGGGATGAGAGAGAATGAAACCAAGCTCCTCTATTTATAGGCTGAACAGAACGCTGGACACGGCCCCGTGTCCGCTGGACACGGCCCCGTGCCCGTCTGACATTCTCTCTCTTCATTAATTGTAATTGCGAATTACAATTAATGCGCCTGCTGTACTTTCAACACGCCCCCGTGTCCGCTGGGCACGGCCCCGTGGTGAGCAATGGAAGCTTCTACTGGTTTGTCTTTTCTGCTGCTTCCTGGGCACGCCCCCGTGTTCACTGGACACGGGGCGTGTTCAGACTTCTGTTCTCTTCTCTTTGTCTTGGGAGGTGCCGTTGAGGGTCCGGGCAGTTTACTTTTGTTCCTTTTCTTGTATTTATGGTAGAATTAGTGGTCTTTTTGCTTCTTTTGTGATTTTGAGCTCATTTCATCCTGAAAATACAAAAGGAAGACAAAAACACTCTTTTTCCAACATTAGTACTTAAAAAGGGTTAGTTTTATGCCTTAATTGATGTGTTTTATATGTTGCATTTTACACACATCACAAACCATTGGTGATCTCTTTTTCCTTATTTGCTACATACCAGGTTTTTGATAAAGATAAAGGTTTATTTACTCACTATCGCATGAACTCGCTCAACATTTTTGTTGATTTTTCAACTTACATGTATTTCAGGGAATTAAAGATCTGGCACGGTATGGCATGTTTTCCGCTGCATAAGTCACCAGGGTCATCCAGGGTTCGGGGAATGTGACTCTTTCCTGGACAAGTCACAGTCCTTGGATCATGTTTATGTTATGTTTGGGTTGTAATGTTTAGACAAGTTTATGGTTGTTGGGTGTTAACCCGTTAAGACAATGTTTCGATATTTTATTTTTAATGGATGATCTTGCATATTTTTAATTCATATAGCTTGTTATGATTAAGCTATGGTATTAAGAAGTCACACCAAAATAACCACGCTTCCGCAAAGCCAGGGTGTGACATAAACGACTACGATTGCGAAATTCGCTACCATCCTGGTAAAGCGAATGTTGTGGCTGACGCATTAAGTCATAAGGAACGTACTAAGCTACATTGTGTTCGTGTTCAATCTGATGTTCAAGCTCGATCTGATATCCAAGCACGCATTTCTCAGGCTCAACATGCTTGTGTTTCACAAGATTAGATGGGTAAGGAATTACCCTATCACATTAAGCCTGATCTTGTTCTGAAGGAAGATGGATCGTATTATTTCATGGACCGTTTGTGGGTTCCAAGCCTTGATGACCTTCGCACTTTGCTTTTGGATGAAGCCCATAAGTCTTGTTATTCTATTCATCCTGGCTCAGATAAGATGTATAAGGATCTTCGTACTCAGTATTGGTGGCCTGGTATGAAGAAAGACATTGCCTTATACGTTTCAAAATGCCTTACTTGTCTCAAGGTTAAGGCTGAACACCAACATCCTTATGGTCTTCTGGAGCAACCAGAGATTCCAGTTTGGAAATGGGGAAACAATGCTATGGATCTCATTACCAAATTTCCGCGCACTAAGAAAGGTCATGATGCCATCTAGGTAGTTGTTGATCGTCTTACTAAATCAGCGCATTTCTTGCCAATCCGTGAGGATTTTTCTGCTGAAAGACTGGCCAAAATCTACGTGGATGAAATTGTATCTCGACATGGTGTTCCCTTGAACATTATTTCTGATAGAGATGCTCGCTTTTCTTCTCGATTTTGGAGAACCATGCAATCTGCTATGGGGACCCAACTTAATCTGAGCACAGCATATCATCCACAAACAGATGGCCAAACTGAAAGAACAATCCAGACTTTGGAGGATATGCTTAGAGCTTGTGTGATCGATTTTGGTGGTAGTTGGGATTCACATCTTCCATTGATTGAATTCTCCTACAACAATAGTTATCACTCCAGCATCAACATGGCTCCTTTCGAGGCTCTCTATGGTTGAAAATGTCGTTCACCAGTCTGCTGGAATGAAATAGGTGAGGCTCAGCTTACTGGACCTGACCTCATTCTAAAGACAACTGACAAAGTTAAGAAAGTTCGTGATAACCTACAGACAGCTCGAAGTCGTCAAAAGAGTTACGCGGACCGACGACGCAAGCCCTTGGAATTTCAAGTCGGTGATTGTGTATTACTTAAGGTCTCACCTTGGAAAGGTGTGATCAGATTTGGAAAGACAGGAAAACTTGCACCTAGATACGTTGGACCATTCAAGATCGTCGAAAGAATCGGTAAGGTAGCCTACAGACTTGAGTTACCTCCTGAACTCGGAAATGTTCATCCAACTTTCCATGTATCCAATCTCAAAAAGTGTTTAGCTGATGAGAACCTCCACATACCACTTGACGAAATCCGTGTTGATAAAACACTACATTTTGTTGAGAAACCTGTGGAAATTATGGATCGTGAAGTCAAATGGCTTAAACGCAAGCGCATTCCGTTGGTCAAAGTTCGCTGGGAATCGAAACGTGGACCTGAGTTTACTTGGGAACGTGAAGATCAAATGAAGGCGAAGTATCCACATCTATTCCCACGAGTTTCCTCTAAACAAATTTCGGGACGAAATTTCCACAAGTAGGGGAGACTGTGACATCTGTGCTTGTAATCATTATAAACAATTCAGTTATCAATGAAATAAAGTTATTTGATCCCAGTGTTTGTTTATTTATATTTGATGTTTTTCATGTTTTGACTTTTATTGAATTTCAAACTCTATATCGCTTTCTAGAGAATTATACGCAAACTGGTGCGTAAACGTAATCAGTTAAACGCGAAAAATACTCCGGGACATCAATCTATGCTTAACATACCTTAGATAACCTTTACATAACTTAGAAATAAGTTTTGAAAGCTTTGGTATGGCAAAATCAAGTTTATTCGCTTATAGGGACTAAAATTGACAAACTGCGAAAGTATGCCAATCTGAACTGTAACGAACATTCCGGATGTAGCACCGCGTGTTTTCGAATGTCAAATTCAAAGTCAAAGTCCAAGTCAACTTTGACTTCCTTTGACTGTAGATAGTCTATTTTATGTTTTAGTTGTATTATGTGGAGTAAGTGTTGTAATCAGCAAGAATCGAAGTAATCGAATGTTTTAACGCGAACCGATCTACGACTGTGAATGATAGGAAGTAACAATGCGATAAAGTTAACTAATCAGTAATCAAACCGATCTAACAATCATCGAACTCGAGACTCGAATTATGCGAATTTTGGTATTGTTATACGTGTGTGTGTGCCTTATGTGTTACTTGTGCGTGTTTATTTATATGTTTGGTGTGGTACTCAAGCGAATCAATCGAAAATCAAATCGAAACTCGAAAAGCAATCGAACTCAATCGAAACCGACGTCGAAACGTGACTTATAGAAGATTGTATGTTAGATATAGTAGTTGGGACTGAAAGTAATTTGACTAGGAACTCTATCGTATTCGTATCATCGTCCATCGAAATCGAAACGTCGAAAATCATCGCAAAATACTCAAAGTGTGACGCGGATCGAACAGGAGGCATCCTGATCGAACAGGCCAGCCGATCGGCTAGCATCTTGCCAGCCGATCGAGCAGCCCACTCGATCGGAGCTCCTGGCCGATCGGCTGCCACTTTCCTCTTTTGGAATCCTATAAATAGGCTTGTCCTTGTCTTCATTTCCACTTTTGGAAAGTTCTGACCGGCCAGCTCCTATTCTTCATCTTTTCTCAGATTCCTCTCAATCCCGGTAAGTTTTCACTCTAAATCTTGTACGTTTTTTATCATTACTTGATTCTACACCTTTCTATCTTTCAAAACTTGGATTCTAACCGTGAAATCACCAAGATCTAAGTGTTCTTGGGTGATGTCATCATAGTGTTCTTCAAGAACACCAAACTTTGACCTCATTCAACCATGAATAGCTTAGATCTAACTGATTTCCACATAAACAAGTTAAGATCTATCAAAGATCTAAACATCCACAAGTTGTGAAGGATTGAAAGAAGAAATCCAAACTTTCTTTCAACTCTTTTACACTCAATGCCTTCAAACCGTTAGAAACGGAGCTTGAACCGACTAAATAGTCATTCTAACAGTTAAAAGGTTCAAGATTCGGGTTCTATCTACGAGGTTCACCGACAATGGGTTAAACTCTAAGCCGACGTTCTGAACCGCTCAACGGACGGATTTGGGTGATTCCTGTCCGAGCCGGAGAGACGAGTAAGAACGAAGGTGTCATAGTTCAACTCGTTATCAAACTACCTCGATATAATGATAAATAATCAAACAGCCAAGTGTTAGACGAAAGGCCGACCAGGTCATACTTGCTGGCCGAACGGCTAGGCTGTTCGAACAGCCCAGCCGATCGGACATGCCAGCCGATCGACCGGGCCAGCCGATCGGCTAGCACATGGTCCCACACTTTTAAAATTTCAGGAAGCATAGTATTGAGGAAGAGATGTTCGATCGCACTGCGTTTGGTGAACATTACTCTTTGGATCATGAGATACTATTCTTCAACACTTAATCGTTTTCACAACTCGTTCGTAGTAGGGAATGCAAGCCGATCGAACAGACTGTTCGATCGAGTGACATTCAGTTGAGGACTAATTCTGAAGTTCCTAGCCGATCGAGTGAGCTAGCCGATCGAGTGAGCTAGCCGATCGAACGAACAGTTCGATCGATCGACTTGAAAGGTAAGAACACTTCAGTGATCTCAAATGCTGCAACGAAAACTTCAAAAGTTCAAATCCTCAAACACAAACACACCAGAGGAAGAAACAATCAACTGGAATGGCCCAGCCGATCGAGCCTACCGGTCGATCGAACAGGACTATCCAACCGGACATACCAGCCGACCGAATAGCCCGTTCGATCGAACCTGCCGTTCGATCGACCAGCCCATTCGATCCATTCACACTTGTTTACTTTTGCGCGTTACTTATCGTTATGCTATCAAACTATTCAGGCTAATCTTACTCTCAGCGCTCCCTTCAATCCACAACCAATCACTGTGAGTATACTCGATCCCTTTTTGCTTTTAGCACTTTTGGGTGTTACATACGTTACCTATCAAATCACAATCAAACACAAACTATTTGAACGCTAACCATTTGCATGTGCTACTTGACTAAATGAATGCTGTTTATTAAGTTTACACGTGGAGTGCTATCTACCTGCCTTAGCAACATAGTACTATAGTTTGGACTCAGCACCCATTCACACGGGGGTTGTTAAGGACAATTACTTGCATGGATTACGGTGGTAATCATGTATTGCGAACCGTCTCGGACGGTCAACCCGCAGTCGTTGGTACCGATGGTCCCATGTCGATAATTAACATGCATCGTTTTCCTCTGTGTACGTGCCTGGTCATGCGTAAACTATTCGAACTCTATATGCTATTATCAAACTTGTGTGCTCACCTTTACATTATATGTATTGACTTTATTTTAACGTATGTGACAGGTGCTTAAGTTGCTAGGATGCTTAGGCGCGTGGTGATGAAATCGAGGCTAGGGAGTCTAGAAATAATAAACAATTGTCTGTAATAATAATTGAATCTGAGTTGTCGGAACGGAATGATTTGCCTAGTTGCTTTCTATGATAACTTGTTTATTTATTTGGGACACGGTATGGGACGTGTCATCTAAACTGAATTTATATAATAGTTGTTGTGGAAACTTCTGGACAATCTATTTCGCTCAGTGTCGCGCCCGATGATTCCGCCATCGGTTGGGGTGTGACAGATTGGTATCAGAGCCATAACTATAGCGAATTAGGTTAGACACGACCTAGTCCGGGTCGCTGTCTTAGAGACCTAGACTATAGTTAGGAGCCATCAGACCAAGTTTATGTGCTTATTCTGCAATCCTTCACTATCACTACACCCGAATTTCCAATTAAAGATCAGCGATTTGGTTAGGAATAGGTGTGAAAGCCGCAAACTCCTGACCAGATTGCCTGACTTATGTTGATTTTACCCGTTTATTCATACTTATCTCACTATTTTCACCAACAAACGAGGAGAATTATACCAAAACAGGTGTGAAACCCCCATTTTGACGAAATTTCTCCTTGAATTTTCTTAAAACAAGGAAGAGATTGCTAAGCGAAGGGGTGAAACCCTAACCTTGGTAGTCTGTTCTGGACTTTATTTATCTCACCAATGTCACACCCTGGCTTTGCGGAAGCGTGGTTAATTTGGTGTGACTTCTTAATACCATAGCTTAACCATAACAAAGCTATATGAATAAAAACCATGCAAGATCATCCATTCAATTAAGTTTTAAAATCCAAAAACAACAACATTGTTTTAACGGAACATACCCTAACAACATAAACATTGTTCAACAAACTTAAACATCAACATAACACAAACACAGTTTAAGGACTGTGACTTGTCCAGGAAAGAGTCACATTCCCTAAACCCGGATGACCTCGTACTAGTGCAGCGGGAAAACGTGCCATACCGTGCCAGATCCTTTAATTCCCTGAAATACATGTAAGTTGAAAAATCAACAATAATGTTGAGCGAGTTCATGTGTAAGTGAGCAAATAAACCTTTGTTTGTATAAAATCCTGGTATGTAGCAAATAAGAAAAAGAGATCACCAATGGTTTGCAAGGCCATTGATATGTGTGAAATGCAAGTAGGAAGGCTCAAACCTAGCAGATTTATGCGCCGGGGTACAAAGTCATCCCGAGGTCCGTTATGTTGGGCCTGGGACTGGGCTCGCTACACCCAAATAGATCTATCGCTCCTGCCCCTCGGTCCTACCCTAAGGATTAATGACCTCAAGTTTCCGCCTACCCATTCACATGATCTAAGTAACAAACCTCCTTACGCTAACCATACCATGTATAAAGTATTCATAATCATTGTAACATGTATTTCACCCCCGCAGTTTAGAAAACTGAAAACAGTTAAAAGAAAAGGGGGACATGAACTCACAGCGGTGCGTCTCTACCAAGTAATACTCCAAGTCAAGCAGCTGTGCAACGAACTACATGTACTAACTCTATTAGACGGACGGCTGTGCCTTAGCTTTAATGTTTAGGTTTTGGGAAATAGTTAGACAACTATTTCGTGTTTACATTCTGTGCATACTTGGTAATCATTCTCCTTCCCAAGGATGGGGGATTTAATACATGTGTGTTCGAAATATATTATTAAGTCTCATGTAATATATATTTATTTCTTACTTCAAATATAATTATTTTTCTCAAAAAATATTATATTTTTACTTCACAAAATTCTCCCAAAATAATACTTTGTCAAATATACGCGTTCATAATTATTTCCGTAAAGTGCGTAAGTTACTTTTAACGATCGAGTGGTAATAATAATTACCGGTGTAACTTATATGTTTATCGTGAAAGCGTTCGTATTATTTTAGATCCGTTAACGTCCGATAATATTATTTTTACCCTAAAAATAATATTGTATACTTCACAAAATAATTAACAAGTAGCGTTGTGAAAAATATATTTACTAAATATATATTTATCACGTTTACTTTTGTGAAAATCCCACCTCCGATATTTTGTAAATAAAATCGTGGCGAAACTTATATTTTGAAAACATGTCGAAAAGTATTTCTAACACTTGTAGTGAAAATAATTCTAAGTGTTAGGTTTTTGGAAAAATTTCGTCAGAGTTTCCTCTATAACTGGAGGTGGCCACACTCTCAAGCGTATCATTTTCTTTTACAAATCAATCCAAAAATTTCCTTTTTAAATCAAAACAATATTCAATATATCAACAAACTAGTTAAGAAACATATAATTCGCAAAAGTTTCATGAACTTGTAGTTTTTCCAAAACTATGTAGTAATCTCATTACTTTTAGCGGATCTTTATACAAATCAATCTGATTTCGTAAAAACCCCGTTTTTATAGAAAGTCCGTCTTTACATCTTCTTGTAAATTTTACAAAAATAGTTATTTTGTCGGATCTTTGTGTTACACAAGTGTTTACACACTTGTGTGTTAAAAATCATTCTTGTTAGTGTAAGATCCATCTTTAGAAAACATGATTTTCTTGACACTCGGTCCTTTGAAAATACACTTGTAGATACATAGATCTGCTAGTTTTAAACACTATTTCACAAGTAAAAATGCTTTTACACAATTTCATGATTCGTGTGTGGTAGAGTTTCACCCTTTAACCCTTGTTTCATTCAAAACAACCTTATGTCATGATCCATGATCATGACCAGCCCGGGTTAAATGATGATCCGAGCTACCACAACATAGATCGGGTCCAAATAACCACACAATTTAATTACTACAACATTTACACATCATATGAGCTTTTAACCATCATTTTAAGTGTTTTTAGTGGACTTTAATGCATCAACTTGTAAGATTACGAGTTTCAACCGTTACAAATCATATTAACCACTTCAAAATAGTTCGAGAAGGTGTTTTAAGTAACATACCACTACCTCGAGGCTAGGGAAGAATCTAGACGCAAATAGGGTGGATAAAAGCAAGAGAATGAGGTCCTTCGAGCTCCGAGTGCACAAGACTCCTTATACGTGATCCTTAATGCTTGTGTCATGTTGGAATGCGAAGATCAAACTCGAAAAAATGGTTGGATGTATATAGGGGATCTCGGCCGAAGCTTATAGAGGGGAGAGGGAGAGTGTGCTTGTGATGTTGAGTGGTGAGGATTATGATGTGCAACTCTAGGTAGGCAAAATGTGAGATCATAATCCAATGGATCATATGTCTTTTAGATATTAAGCACACCATATTAAAATAATCAAAGTTGTACAATGTATGTCCCCTAGATGGGGACGGTTTCTAAGGGGGGGGGGTAGCTAGTCCATTTTCAACTATTAGTTGGTTATTAGTTAGGTTAAGTAAGTTAGTTAAGTGCTTAACTCGGTTAGTTGTGTGTTGTGCTTTATAGCGGGTGTTAGGGTATTCAGGGACCCTAACTGGCTCAGAAAAAGACAAATAATGTTAATGGCAATATTTTCATGTTCCAGGTAAAGTCCAGTTGTTCGGTTGGATAGTAATCCGTTAAAGCGCTTAACAAAGCTTTTAAGTGTCGTTAATACCCTTTTTAGTGACACAACTTATTCCTGACACTTTAGAAAGTGTCTAGTAATATTTTTCTCATGTTTTGGCAATTTATTAGTTAGCTAAAAGCTGAATTGTTAATTAAAGTGCTGAGTTTTGTGCTTAGTGTACGTCCTAGGCACATCTTGTCATTGTATCTTATTCCTAGAGACGCAGTCCTACAACCCTTGTGTCCCTACACTCACTATGGGTGTAGTGAAATATTTCTTGCTCATACAGGCCTTAGAGGCAATATCTGCCTGATACTGGCTTTATCAGCATGTTCAATAGGTTATCCGTTCATAGTGCTACTGTGCTTTTGTGCATCATGTTTGTCACTAAGGTTCAGCGTGTAAATAATGTAGTGACGGTAATTAAAGTATGATGCAGGTATGTACAAGTATCAGAAATCAAGTAGAAGTTCATCAGTAATTTCAAGTAAGCACAGTAATTAAGCAGTAATTAATTATTAATTAAATCGTACGGATACCTGGTTTAGTGAGGGTTGTCACATTCTCCCCCCGTTAGAAAAATTCCGTCCCGAAATTTTAAGTTCTGCTTCTAGTCGCAGGGTTCTTGGGAAATAAGTGGGGGTATTTCTCTTTCATCCGGTCCTCACGTTCCCATGTGTATTCAGGACCATGTCTGGCATTCCAACGAACCTTGACGAGCTTGACACTGCTCCGGCGGGTCTTGTTCACTTTCCAATCCGTAACCTCAACAGGTTCTTCAACGAAGTGGAGCGTGTCGTCTACATGAATTTCGTCGGTAGGAATGACAACGGTATCTTGCGTTGGACTCTTCCTCAAATTTGATACGTGGAACGTATCATGAACACCATTCAGTTCAGCAGGTAGATCCAACTTGTATGCTACGGGCCCAATTCTTTCCAGAATTCTGAACGGGCCAATATGCTGCGGATTCAACTTCCCACGCTTCTCGAAGCATGCCACACCCTTCCAGGGTGATACCCTCAACAAAACCATATCTCCTACCTCAAACTCCAGAGGTTTCCTTTTTCGATCCGCGTAGGCTTTCTGACGGTCACGAGCCGCACTGATGCGATCTCGGATCTGTGCAATCTTATCTGTGGTTTCCTGGACCACATCAGGACCAACCAACTGTCTATCACCTGCGTCAGCCCAACAAAGCAGTGATCTGCACTTGCAGCCATATAGAGCTTCGAATGGTGCAGCACCAATACTGGCGTGATAGATGTTGTTGTATGAAAATTCAACCAAAGGCAAATGCTTATCCTAGCTACCGCCCAAATCCATAACACATGCTCTCAGCATGTCTTCCAAGGTATGTATCGTTCGCTCGCTTTGACCGTCGGTCTGCGGGTGAAACGCGGTGCTCATATTCAATTGCGAGCCAAAAGCTTCTTGGAAGGATTGCCAAATCCTTGATACGAACCTTCCGTCTCTATCAGAGATGATCGAGAGAGGTACTCCATGGCGTGTAACAATTTCTCTCATGTAAATTTCGGCCAACATGCTCGTATTATCCTTCTCTCTGATAGGTAAGAAGTGCGCTGACTTCGTTAATCGATCCACTATTACCCAAATAGTGTCATGGCCTTTTGGCGTTCTTGGCAACTTCGTAATAAAATCCATGGAGATTTGTTCCCACTTCCACTTGGGAATTTCTGGTTGTTGCAGAAGTCCTGAAGGCTTCTGGTATTCCGCTTTAACCTTAGCGCAAGTTAAACATTTGCTCACATAAACGGCCACATCGCCTTTCATCCTAGGCCACCAATAATAAATCTTAAGATCTTGGTACATCTTATCCGCTCCTGGGTGGATAGAGTACCGCGATTTGTGTGCCTCATCAAAAATAACCTTCCTTAAACCTCCAAACAAAGGAACCCAAATCCTTTTCTCAAAACATAACGTTCCTTCCCCGTTTGGTACCAATAGCTTCTCCATCCCACGGAGATATTCCTCTTCAAGGTTCCCTTCCTTGAGAGCTTCTTTCTGCGCGGTACGAATGCGCAAGGAAAGATCGGTCTGAATTATCATTTCCCAAGCCCTAACCCTTATGGGCTTGATCATCTCCTTTCGACTTAGGGCATCGGCGACCACATTCGCCTTCCCTGGGTGATACTTAATCTCGCAGTCGTAGTCATTTAACAACTCTACCCATCGTCTTTGCCTCATATTCAACTCCTTCTGGTTGAATATGTGTTGGAGGCTCTTGTGATCTGTGAAGATTGTGCACTTCGTACCATATAGGTAGTGTCTCCAGATCTTTAAAGCAAAAATTACTGCGCCAAGCTCCAAGTCATGTGTGGTATAGTTCTTTTCATGTACCTTCAGCTGGCGCGATGCGTAAGCAATAACCTTTTGGCGTTGTATCAACACGCAACCCAATCCTTGACGTGAGGCGTCGCAGTATACCACAAAATCTTCCGTACCCTCCGGTAGTGCTAAGATTGGCGCATTGCAGAGCTTATCTTTCAATATCTGGAACGCTTCTTCCTGTTTGATTCCCCAATCAAACTTCTTATCTTTTTGCATGAGGAGCGTCAATGATTGAGCGATCTTTGAAAAATTCTCAATGAATCTCCGATAATAGCCAGCCAAACCTAAGAATTGTCGAATCTCGGTTGGCGTCTTTGGCGTTTCCCAATTCTTGATCGCTTCGATCTTGGTGGGATCAACATGAATTCCATCTCCATTCACCACGTGTCCAAGGAACTGGACTTCTCGTAGCCAAAACTCGCACTTAGAGAACTTGGCATACAACTGTTCCTTCTTCAGCAACTCCAAAATGGCCCTTAAATGCTGTTCGTGCTCAGCCTTCGTCTTTGAATAAATCAAGATATCATCGATAAACACAATCACGAACTTATCCAAATACGGCTTGCAAACTCTATTCATCAAATCCATGAACACTGCAGGTGCGTTTGTTAACCCAAACGGCATGACTAGAAACTCGTAGTGTCCATATCGAGTTCTGAAGGCTGTCTTCGGGATACTCTCCTCTTGTATCCTTAACTGATGGTATCCAGATCGAAGATCGATCTTTGAATAAAAGCTCGAACCTTGCAGTTGGTCAAACAGATCATCAATCCTTGGCAGAGGGTATCTATTCTTGATCATCAGCTTGTTCAACTCCCGGTAGTCAATGCACATTCGAAAGCTACCGTCCTTCTTCTTGACAAACAAGACCGGAGCTCCCCAAGGCGAGAAGCTTGGTCGGATAAATCCCTTGTCTAACAACTCCTGAAGTTGTGTCGACAGTTCTTGCATCTCAGACGGAGCAAGTCTATAGGGTGCCTTAGCCACAGGTGCGGCACCTGGAACTAAGTCGATGTGAAACTCCACTTGCCTCTGAGGTGGTAATCCAGGCAAGTCCTCTGGGAAGACTTCTGGATATTCCCTCACGACAGGGATGTCTTCGATCTTCGGTTCTTCAGCTTTCTTATCCACAATGTGTGCCAGAAAGGCAGCACATCCCTTTTGTAAACATTTTCGCGCTTTGAGGCAGCTGATAATCCTTAACGGTGTATCACGCTTTTCTGCGTGAACCACAATTGTCTCACCATCATTAGTTGGGATACGAACTTCCTTTTCGTGACAAACTATCTCAGCCTTGTTGCCTGATAACCAATCCATTCCTACCACCACGTCGAAGCTTCCCAACTGGACTGGTAGTAGATCCAGAGCAAACTCACGCTCTCCCAATTCGATCACACATCCTCTGATAACTTCATTGGCTTCTACCAACTTTCCATTAGCCAATTCGATTGAGTACGGAACATCTAATTTACTAGCGGCTAGACCAAGCATATTCTTAAACTCTAACGACACGAAGCTATAATCGGCGCCAGTATCAAATAAAACGGATGCATAGCGTTGGTTTACAGGGAACGTACCAGTAACGACATTGGGGTCCTGGCATGCTTCCCTTGCTTCAATGTTAAATACTCTACCACGGGCTTGGTTTAACGCCGGGCAGTTCCTCTTGTAATGCCCAATATCACCACAGTTGAAGCATCCGGGCCTTTGCCCATTTCCACCACCATTTCCAACTTGATTGTTCCTCTGGTTACGATTTACAGCGCCCGCTTGATTAGCATTGTTGACTCTATTCCCATCACCTCCATTGTTCCCTTGTGGGCGATTTCCATTTCCGCCCCGGTTGGTGTTTCTGTTTCCGAATCCTCCCTGGCCTCTCTGGCCCAACAAGAATCCTTCAAGTGGCCAGTCTTTCCACAAGCTTCACAAACTTTCAAACCACAACGGCCAGAATGGTGGCGCTGGCAGGTATTACACTTGGGTTGGGTGCCCATGTATCCTTTTCCTTTCTTCCCACTACCAGCAGTAACCTGAGCTGGCGTGCTTGATTCCCCTTTCTTAACCACACCGCTAGTGCCTTGCTTGAAGTTCGAAAACTTCCGCTTATTACCTCCTGATGACTCCACATGAGTCTCTTTCTTCTTTGGCTCAGCTTCATCAAACTTGTTCAGGCGAATAGCTTCCTCTGTGAGAGGCACGCTCAAATCAATCGCCTCAGTAATAGTCGCAGGCTTGGAGGAGGTTACCATGCTTATGATTTGAGGAGCTAATCCCCAAATAAAACGTTCAATCCTTTTGAACTCTGGAGTGACCATGTAGGGTACCACATGCGATAAGTCATGAAACCTCTGAACGTATTCTGCGATCTTTGGACCTTCCATTAAATGCCAGAACTATGTTTCCAATCTTTGGATTTCAGCACGGGAACAGTACTTTTTGCGCATAAGTTCCTTTAGTTCGGTCCAGGTTAGTGCGTAGGCAGCAGCTTCACCAAGTGTCTGTACTTGCAAATTCCACCAAGATAGGGCTCCATCCAAGAATAGCCCAGAGATATAGGTGACTTGCTGATCTAGTGCACATTTGCTCATGCGAAGAACAGATTCGGTTTTCTCAGCCCAACGAACAAAGGCGACAGCACCTCCTGTGCCATCAAAGTTGACCGGCTTGCAGTCTAAAAACTGCTTGTAGGTGCACCCTGCACGTACAGTATAACATGTGAACGGCATTAGCATCTTTGCTTTAGATATCCAAAAAGGTCATGGTATGTCTAAACGACTTAGTATTACCATGAGGTGGGTTGTTGTTGTTGCCAGTGTTGCCTGAGTTGCTTCCACTAGTCCCTCCTTGAGAGGCGGCGTATTGTGCGATGGCAGCAACAATGATTTGCTGGAGTTCTGCCTGATTGGTAGGCATTTGCGGTTCTTGACATCTCGGCGGCATCTTCTAAAGATGTGTTTACGTCGGTCAGGCCATAATAAAACACACGTATATAATAATAGTAATAGTACATAACATCTCATGTTATTAATATATCATTCACATATCATCTCTTGTCACAATTATCATTCACACAACATCCCATGTCATAAAAACATAAATAATCAATCAAGCATCAAATATGATGAGAATACTGCGATTGCCATATATCGAGACCACATAGTAAGTGTATCAGTACATCACAGTGTCATACAACATCAATCAACTAGGGGCTACATCACCCCTGTCCAAAAACTATATCAAATCAGTGTCACTACATCCCATGTACAAAATTAACAAAAGTCATAATCAGAAAGTAGTCTCCAAAAATGCTGTGCAATCAAAAGCAATCGCCGTCTTCTCACCAACATCTACCCAAACGGCACTGATGAGCTCTATACGGATGGCGGTGGAGGAGGGGGAAAGAGAGTGTAAAACAAACGACGCAACTGGAGCCAGTCCTCCTCCATGGCTCTCTGAGTACGAATGAAAGAAGCAACCTGCTGCTCTAGTGCAAAGAGGCGTGCAGCATAATCTAGGGGTACAGGTCGAGAAGGCTGCAAAGGAGAGTGGGTCTGACCCTGGCACTGACACGGCGGCGGCTGAGCTCTCTCAAGCTCCTGAATCCGCTGTGTGTGTGCCTCGTGCTGGGCGACAAAACACATCAAAACGTCCTCAATAGTGTGCCCCATGTGGAAAGGATGGTAGGGGTCAGTCGGTGGCATAACAGGTGGTGACGACCAAAGGAATGGCTCACTGGTGGGATCAAAAGGTGCCACACGAAATGGAGAAACAGGGGGTAAAACAGGTGGAAACTGTGGCATGAAGGGAACAGACTTCGGCACATGCCCAAAGGGATGGGCCGAAGAACCCTCTCCAGGTCTAGCTGGAGGTGTAAACTGAGGAAATGAGAAGGAGGTATCAACGTGACGGGTATCAGCAGGAATCCACCCGTGCTGTGCGTGCTCATCTCGTGGATCCATGTGTGTCGCGAACAGTGCATGCTCGGGCTCTAGTGGAACGGGATCAGGTGGGGGAGCAACAAGAGGGTGAACGGGTGCATCAGCAATAAGTGGGTGATCAACATGATCAGCAGCAATGACATGATCGCCCTCCAACAACGGAGCATCCACAGGGTTATCATCTACAGGTGGGTCAGCAATCACAGGCTCAATAGGCATGCCAACATGAACGGGGTCATGCTCGAGCACAGGGTCTAGAGCGGCTGCCTGCTCAGGGGCCATGGCAGGCTCGGGATCATCAAAAGCCATCTCAAAGTCAAACTCAGGGTCGATGGGATCCACTGGGTCAGCTGGGTCGACTGGATCCTCCATAGACTGATCCATCGGTATAAACTCTATATCCTGATCCGGGTCGAACCCTGGGGGAAAGATAGGATCGGAATCCTCCACATCATCATGGTCGAAAGCAAAGCTAGGTATAGGGGCAACAGAGGATGCCTGGTCAGGATCTGAACCATGTGAAAAGTGTTGTGCGCTCAGAGTGTGGGAAGGTGCGGAGGCCACAGACTCGAAGGAGTCTAGAGCAGGTGAGTGGGCAGGTGACTCCGCAGTTGGAGCATCTGCAAGCAGTAAAAGTCCTCCGTCGGCTATGAGGGCCTCGCCCTCCTCATCATCCTCTAGGAGATCATCGTCAAACAGATCAATATCGCCATCAGCCTCGGCGTCAAGAAGTAAATCGTAGGCAGGGTAAACAGCTAAGGGTATGGGTGCAGGGATCTCCACTAACGGTAGGTACTCAACAAGAGGGCCATCGGTGAGCTCATCAGCCTCGTCAGGTAGCGCGAAGGGCTGGAAGTCGTCCTCATCCGTGCTAGAAACGTCCGACGTGTGCACCTCGTGCTCTGAAGAAGCTAGGTCATCAGATACTATAGGTCTGGGTCCTGTGGTGTCTGAGTCACCAGTACCGGGCGAGTCCATGAGTCTGTAACATAAACACAAATATGCACAAACAATCAGTCATACAATCAGGCAAACACATTAGTCACCAAGTAAGAAATCACATAATTTTCCTAGTCCCACTAGCCTCCCAGTCTCCTAGACTGACACTCCTAGTCCCACTAGCTAAATTCCTCCCAGCCTCTAAGACTGCTCTATCATCCACCTCGACCTCTTAGATCGAGCCTCGGCCTCCAAGACCGAGCCTCAGCCTCCAAGACTGAGCCTATTCTCCCTAGTCTCACTAGCCCTCTACCTCGATCTCATAGATCGAGCCTCGGCCTCCAAGACCGAGCCTCAGCCTCCAAGACTGAGCCTACTCTTCCTAGTCCCACTAGCCATCTACCTCGATCACCTAGATCGAGCCTCGGTCTCCAAGACCGAGCCTCAGCCTCCAAGACTGAGCCTAAAAATAAATAAATAAAATGTGCTCAACATTTGTTTGTAAAAACGTTTTGGATCTGGACTTAAGTGGTATGCAGTAAAAATGTTTTCGTGAGAGCCCTAGTGATCATAGTCTAGACTCAAGAAGGAATCCTAGTTCGCTATGATCAGAGCTCTGATACCAAGCTGTCACACCCTGGCTTTGCGGAAGTGTGGTTAATTTGGTGTGACTTCTTAATACCATAGCTTAACCATAACAAAGCTATATGAATAAAAACCATGCAAGATCATCCATTCAATTAAGTTTTAAAATCCAAAAACAACAACATTGTTTTAACGGAACATACCCTAACAACATAAACATTGTTCAACAAACTTAAACATCAACATAACACAAACACAGTTTAAGGACTGTGACTTGTCCAGGAAAGAGTCACATTCCCTAAACCCGGATGACCTCATACTAGTGCAGCGGGAAAACGTGCCATACCGTGCCAGATCCTTTAATTCCCTGAAATACATGTAAGTTGAAAAATCAACAATAATGTTGAGCGAGTTCATGTGTAAGTCAGCAAATAAACCTTTGTTTGTATAAAATCCTGGTATGTAGCAAATAAGAAAAAGAGATCACCAATGGTTTGCAAGGCCATTGATATGTGTGAAATGCAAGTAGGAAGGCTCAAACCTAGCAGATTTATGCGCCGGGTACAAAGTCATCCCGAGGTCCGTTATGCTGGGCCTGGGACTGGGCTCGCTACACCCAAATAGATCTATCGCTCCTGCCCCTCGGTCCTACCCTGAGGATTAATGACCTCAAGTTTCCGCCTACCCATTCACATGATCTAAGTAACAAACCTCCTTACGCTAACCATACCATGTATAAAGTATTCATAATCATTGTAACATGTATTTCACCCCCGCAGTTTACAAAACTGAAAACAGTTAAGAGAAAAGGGGGACATGAACTCACAGCGGTGCGTCTCTACCAAGTAATACTCCAAGTCAAGCAGCTGTGCAAGGACCTACATGTACTAACTCTATTAGACGGACGGCCGTGCCTTAGCTTTAATGTTTAGGTTTTGGGAAATAGTTAGACAACTATTTCGTGTTTACATTCTGTGCATACTTGGTAATCATTCTCCTTCCCAAGGATGGGGGATTTAATACATGTGTGTTCGAAATATATTATTAAGTCTCACTTAATATATATTTATTTCTTACTTCAAATATAATTATTTTTCTCAAAAAATATTATATTTTTACTTCACAAAATTCTCCCAAAATAATACTTTGTCAAATATACGTGTTCATAATTATTTCCGTAAAGTGCGTAAGTTACGTTTTAACGATCGAGTGGTAATAATAATTACCGGTGTAACTTATATGTTTATCGTGAAAGCGTTCGTATTATTTTGGATCCGTTAACGTCCGATAATATTATTTTTACCCTAAAAATAATATTATATACTTCACAAAATTATTAACAAGTAGCGTTGTGAAAAATATATTTACTAAATATATATTTATCACGTTTAATTTTGTGAAAATCCCACCTCCGATATTTTGTAAATAAAATCATGGCGAAACTTATATTTTGAAAACATGTCGGAAAGTATTTCTAACACTTGTAGTGAAAATAATTCTAAGTGTTAGGTTTTTGGAAAAATTTCGCCAGAGTTTCCTCTGTAACCGGAGGTGGCCACGCTCTCAAGCGTATCATTTTCATTTACAAATCAATCCAAAAATTTCCTTTTTAAATCAAAACAATATTCAATATATCAACAAACTAGTTAAGAAACATATAATTCGCAAAAGTTTCATGAACTTGTAGTTTTTCCAAAACTATGTAGTAATCTCATTACTTTTAGCGGATCTTTATACAAATCAATCTGATTTCGTAAAAACCCCGTTTTTATAGAAAGTCCGTCTTTACATCTTCTTGTAAATTTTACAAAAATAGTTATTTTGTCGGATCTTTGTGTTACATAAGTGTTTACACACTTGTGTGTTAAAAATCATTCTTGTTAGTGTAAGATCCATCTTTAGAAAACATGATTTTCTTGACACTCGGTCCTTTGAAAATACCACTTGTAGATACATAGATCTGCTAGTTTTAAACACTATTTCACAAGTAAAAATGCTTTTACACAAGTTCATGATTCGTGTGTGGTAGAGTTTCACCCTTTAACCCTTGTTTCATGCAAAACAACCTTATGTCATGATCCATGATCATGACCAGCCCAGGTTAAATGATGATCCGAGCTACCACAACATAGATCGGGTCCAGATAACCACACAATTTAATTACTACAACATTTACACATCATATGAGCTTTTAACCATCTTTTTAAGTGTTTTTAGTGGACCTTAATGCATCAACTTGTAAGATTACGAGTTTCAACCGTTACAAATCATATTAACCACTTCAAAATAGTTCGAGAAGGTGTTTTAAGTAACATACCACTAGCTCGAGGCTAGGGAAGAATCTAGACGCAAATAGGGTGGATAAAAGCAAGAGAATGAGGTCCTTCGAGCTCCGAGTGCACCAAGACTCCTTATATGTCACACCCCCAAAATCCACCTGCGGAGTATCACCGCTTGGGAGCGTGACTGACCAGGATCAAGCCACCAATCATATAGAACAATATATATAGTAAAAGTAATTGCCATTAAACCAAACCAAATCCATATGAAAGGTGTTCCAAAACATAAGTAAGTTATCGTTGTTTAGCGGAAGCGTATAATTAAAACCCAACACAATAAAGTATCAAATGTCGTAAGTGTTAACAAGACAATCACGATCCAAGCCCACAACGACCAGCTCCTCCCTGTGCAAGCTCCATGTATCTAACGACCTGCAAGGCATGTAACAGAGGATCAACAACTAGTTGAGCGAGTTCACAGAAAGTAAATGCGTAATAGTAAGTTCGTTTGTAACATGTGGCTCTACTGGGCCGATAGTACGTTCTTTTGGTGGGGGCTTCCCATGTTGTATAACCACTAGACTATTCGTAATCATAAGTGTTCTTCACAACCGAGAACAGTAGTACGTACAAGCTTTACGTAGGTTTTCGTAAGTATCCTTCACAACCGAGGATAGTAATAAGTATAAATACACGTAGGTTTTACGTGAGTATCCTTCACAACCGAGGATAGTATTAAGTATAAGTATACGTAGATTTTACGTAGGGGTCCTGCACAACCGAGGACAGTAAGAAGCATATGCATATGTGGGCTTTACGCATGTGTCCTGCACAACCGAGGACAGTAAGTAGTATAAGCATACGTAGGTTTACGTATGTGTCCTGCACAACCGAGGACGCTGGTATGGTAGTCTAGTGGTAGTGTCAGTATGAATCTATTCAATCTCATTCCTTCAATCCCAATTCCCGTGCCCTGGGAATCCCATGCCTTAGTAAGAGTGTGAACTCACCTTGGTTTGCTCGGTATGTTATTGCTTCTAGGGTTTATTAAATGTCTAAGTCCGTTACACACGACCTAGGATACATTGCACATGATTCATTCAATTAGGGTTTACAAATCCTTGATATTCAAGCAACTGTGTTCTGTGTGTTTAGTGTGTACAGGATGATATCACATAGAATGCTCATGCATGCAAGATCATACAGTTGTATTCAGTATCATACGATCATGTATAGAATCATACGTCACGTAAACAGTTAATCGTATTCACATAACTTATGCATCGTGTCTTTGATTACACAGTTTAATCTAACGATAGCATCCGCGTGTAGCTGGATTAATACACTTTGCTTAGATCACATGCACATCAGAGTTAATCATATTTAACATACATAGCATATTAAACAGCGTTAGTGGCTTAGCAAATTAACTTTCATATCTTAACAGATCCAATCGTCAACCAGCATACAATTCATGGTGTCACATTAATCCTACACAAAATAAACAAGGCCTTGCCCTTTTTAAAAGTCAGACAAGTGTGGGGGGGGTTCCCCTGTTCAAAACTCGGATAGCACATGGGGGTTTCAAAACTTGGACAACATGACTTCCACACATGAAATTCGGACTAACCAAAGGGGGCTTCCCTACTTAAAGTTCGGGCAAAGGACAAGGGGCTCCCCCTTCAACAAACTCGGACCTGGGGAATATCTTGCACAAAGTCGGACTAGGGGTGGGCTCAAGAAACTCGGACCACCACCATCTGTAAAACTCGGACACATCAGTGTGTAAGGAAACTCGGACCTTTACTAGGTGTTTAGGGTCGGACAAAGGTAAGGGGTGAAACTCGGACTTCTTATGCAACATAAAACTCAGACAGATGCTTTCATGTATTAAAACTCGGCTCCCTTGTGTTTGTTTTAATGTTCGGACTATTATATGAGTCATGAAACTCAGACAATTACATTCATTCACAAACCTCAGACAAACATTCAATCACGCGTTCTTTGTGATTGCAACAGTTACACTTTACACATTCATCAGTTACGTTCTATAATTCATACGATCTGAAAACCCTAGTTCGTATATTACATGGCAGACATCAATTCAACAATTTACATCATCATACAACAAACGATTTCACGACTAATCATCATCATAACACGATAATCAAGAATCAATCTGAGCACAGAACCATTATATCAAAGCTAGGGTTTACAAGTATTCTAATAATCAAGAATTGATACAATCAAACAATCAATAAACAATAATCATTTACCTTGTGTTGATTCTAGAGAAAATGTGGAAATCGAAAGTGATGGATAGCTTGCCAATGATGATGTGATGATTGCCAGAGAAAACCAAAGAATGAAAGTATGTGCCTTGTTTCTTGTGTGAGGTTTAGTGAATGATTTAGGGTTAAGTATCATATAAGTTTCACTAATAACTCTACACACCCTTAATTACTATATTTTACAATAGTGCACCATCTCAAACAATTTCAAAGTTTCACCACCAAGTTTATATATTTGTCAAGTCTTTCACAATTAACACATAACCAAGTATAAACACACAATACACTTCATTGTATTAAATCGTATACAATTCCATAGCAACTAATTGTGCAAATAATTAACTACACAAACAATGAACGTGCAATAAATGCGAAATAGGAATCTTGGAAATTCGAGTTGTCACATTATCCCCAACTTAAAAGAAATTTCGTCCCGAAATTTGGTACGCACTCACTAAGGAAGCTAGGTAAGCTGTATTGTTCCCTGGTTTTCCTGGGGTGTCACATCACCCCCCGTTGATTTGGAATTTCGTCCCGAAATTCCGCAGTAGTAGCTTCAGTCTCAGTAGTGGTTGCATTGGTTCCGAATAACTGGGGGTACTTTTCTGTCATCTGGTCTTCGCGTTCCCAGGTGTACTCTGGGCCATGTTTGGAGTTCCAACGAACTCGAACAAGAGGGATTCTCTTGCTTTTGAGGACCTTAACATCCCGGTCCATGATTTCTACAGGTTCCTCGACGAAGTGCAACTGCTCGTCGATAGTGAGTTCCTTAAAAGGAACTATGAGGGTCTCATCTGACAGACACTTCTTAAGATTCGACACATGGAATACGTTGTGAACTGCACCGAGTTCAGCTGGTAGGTTTAGTCTGTAGGCTACTTTGCCTATTCCTTTCAGTGATTTCGAATGATCCAACCTACCGTGAATTGAGCTTGCCTCGTTTACCAAATCTAACCACACCCTTCCAGGGTGAAACTTTGAGTAAAACTCGGTCCCCGACCTGAAATTCCAATGGCTTCCTACGCTTATCCGCGTAGCTTTTCTGGCGATCGCGAGCTGCCGCCATGCGTTGTCGTATTTGTGCTATTCGTTCAGTAGCGTCAACTACCATTTCTGGACCTGTAATCTGACTATCTCCCACCTCTGCCCAACACAGAGGTGACCGGCATTTACGTCCGTACAATGCCTCGAATGGAGTGGCTTGTATGCTGGTGTGGTAACTGTGATTGTACGAAAACTCCACTAACGGGAGGTGCTTTTCCCAGCTGTTGCCGAAATCGATAACACATGCTCGAAGCATGTCTTCTAAGGTTTGAATAGTGCGTTCAGACTGCCCATCCGTCTGAGGGTGATAAGCTGTACTCATGTCTAATCGAGATCCAAAAGCTTTGTGCATTGCTTGCCATAGTTCTGAAGTGAATCGTGCATCCTGATCCGAAATAATAGAGGTTGGCACTCCGTGCCTCGAAACAACTTCTTTCAAGTAGATGTCTGCTAATGTAGAGAACTTATCCGTTTCTTTGATAGCCAAGAAATGAGCAGACTTTGTGAGTCGATCTACGATCACCCAAATAGTATCATTCCCACACTGGGATCTAGGTAGGCCAGTGACAAAATCCATGGAAATTTCTTCCCATTTCCATTGTGGTATCCTGGGTTGCTGAAGTAGGCCTGAGGGTTTCTGATACTCCACTTTGACTTTTGCACATGTCAAACACTTGCCGACGTAAGTCGCGATGTGGGCTTTCATGCTAGGCCACCAATATGTAGTTCTGATGTCGTGATACATTTTATCCGAACCTGGATGTACCGAGTAGCGAGACTTATGAGCTTCATCCATCACAAGTTCTCGTAAACCGCCGTATAGTGGTACCCAAATACGCCCTGTTACATAGTAGGCGCCGTCTCCCTTTTGTTCTAATCGTTGCCTTGAGCCGCGTAAAGCTTCAGCCTTTACGTTTTCTGGTTTCAGTGCTCCCACCTGAGCATCTCGTATTTGTGCAGGAAGATCAGACTGAATAGTGAGCTGCAAAGCTCGTACACGCCTAGGTAGAGTGTCCTTTCGACTGAGAGCGTCAGCCACAACATTGGCCTTGCCTGGATGGTACTTGATGGCGCATTCGTAATCATTAAGCAGCTCGACCCATCGTCGTTGACGCATGTTCAATTCCTTCTGCTTGAAGATATGCTCGAGACTCCTGTGATCGGTGTAAATTGTGCACTTGGTACCGTACAGATAGTGTCGCCATATCTTGAGCGCGAAAACAACAGCTCCCAGCTCTAAATCGTGCATCGTGTAGTTCCGTTCATAAACCTTGAGTTGACGAGAAGCGTAGGCAATAACTTTATCACGCTGCATCAATACACAACCAAGACCCTGTATCGACGCGTCACAATAAACCACAAAATCATCCGTGCCCTCTGGCAATGAGAGAATAGGTGCGATGCAAAGCCTATTCTTTAGGTATTGGAAAGCAGTTTCCTGATTGTTGCCCCAGCGGTAGGTGACACCCTTCTGTGTCAGTAGTGTAAGTGGCTGAGCAATCTTTTGAGAAATCTTTGATAAACCGTCTGTAGTAACCCGCCAAACCCAAGAATTGGCGTATTTCCGTTGGTGTACGTGGTGCAGGCCAGTTCCTGATCGAATCTACCTTGGATGGATCAATATGGATCCCGTCCTTATTTACTACGTGGCCTAGAAAGTGGACTTTACGAAGCCAGAAGTCACATTTCGAAAACTTAGCGTACATCTGTTCCTTTCGAAGGAGTTCCAAAATAAGTCGTAGATGTTGTTCGTGCTCCTCCTGACTCTTGGAGTAGATTAGGATGTCGTCAATAAACACTATCACAAATTTGTCTAGGTAGGGTTTCCACACCCTGTTCACAAGATCCATAAATACGGCAGGCGCGTTCGTTAACCCAAACGGCATGACAAGAGACTCGTAGTGGCCGTAGCGAGTTCTGAATGCGGTTTTGGAGGCGTCCTCGTCCCAGACTCCCAGCTGATGGTAATCTGACCTCAAGTCTATCTTGGAGTAGTAGCACGACCCTTGCAACTGGTCGAATAAGTTGTCACTTCATGGAAGAGGATAACGATTCTTCACCGTCACCTTGTTGAGTTCCCGGTAGTCTATGCACATCCTGAAGGTACCGTCCTTTTTCCAAATAACACTGGAGCTCCCCAGGCGAAGAGCTAGGACGAATAAAGCCCTTTTCCAAGAGCTCTTGTAGCTGCTTTGACAGTTCTTCCAGTTCAGTTGGAGTGAAACGATACGGTGCGCGAGCTATAGGTGTTGTCCAGAACTATAGGAATGAGGTCGATAGGAAGCGTCTGACCAGCGAGGATAAGATTACAACCCTGAACTATGTGTGGCCTCTAGACTTTTACCATTAGCTAATACTACGACAGGTTTGGTGTTCAAGGTAGTTGGTGCACATTTTAACATCTGACTAACTTTCAAGGACATATAATTGGTATCCACACCCGAATAAGACAAGACAGTAACATAAAAGTCGTCGAGAAGAAACTTACCCATTATTACGATAAGATTGTTCCTTGCGTCACCCTGACCAATCATGTACATGCTGCCCCGGCGTCATGGTTTCCATTGCTTCCCCCAACGCTATCCCCGTTGTCGTCCCTGTTTCCATGGTCGTGGTTCTGAGTCTGGTCCTGGTTTAATTGAGGGCAATCGCGTTTAAAATGACCTTCAGCCCCACACTAGAAACATCCCCGGTTTCCACGCTGTGGCTGCTGCTGTGTGTTCTGTGGAGCTGGTAGTTGCAGTTGCTGGTTCTGTGAAGATTGAGCCGGTCGTTGTTGTTCTTGAGTTACAGGACGTGAGTTTCGACAATCCTTAGCTTCATGACCAATCTTGAGACACTGCTGGCAACGACCCTTGTTGCACTGGCCACCGTGGTGTCTGTTACAATTGTTGCACCAAGGGTGAATTCCTCGATATCTTTTCTGCCCATGACCACTAGAAAACTGCTGTCTGGGGCTCTGGTAGTCATCTATCTCTTGCTGCTGCGTCAGAGGCTGGACCAAAATTAATCCCTTGCTCAGGTTTTCATCCCACTTGCGTTTGTTATCACTAGAAGCACATGTAGTATCAGCTTTAACACGTTTCGGTAGTTTGTTTTGTTCTACTGCCTGGTCTGTGAGACGATGAGCAAGACGAGTGACTTGCTGGATAGTACCAAGGTTAACTGCAGTCAAATGACTCTGAATTTCGGGCACCAGACCCTTGAGATACAGTTCGATGCGTTTGGTGGGAGGGTCTACCATAGTAGAACAAAATGTGGCTAATTCATTCGATCTCTTCGTATAAGCTTCAATTTCAGACCCTACCATCTATAGGTTGAGGAACTCTACCTCTAGTTTGTGGATGTCTTCTCGACTGCAAAACTCTTCCTTAATTAGGTCCTTGAACTCGTTCCAGGGAGTGGCATTAGCAGCCGCCAGTCCTAACATTTGAACCTGTGCTTCCCACCAAGTTAATGCAGCACCTTCGAGTGTTCCAGTAGCAAACTTTACTCTACGTGACTCAGGGCAATCATGCCCCTCGAAGTCAGTTTCGAGCCTCTCGAACCAATGGAGGAGGCCTACAACTCCCTTAGTTCTACTGAAGGTACTAGGTCGACAATCCTTGAGATTTTTGAAGGTGTAAACAGGTGGCTGAGCGTGTTGACCTCCTTCTTGTATGGCTGCAAGTGCCGCAGCAATTCGTTCGTTAATGAGAGCCGTCAACTGGGCTTGTGTTATGTTGATATATCCGGCCATGATCTTCATAGCAAATGCAACGTAAGTGAGAATGGTTCGCGAGTAGTGCGATGACAGAAGAGTGTAAGCACATAAGTGTTCTCAAGCAATAACATATAGTGAGCAATGTGATCTAAGCATACCACGAGCAAAGTTCTATGTAATTCTAGCATGTAGGCAATAAACATAAACCTTATGACCTAGGATGTTGAGTCTTGCACGTGGAGCGAAGCGTCGTTGTGGATCGTTGAGAGCACTGTTCTGGTTATAGTCTGGTTTTAATAAAAACGTTTTCCCATATTAAAACCAAGTTCTCTATAACCAATGGCTCTGATACCAATCTGTCACACCCCCAAAATCCACCTGCGGAGTATCACCGCTTGGGAGCGTGACAGACCAGGATCAAGCCACCAATCATATAGAACAATATATATAGTAAAAGTAATTGCCATTAAACCAAACCAAATCCATATGAAAGGTGTTCCAAAACATAAGTAAGTTATCGTTGTTTAGCGGAAGCGTATAATTAAAACCGAACACAATAAAGTATCAAATGTCGTAAGTGTTTAACAAGACAATCACGATCCAAGCCCACAACGACCAGCTCCTCCCTGTGCAAGCTCCATGTATCTAACGACCTGCAAGGCATGTAACAGAGGATCAACAACTAGTTGAGCGAGTTCACAGAAAGTAAATGCGTAATAGTAAGTTCGTTTGTAACATGTGGCTCTACTGGGCCGATAGTACGTTCTATTGGTGGGGGCTTCCCATGTTGTATAACCACTAGACTATTCGTAATCATAAGTGTTCTTCACAACCGAGAACAGTAGTACGTACAAGCTTTACGTAGGTTTACGTAAGTATTCTTCACAACCGAGGATAGTAGTAAGTATAAATACACGTAGGTTTTATGTGAGTATCCTTCACAACCGAGGATAGTAGTAAGTATAAGTATACGTAGATTTTACGTAGGGGTCCTGCACAACCGAGGACAGTAAGAAGCATATGCATATGTGGGCTTTACGCATGTGTCCTGCACAACCGAGGACAGTAAGTAGTATAAGCATACGTAGGTTTACGTATGTGTCCTGCACAACCGAGGACGCTGGTATGGTAGTCTAGTGGTAGTGTCAGTATGAATCTATTCAATCTCATTCCTTCAATCCCAATTCCCGTGCCCTGGGAATCCCATGCCTTAGTAAGAGTGTGAACTCACCTTGGTTTGCTCGGTATGTTATTGCTTCTAGGGTTTATTAAATGTCTAAGTCCGTTACACACGACCTAGGATACATTGCACATGATTCATTCAATTAGGGTTTACAAATCCTTGATATTCAAGCAATTGTGTTCTGTGTGTTTAGTGTGTACAGGATGATATCACATAGAATGCTCATGCATGCAAGATCATACAGTTGTATTCAGTATCATACGATAAACAAGGCCCTGCCCTTTTTAAAAGTCAGACAAGTGTGGGGGGGGGGGGTTTCCCCTGTTCAAAACTCGGATAGCACATGGGGGTTTCAAAACTTGGACAACATGACTTCCACACATGAAATTCGGACTAACCAAAGGGGGCTTCCCTACTTAAAGTTCGGACAAAGGACAAGGGGCTCCCCCTTCAACAAACTCGGACCTAGGGAATATCTTGCACAAAGTCGGACTAGGGGTGGGCTCAAGAAACTCGGACCACCACCATCTGTAAAACTCGGACACATCACTGTGTAAGGAAACTCGGAACTTTACTAGGTGTTTAGGGTCGGACAAAGGTAAGGGGTGAAACTCAGACTTCTTATGCAACATAAAACTCAGACAGATGCTTTCATGTATTAAAACTCGGCTCCCTTGTGTTTGTTTTAATGTTCGGACTATTATATGAGTCATGAAACTCAGACAATTACATTCATTCATAAACCTCAGACAAACATTCAATCACGCGTTCTTTGTGATTGCAACAGTTACACTTTACACATTCATCAGTTACGTTCTATAATTCATACGATCTGAAAACCCTAGTTCGTATATTACATGGCAGACATCAATTCAACAATTTACATCATCATACAACAAATGATTTCACGACTAATCATCATCATAACACGATAATCAAGAATCAATCTAAGCACAAAACCATTATATCAAAGCTAGGGTTTACAAGTATTCTAATAATCAAGAATTGATACAATCAAACAATCAACAAATAATAATCATTTACCTTCTGTTGATTCTAGAGAAAATGTGGAAATCAAAAGTGATAGATAGCTTGCCAATGATGATGTGATGATTGCCAGAGAAAACCAAAGAATGAAAGTACGTGCCTTGTTTCTTGTGTGGGGTTTAGTGAATGATTTAGGGTTAAGTATCATATAAGTTTCACTAACAACTCTACACACCCTTAATTACTATATTTTACAATAGTGCACCATCTCAAACAATTTCACAGTTTCACCACCAAGTTTATATATTTGTCAAGTCTTTCACAATTAACACATAACCAAGTATAAACACACAATACACTTCATTGTATTAAATCGTATACAATTCCATAGCAACTAATTGTGCAAATAATTAACTACACAAACAATGAACGTGCAATAAATGCGAAATAGGAATCTTGGAAATTCGAGTTGTCACATTATACGTGATCCTTAATGCTTGTGTGATGTTGGAATGCGAAGATCAAACTCGAAAAATGGTTGGATGTATATAGGGGATCTCGGCCGAAGCTTATAGAGGGGAGAGGGAGAGTGTGCTTGTGATGTTGAGTGGTGAGGATTATGATGTGCAACTCTAGGTACTTATAGGCAAAATGTGAGATCATAATCCAATGGATCATATGTCTTTTAGATATTAAGCACACCATATTAAAATAATCAAAGTTGTACAATGTATGTCCCCTAGATGGGGACGGTTTCTAAGGGGGGGGGGGTAGCTAGTCCGTTTTCAACTATTAGTTGGTTATTAGTTAGGTTAAGTAAGTTAGTTAAGTGCTTAACTCGGTTAGTTGTGCGTTGTGATTTATAGCGGGTGTTAGGGTATTCAGGGACCCTAACTGGCTCAGAAAAAGACAAATAATGTTAATGGCAATGTTTTCATGTTCCGGGTAAAGTCCGGTTGTTCGGTTGGATAGTAATCCGTTAAAGCGCTTAACAAAGCTTTTAAGTGTCGTTAATACCCTTTTTAGTGACACAACTTATTCCTGACACTTAATACCCTTTTAAGTGTCTAGTAATATTTTTCTCATGTTTTGGCACTTTATTAGTTAGCTAAAAGCTAAATTGTTAATTAAAGTGCTGAGTTTTGTGCTTAGTGTATGTCCTAGGCACATCCTGTCATTGTATCTTATTCCTAGAGACACAGTCCTACAACCCAATGTCCCTACACTCACTATGGGTGTAGTGAAATATTTCTGGCTCATACAGGCCTTAGAGGCAATATCTGCCTAATGCTGGCTTTATCAGCATGTTCAATTGGTTATCCGTTCATAGTGCTACTGTGCTTTTGTGCATCATGTTTGTCACTAAGGTTCAGCGTGTAAATAATGTAGTGACGGTAATTAAAGTATGATGCAGGTATGTACAAGTATCAGAAATCAAGTAGCAGTTCATCAGTAATTTCAAGTAAGCACAGTAATTAAGCAGTAATTAATTATTAATTAAATCGTACGGATACCTGGTTTAGTGAGGGTTGTCACAACCAAGGCCTCGATGGACTCCAACAACCTGAACTCACAAGTATGACCTAGGGAACGCGTGTGGAATGCCCAAGAATCAAGGCAGAAACACGACCTCTAGAGTCGAAAATGATGACAAGTCTACTGCGAATAGTCGAGTTGCCTTGGGTAGTCGATGTCTAGTAGCCGCAGACAATCTACCTCCCGATTTTATGTGTTTTGATTCTGAGAACTGCAGCCATGTACTCTGATGACTCGTTGATTTTATGCGTTTATGTGTGCTTTATCTGTTTACGTGTTTATAAATTTGGACATTTTTCGATTTTGCTGCCATTTCAATCGACACACATGACTCGTACTGTTATTCTATCCCCATTCGATCTCCAGTTGCTACAATCCAGACGATATTATGCTATGTTGGGCTGCACGACTAAGTTAGGCTATACTATACGATGCTATTCGATATACTAAACCAACGACACACGAGCTTTGAATGATAGGATCTTGAAGCAGTCAGAATGCTATGTGTACTGATAAGAGGATTACGTGACATTAACTGCTTCAGCGATTAAGTGCCTAGGTATTTACGTATTTCTGTATTTTGTGCTCTAAGTACTTATGTGCTTCTGTGTTTCGTGCTCTACGTGCTTATGTGCTTCTGTGACCTATGTGTTCTATGTGCTTCTGTGCTCCATGATTAGGTATATCTGTGAATCTGTGTGTTTATGTGATATGTGCTTCAACGTGATTCTAAGCTTTAGATAATAGTAGACGTGTGAGGTGAGATTCGATTTCGTTGTGTTGAGTCTCGTGACGATGTCTAATGCAGAGCATGTCATCGTCCGGACACCGAACCCCACTTACCCGCCAAGAAAAGAGAGACCGACGCCTCGCTGCTATCATCTCCAAGCAAGTGGCGAAAGCTGTGAGTGAGGTGTATGAAAATGCCAGCAAAACGTCTGAAGAATCCCGAGCTGAAAACCCTAAGGATTCAAGCAAGGCTGCTTTCAGCTTCAAGCCGTTCAAGGCATGCGGACCAAAAGAGTTCACTGGCGAAGATGGTCCTACAGCCATGTTTCACTGGTTCGAGTCAGTCGAAGTCACTCTGCGCCAGAGCGGATGTCCTAAACATCTCCGCACTCTCAATGCTACAGGCGTCTTCCAGTCCCGTGCTCTAGACTGGTGGACGGCCGAACGAAACAAGCACGGAAATGATGTAGCTTACGAGCTAACATGGGAGGAGTTGAAGGCAATTATGATCGACGAATTATGCCCTCCTCATGAACGCCAAAAGCTGGAGGACGAGTTATGGGGAATCAAGCAGAAGGACGGAGACAACGCTGCTCTCATTGCTCGCTTCAAGCAGCTTAGCATCATCTGTCCTGATCAAGTCAAGACCTCAGATCAAGCCATCAAGAAGTACATTCGTGCCCTACCCGACTGTGTAGCCGACTTTGTTCACGCCGCCAAGCCAGCAACGATCGAAGAAACCTACCTGCTAGCCGCTGAGATTAATGACAAGCGGGTAAAGTCTGGTTTCTGGGATAAGCAAACCAAGTCTCTGCACCAAGCCACTGCAGCACCCACCGACTCATCTGCTCAATCCTCCAAGTCATCAAGAAGGAAGAAGAAGAACAACAACAGCTCCAGCAACAAGAGCTGTGCTGCCGCGACAAACGCCACTCCTCTACAAGCTGTACCAGCTCAACAGCAGCAGCACCCTCGCTCAGCTACAGTGATCAATGCACCGCCAGCAAAGCGTGCATACACAGGCCCTCACCCACTCTGCCCGACATGCTCTTATCATCATCCAGTGGGTCTAGCTTGTCGTTTTTGCGCTCACTGCAACCTGTACGGTCATTTCACTGCGAACTGTCGCTATGGTCCCCGTCAAGCCTCAGTTCAAGCTACTGTCAACCAAGCTCTACTCCCCGCCCCTCAAGGCCAACAAGCAGCTCCAGCACCTGCAGTCAATGCTCGAGTCTACTTTGCATGTGGTGACCCTAACCACTTTGCAAACAGATGCCTGAACAGGGTGGTTAAGCAAGAGCCCCAGCAGCAGCAGCAACAACAGCAGCCTCAGCAACAGCAGCAAGCAGCCCATGCCCGAACCTTCAACATCAATGCCCGTCAGGCTCAGGCGGATAACAACGTGGTTAATGGTACGTTCCTTGTGAATGGTATTTATGCAATATGTTTGTTTGCTACTGGAGCCGATAACTGCTTTGTGTCGTTTGAATTCGAGAAGCTCCTTAGTCGTAAGCGCTCATATCTGTCCTCATCATTCGAAGTCGAAGTCGCTACGGGAAGAACTATTGCCGTTAATTCAGTACTCCGTGATTGTACTCTCAAACTCAACAATCACATCTTCCCAATCGACCTTATTCCGATGCAACTCGGAAGTTTTGATGTCATAATAGGCATGGACTTTCTTCGTGAAAACCATGCCGAAGTTGTGTGCTTCAAAAAGATGATTCGATTCTCGCTCGCGAATGGTGATCTTCTATGTGTATACGGTGAAAGAGCGTCGAAAGGTCTCAAGCTTATGTCGTGTATACAAGCCAGCAAGTATCTCCGCAAGGAATACCGAGCTTTCTTGGCCAACATCGTAGTAGCGGAGAAGGGAAAGAAAAAGAAAGTTGAAGTTAAAGATGTTCCAGTGGTTCGTGAATTTCCTCAGGTGTTCCCTGACGATCTTCCCAGACTACCACCAAGTTGTGATATCGACTTCCGCATCGACCTCATTCCTGGAGCTAACCCCGTTGCCGAAGCCCCTTACCGACTCGCACCATCCGAAATGAGGGAACTCTCGAATCAACTCCAGGAATTACTCGAAAAAGGCTTTATTCGCCCAAGCACCTCTCCTTGGGGCGCGCCAGTCCTTTTTGTCAAAAAGAAGGATGGATCGTTCCGGATGTGCATCGACTATCGGGAATTGAATAAGCTAACCATCAAGAACCGATACCCCTTACCCCGAATTGACGATTTGTTTGATCAGCTACAAGGTGCAGCATGCTTCTCTAAGATCGATCTACGTTCAGGATATCATCAACTACGGATTCAAGAGGAAGACATTCCTAAAACCGCTTTCCGAACCCGTTATGGCCATTACGAATTTGTAGTTATGCCCTTTGGTCTAACCAATGCACCCGCGGTTTTTATGGACCTGATGAATCGCGTGTGTAAGCCTTATCTTGACCGTTTCGTCATCGTGTTCATCGACGATGTCTTGATTTATTCCAAATCGAAAGTCGAACACGCGCGACATCTATGTTTGGTTCTCGAGTTACTCCAGGGGAACCAACTCTATGCCAAGTTCTCCAAGTGCGAATTCTGGTTGGAGGAGGTTCAATTTCTGGGTCACATAGTGAATAGTCGGGGTATCCATGTCGATCCTGCGAAGATTGAAGCTGTCAAAAGCTGGATTACGCCTAAGAACCCGTCAGAAGTTCGTTCTTTTCTCGCACTATCGGGCTATTATCGACGGTTCATTCAAGGATTCTCCAAGATCGCTGTGCCACTTACTGCTCTTACGCATAAGGACAAGCCTTTTGTGTGGGGAAACGCACAAGAGACTGCCTTTCAAACCCTCAAGCATATGCTGTGCAACGCTCCGATTCTTACGCTGCCCGACGGAAGCGACAACTTCATTGTCTACTGTGATGCTTCTAACCTTGGTCTCGGCTGTGTTCTCATGCAGCGAGACAAGGTTATAGCCTACGCATCTCGTCAGCTCAAGATCCACGAGAAGAACTATACAACCCATGACCTCGAGCTAGGCGCGGTTGTCTTTGCATTGAAGATTTGGCGACACTACCTGTATGGCACTAGGTGTACAATCTACACTGATCACAGGAGTTTACAACACATCTTCAATCAGAGAGAGCTTAATATGCGTCAACGCTGATGGGTAGAACTTCTCAACGATTACGATTGTGAGATACGTTATCACCCAGGCAAGGCGAACGTGGTTGCCGACGCACTCAGCAGAAAGAGTTACTTGCTCAGTACCCGAAACATCCAAGCCCAGCACAACCTCGAAACCCTTATTCGTGAAGCTCAACATGCTTGCTTTAACGAGCATACATTGAAGAGAGAGAGGATCTATCACGATGGAGCTCAGTTGGTAAGCAAATCCGATGGGATATTCTATTACCTGGACCGAATTTGGATCCTTAAACGGACCGATTTGCGAAAGATTATCATGAATGAAGCCCACAAATCCCGATACTCCATTCATCCCGGCACCGACAAGATGTACCAGGACCTGCGTTATAAGTACTGGTGGCCAGGTATGAAAAGGGATATCGCTCTGTACGTTGGAAGCTGATTAACTTGCGCAAGAGTCAAGGCTGAACATCAAAGACCTTCTGGCTTACTCGAACAACCGCCGATACCCATATGGAAGTGGGAGAGTATAGCTATGGATTTCATAACGAAACTCCCGCCCACGCCATCAGGTCACAACAGTATTTGGGTCATAGTCGATTGTCTAACGAAATCAGCCCACTTTTTGCCAATACGGGAAGACTACAAGGTGGAGCGACTAGCCCAAATCTACACCAACGAGATCATTGGTAATCATGATACGCCTCGTGATATCATTTCAGACCGTGACACTCGGTTCACTTCGCGATTGTGGGAAACGTTTCAAGCGGCCCTTGGTACGTCGCTTAATCTGAGTACTGCATTCCACCCTCAAACCGACGGACAGACTGAAAGATCGATCCGTACTCTTGAAGACATGCTCCGAGCGTGTGTCATAGATTTCAGTGGTAGTTGGAACAAACACCTGCCATTGGTGGAATTCTCGTACAATAATAGCTATCATGCCAGCATCCGAATGGCACCTTTCGAGGCTTTGTATGGTAGAAGATGTCGATCGCCTATTGTGTGGCACGAGATCGGTCACTCGCAACTAACCGGTCCCGATATTCTACAAGAAACGACTGACAAAATCCACCAGATTCGAGACAATTTGGTAAAAGCTCGTAACAGACAGAAAAGTTACGCCAATAGAAGACGCAAGCCCCTTGAATTTGAAGTTGGTGACTACGTACTCCTAAAGGTATCACCTTGGAAGGGTGTAGTCCGATTCGGCAAGAAAGGGAAACTCGCGCCTTGATACGTTGGACCTTTTAGAATTCTGGAAAGAATCGGAAAAGTCGCCTACAGACTCGAGCTACCGGAGGAACTCAGTAACGTCTACCCTATTTTCCACGTCTCTAACCTCCGAAAATGCCTTGCTGATCATGATCTAATCGTACCGCTCGACGATCTTCAGGTCAACGAAACGTTACACTTCGTGGAAAAGCCTGTCGAAATCATGGATCGCCAAACCAAGCGGCTCAGGCGCTCACGCATCCCTATCGTGAAAGTCCGATGGTGTCACACCCCTCCAAAACCCCACCCTGCCTTGGAGGCGTGACATGCCCAGGATCATAGCCACCAATCATATTGAACAAGCATGTAGTTTATTTATAAAATCCAACACAATACAATTGGTGTTAAAACATAGTTTAAGTTTACAGCGGAAGCAAAACATAAGTTTAATATAAGTTTTCCCACAACGACCACGCCTCCCAGTGCAACCTCCTTAAGCTAGGGACCTAACGACCTGCAAGGCATGTAACAACGAGTCAACAACAAAGTTGAGTGAATTCACGGTTGGTTCACTGGCTTACTAGCCCGTATCGCGGTCTCCCAGACATGTGTGCGAAGGTTAGTATCCGTATCGCGTCGCATCGTATCGTATCGTATCGTATCGCATCGTGTCGTATCGTATCGTATCGCATCGTGTCGTATCGCAGCCCTACAAGCATGTGTGCGAAGATTAGTGGAGTGGCATCCTACATCTGGAGGATGGCCGTGCCTTGTAGAAAGTTTTTGAACTCACCTTTGCTTTTGCTTTGCTTGGTTTGCTTATCTTCTTTGATTGTAAGGGTATGGGATAGAGTTTAGCCTGCTGATAAGCCTAATAATCTAACGCACACGAAATTAGGTAAATAACCAATACAGCATTTACGACAATTCACGAGATTAAACCCTCACAATAATTAACAAAGTGCAATACTTAACAATTCAGCGGATCCACAACGAATAACAGAGCATAGTCCGAAATTGGATAATACTCAAATATTCAAGTCGAAATCACAACGAATAACAAAGTATAAACTCAATTTGAGCAGCACTTAATCATACGTTGGATAGTTTCAATCGATCGGAGGTTGAATCGTAATAGCGATCGAATTAATACCCTGAATCGTAGAAGCGTTTCGGGATTGGTGTGTGTTTTGGAGTAATCAGACAATAACTCAACGTACAGAGAGAATTTGTACGTCGTTCCAACAACCGAATTCAAGTCCTAAAGCCCTCTATTTATACTAAAAAATTGACCCCCTCGCGTGTCGCGACAGGGAGATGTGCATCTGTCGCGTGGCGTGACTGGTTACTTTTTAGGGTAGGGTAGGTTCGTGTCCAACCTAGCCTTGGTGAGTCATAATTCGACGAAATTCAATTCCTACAGCAAATTATAAGGATAATCGTTGGCTAGGGTTTACCCCTCTTGAGTTTTAGGGGCCCTGATCCTGATTCTGATTGTTCTGAAACTTTCAGGGTTTGTGTAGAATCACCTGGGGATCTTAATTAGGGTTTCCTTAATAGCTAATTAATACCCTAAGTATTGATTTTAGTGAGAGTTGTTACATTCTCCCCACCTTATTTAAATCTCGTCCTCGAGATTTATTCGAATAAGTTAGGACACTTTTGCTTTATTTCTGCTTCGAGTTCCTAAGTATATTCCGGTCCTTTCTTCGAAACCTATTTGACTTTGACCAGTACTAATCTTTTATGTTTGAGAACTTAACCTTTATATCTTCTATATAAAGTGGTTTCTCAACTAATCTTTAAATTTTTCATTCACTTATATGTCTTGAAGAGGTACTACCAGCTATTCGTCAGATAGATATTTCTTAAAGTTGGATACATGAAATACTTAGGGAAGACTTAACCTTAGCCGTAACACTTAAAATAAATAACACAGTAAAGTATTGAGTCTTTGCACTTGGAGTGAAGCATCGTTGCGGATCATTGAGCATTGTAAAGGTTATAGTCTGGTTTTATCAAAAACTTTTCCCTTTTTAAAACCAAGTTCACTATAACCAATGGCTCTGATACCACTCTGTCACACCCCTCCAAAACCCCACCCTGCCTTGGAGGCGTGACATGCCCAGGATCATAGCCACCAATCATATTGAACAAGCATGTAGTTTATTTATAAAATCCAACACAATACAATTGGTGTTAAAACATAGTTTAAGTTTACAGTGGAAGCAAAACATAAGTTTAATATAAGTTTTCCCACAACGACCACGCCTCCCAGTGCAACCTCCTTAAGCTAGGGACCTAATGACCTGCAAGGCATGTAACAACGAGTCAACAACAAAGTTGAGTGAATTCACGGTTGGTTCACTGGCTTACTAGCCCGTATCGCGGTCTCCCAGACATGTGTGCGAAGGTTAGTATCCGTATCGCGTTGCATCGTATCGTATCGTATCGTATCGCATCGTGTCGTATCGTATCGTATCGCATCGTGTCGTATCGCAGCCCTACAAGCATGTGTGCGAAGATTAGTGGAGTGGCATCCTACCTCTGGAGGATGCCCGTGCCTTGTAGAAAGTTTGTGAACTCACCTTTGCTTTTGCTTTGCTTGGTTTGCTTATCTTCTTTGATTGTAAGGGTATGGGATAGAGTTTAGCCTACTGATAAGCCTAATAATCTAATGCACACGAAATTAGGTAAATAACCAATACAGCATTTACGACAATTCACGAGATTAAACCCTCACAATGATTAACAAAGTGCAATACTTAACAATTCAGCGGATTCACAACGAATAACAGAGCATAGTCCGAAATTGGATAATACTCAAATATTCAAGTCGAAATCACAACGAATAACAAAGTATAAACTCAATTTGAGCAGCACTTAATCATACGTTGGATAGTTTCAATCGATCGGGCGTTGAATCGTAATAGCGATCGAATTAATACCCTGAATCGTAGCAGCGTTTCAGGATTTGTGTGTGTTTTGGAGTAATCAGACAATAACTCAACGTACAGAGAGAACTTGTACGTCATTCCAATAACCGAAATCAAGTCCCAAAGCCCTCTATTTATACTGAAAAATTGACTCCCTCGCGTGTCGCGACAGGGAGATGTGCATCTGTCGCGTGGCGCGACGGGTTACTTTTTAGGGTAGGGTAGGTTCGTGTCCAACATAGCCTTGGTGAGTCATAATTCGACGAAATTCAATTCCTATAGCAAATTATAAGGATAATCGTTGGCTAGGGTTTACCCCTCTTGAGTTTTAGGGGCCCTGATCCTGATTCTGATTGTTCTGAAACTTTCAGGGTTTGTGTAGAATCACCTGGGGATCTTAATTAGGGTTTCCTTAATAGCTAATTAATACCCTAAGTATTGATTTTAGTGAGAGTTGTTACAGATGGGAAGGCAAGCGAGGCGCGGAGTTCACTTAGGAACTCGAAAGCGACATCAAGGCCAAGTACCCGCAGTTGTTTAAATAAATAGATCTGAAGCATCAAATTGGTAAATCACGGTGTTGTGTAGCCTTCAAGCCTAATTTCGGGACGAAATTCCCTAAACAAGGGGAGGCTGTAACACCCCGTGTTTTCGAATGTCAAAGTCAAAGTCAAAGTCCAAGCCAACTTTGACTTCCTTTGACTGTAGATAGTCTATTTTATGTTTTAGTTGTATTATGTGGAGTAAGTGTTGTAATCAGCAAGAATCGAAGTAATCGAATGTTTTTAACGCGAACCGATCTACGACTGTGAATGATAGGAAGTAACAATGCGATAAAGTTAACTAATCAGTAATCAAACTGATCTAGCAATCATCGAACTCGAGACTCGAATTATGCGAATTTTGGTATTGTTATACGTGTGTGTGTGCCTTATGTGTTACTTGTGCGTGTTTATTTATATGTTTGGTGTGGTACTCAAGCGAATCAATCGAAAATCAAATTGAAACTCGAAAAGCAATCGAACTCAATCGAAACCGACATCGAAACGTGACTTATAGAAGATTGTATGTTAGATATAGTAGTTGGGACTGAAAGTAATTTGACTAGGAACTCTATCGTATTCGTATCATCGTCCATCGAAATCGAAACGTCGAAAATCGTCGCAAAATACTCAAAGTGTGACGCGGATCGAACAGGAGGCATCCTGATCGAACAGGCCTGCCGATCGGCTCGCATCTTGCCAGCCGATCGAGCAGCCCACTCGATCGGAGCTCCTGGCCGATCGGCTGCGACTTTCCTCTTTTGGAAGCTATAAATAGGGATGTCCTTGTCTTCATTTCTACTTTTGGAAAGTTCTGACCGGCCAGCTCCTATTCTTCATCTTTTCTCAGATTCCTTTCAATCCCGGTAAGTTTTCACTCTAAATCTTGTACGTTTTTGATCATTACTTGATTCTACACCTTTCTATCTTTCAAAACTTGGATTCTAACCGTGAAATCACCAAGTTCTACGTGTTCTTGGGTGATGTCATCATAGTGTTCTTCAAGAACACCAAACTTTGACCTCATTCAACCATGAATAGCTTAGATCTAACCGATTTCCACATAAACAAGTTAAGATCTATCAAAGATCTAAACATCCACAAGTTGTGAAGGATTGAAAGAAGAAATCCCAACTTTCTTTCAACTCTTTTACACTCAATGCCTTCAAACCGTTAGAAACAGAGCTTGAACCGGCTAACTAGTCATTCTAACAGTTAAAAGGTTCAAGATTCGGGTTCTATCTACGAGTTTCACCGAAAATGGGTTAAACTCTAAGCCGACGTTCTGAACCGCTCAACGGACGGATTTGGGTGATTCCTGTCCGAGCCGGAGAGATGAGTAAGAACGAAGGTGTCATAGTTCAACTCGTTATCAAACTACCTCGATATAATGACAAATAATCAAACAGCCAAGTGTTAGACGAAAGGCCGACCAGGTCAGACTTGCTGGCCGAACGGCTAGGCTGTTCGAACAGCCCAGCCAATCGGACATGCCAGCCGATCGACCGGGCCAGCCGATCGGCTAGCACATGGTCCCACACTTTTAAAATTTCAGGAAGCATAGTATTGAGGAAGAGATGTTCGGTCGAACTGCGTTTGGTGAACATTAATCTTCGGATCATGAGATACTACTCTTCAACACTTAATCGTTTTCACAACTCGTTCATAGTAGGGAATGCCAGCCGATCGAACAGACTGTTCGATCGAGTGACATTCAGTTGAGGACTAATTCTGAAGTTCCTAGCCGATCAAGTGAGCTAGCCGATCGAGTGAGCTAGCCGATCAAACGAACAGTTCGATCGATCGACTTGAAAGGTAAGAACACTTCAGTGATCTCAAATGCTGCAACGAAAACTTCAAAAGTTCAAATCCTCAAACACAAACACACCAGAGGAAGAAACAATCCACTCGAATGGCCCAGCCGATCGAGCCTACCGGTCGATCGAACATGACTGTCCAACCGGACATACCAGCCGACCGAACAGCCCGTTCGATCGAACCTGTCGTTCGATCGACCAGCCCATTCGATCCATTCACACTTGTTTACTTTTCCGCGTTACTTATCGTTATGCTATCAAACTATTCAGGCTAATCTTACTCTCAGCGCTCCCTTCAATCCACAACCAATCACTGTGAGTATACTCGATCCCTTTTTGCTTTTAGCACTTTTGGGTGTTACATACGTTACCTATCAAATCACAATCAAACACAAACTATTTGAACGCTAACCATTTGCATGTGCTACTTGACTAAATGAATGGTGTTTATTATGTTTACACGTGGAGTGCTATCTACCTGCCTTAGCAACATAGTACTATAGTTTGGACTCAGCACCCGTTCACACGGGGGTTGTTAAGGAGAATTACTTGCATGGATTACGGTGGTAATCATGTATTGCGAACCGTCTCGGACGGTCAACCCGTAGTCGTTGGTACCGATGGTCCCATGTCGATAATTAACATGCATCGTTTTCCTCTGTGTACGTGCCTGGTCATGCGTAAACTATTCGAACTCTATATGCTATTATCAAACTTGTGTGCTCACCTTTACATTATATGTATTGACTTTATTTTAACGTATGTGACAGGTGCTTAAGTTGCTAGGATGCTTAGGCGCGTGGTGATGAAATCGAGGCTAGGGAGTCTAGAAATAATAAACAATTGTCTGTAATAATAATTGAATCTGAGTTGTCGGAACGGAATTATTTGCCTAGTTGCTTTCTATGATAACTTGTTTATTTATTTGGGACACGGTATGGGACGTGTCATCTAAACTGAATTTATATAATAGTTGTTGTGGAAACTTCTGGACAATCTGTTTCGCTCAGTGCCGCGCCCCGATGATTCCGCCATCGGTTGGGGTGTGACAACGGAACATGCCCATAAGTTAAACACACTCTAAACATCCTTTACATGACTTAGAAATAGGCTTTGAGGGGTTCGGTGTGCAAAAATAAATTTTGGGTCATTCAGGGACTAAAAGCGTCAAAAAGTGCATAAGTTTGCATTTTCGCGCATAACTTACGTTCTGAATACATCCGGACATCTAAAAATTTATGTAAGCACTAAAATATTTTATTTTAGTGTTTGGCATGAGAAAAATCCATTCGTCGCGCAATTTGGATCGTCTTTCGCGCTTATGCGCAATCCGTCGTAATTAAGCGAACATCGCGATCGAACGACCAAACGAACCGACATCCTGCATATCTTTTAGCATGTTTCATGTCCCCAATGATTTGGCATCATTTTAGGGCCATAAAGTTGGTTAACGGGCCTTAACATGTCGGAAATGGCTTAAAACACGTGCAGGGACTGAAACTGTCATTTTTCAACTTGTTTGCTGATCAGAAGGCTCAGGCGGCCCGCGTAAGCCCCCAAAAAACCTTACGCGGCCCGCGAGAGAGTGCCAGATCTGCAGAATTGTTGCAAACAGCTGTTTACAGCTGTTTAACACCTAAAAACCATGTGCAAATGATATTTCTCAAACAAGGGACTGGATCTATGGGCTCAAATGGTATTTCAAAACAATGGGCCCATGTGGACGGCCTAGATCGAAGCACGTTTCTCGACGAACGATCCTAACGGTAGTCCATTCCCTATAAATACCCCCAACCCATTTCATTCCTAACCCACTTGATTTTGAGATTTTCTCTAAGTTGGGGTGATTATCACTTCATACCTGAGAAATACTTGGAAATCAATCTTGTGGGGACCTTCTGCAAGTATTCTTTCACGTTTTTCATTCGTTTTAGCGTTAAAGTCAAACTGTGTTTGACTTTCTACATTGACCAGTTTATGGTCAACGCGAAGTTCATTTGAACTTCATAACATGAGCATAATCACGATGGTTATAGTCCCTAGTGACTATACCTACTGATTACCACGTTATCTAGGCTCAGTGACGAGTCGAAGTTTCGGCCAAAATACGTTTTCTAGCGTATTTTGTAACAAGACTACTCTAGGGTATTAAAACAGTTTGTTTTAATACCAAACCTGTTTTCTAACTTTACTAAACATGTTCTAGCATGTTTAGCTCGTCGCTTTTAGATTTGTGCTTGTTTAGGGTCGTAAAGGTAATAGATCTAATCAATCGCTTATACTTTCGAACCCGATCCATTTTGGTCGATCATTAGGATCCAACCAAATACTTTAGGTCACCATAGTTGTATAGGGAATAACCTTCCGAGGTTATACCTTATGGTCACGTCGTTTAAATAGTTGTATGATAAGTAATTCTTATGCCTTAAGTAAATTACCAAAATGCCCTTTTCACGCTAAAATTCATTTTAAGCCTATGTAACATAACTTTTGACATCTAAACTGATTTGGTAACAATATTAAACATGTTAAGGCATATCTTGCTTGTCATAGGACTAGTTAGGCATTCCGAACGCGTTTTACGCAAACGACGCGTTAAAGTGGCATAAGCTACCTAAACGGGTCGTAACGGGTCAAAAGCACTTAGGATAGGTTTCGTTTTAGTATGAAGGCTTTGTCAAACCATATTACATAAGTTCCCACACTTATTTGGTTTACGAACCCTCGTACTACCCGATCCTCCGATAGGTCCGTTTATTAATGTAGATACCTATATTAGGTGCCATTTGAATTCGTGATCTTCTAGCTTCCTTGGTGGATATCTAAAGTCTATTGAGCAATCACAAGTTAGTACATAGTCCCCTCTTTTACTGTTTTCCAAACATTTTGGGGTGAAACACATGTGCCTACTTGTTACTTTCGTGCTTTCTTGTTTTCACATCATATGTTGCTATGTTCTTTAGTACATTTATAGTACATGATTTCATTACATTGTTTTGCTATGTATGTTAACTTAGCATGCTAGCACCTTGATTTCATTACATTGTTTTGCTACATATGTTTACTTGGCATATTAGCACATTGATTTACATGACTTTTCTGCTAAGTATGTTAACTTAGCATACTTAGTACATTGTTCTCATATAACATGTTTACATTTGGTATAACATTTGGTCTGCACAAATGGAACTTATATACATTCATTAACATTAGCTACGCCACTCGGTAGTAAGTAATGGTACCATAGGACTTGACAAATCCCGTTCCTGACATCCTAGGTTTGTTTGGATGAAAGGAATGACTGAATCCGAAAACATTTCTTTTGATAACCTTTACTTAGGGTTATCCGTCTGTCTCAAGGCTTGAATGTATGCGTTAACTTACCACATAAATGTTTGTATCATTTAAAACATGCCTTTACTTTGCAAAACATAACTTTTTGATATACTCAAAATACTTTGTTTTGTACATTCTTACATTTCGTTTAAGTGGACACATTTTACTTAACATACATAACATTTGTTACATGACTACTTGACTACGTTTTGGACTTTTAAACATATGACAATGGTTTATACAAGAACATTTGATGGTTGGTTTAAACATGGACTTTATACATTGGTGGTTTGTTTATGTGACTTAAGTAACGAGGCATTTGTAGTATGATACAAGCATGGTGGATACGCCGCTGGTATTTCCTATATATAAGCGTTTGTATTATACTACATATCGTAGCGTTATTTAAATCATTCAATTTGGACTTATACATTTTACACAAATAACATATTTTTTTGTCACACCCCCAAAATCCACCTGCGGAGTATCACCGCTTGGGAGCGTGACTGACCAGGATCAAGCCACCAATCATATAGAACAATATAAATATAGTAAAAGTAATTGTCATTAAACCAAACCAAATCCATATGAAAGGTGTTCCAAAACATAAGTAAGTTATCACTGTTTAGCGGAAACGTATAAGTAAAACCCAATATAAATAAGTATGTAATGTCATAAAGTGTTCAACAAACAATCACGATCCAAGTCCACAACGACCAGCTCCTCCCTGTGCAAGCTCCATGTATCTAACAACCTGCAAGGCATGTAACAGAGGATCAACAACTAGTTGAGCGAGTTCACAGAAAGTATATGTGTAATAGTAAATTTGTTTGTAACATGTGGCTCTACTGGGCCGATAGTATGTTCTATTGGTGGGGGCTTCCCATGTTGTATAACGACTAGACTATTCGTAATCATAAGTGTTCTTCACAACCGAGAACAGTAGTACGTACAAGCTTTACGTAGGTTTACGTAAGTATCCTTCACAACCGAGGATAGTAGTAAGTATAAATACACGTAGGTTTTACGTGAGTATCCTTCACAACCGAGGATAGTAGTAAGTATAAGTATACGTTGATTTTACGTAAGGGTACTGCACAACCGAGGACAGTAAGAAGCATACGCATATGTGGGCTTTACGCATGTGTCCTGCACAACCGAGGACAGTAAGTAGTATAAGCATACATAGGTTTACGTATGTGTCCTGCACAACCGAGGACAGTAAGTAGTATAAGCATACGTAGGTTTACGTATGTGTCCTGCACAACCGAGGACAGTAAGTAGTATAAGCATACATAGGTTTACATATGTGTCCTGCACAACCGAGGACAGTAAGTAGTATAAGCATACGTAGGTTTACGTATGTGTCCTGCACAACCGAGGATGCTGGTATGGTAGTCTAGTGGTAGTGTCAGTATGAATCTATTCAACCTTATTCCTTCAATCCCATTCCCAACCCTAGGAATCCCATGCCTTAGTAAAGGTGTGAACTCACCTTGGTTTGCTCGGTATGCTACGCTCTAGGGTTTATCAAATGTCTAAGTCCGTTACACACGACCTTGAATGATTCTAGAGAAAATGTGGAAACAAAAGTGATGAATGTCTTGCCAATGATGATGGTGATGATTGCTAGAGAATGTGAAGTATGTGCTTTGGTTTCTTGTGAAAATGATTAGTGAACAAGGGATTAGGGTTAAGAATCTCTAGGATTTCACTAATTACCCTCTACCTCCCTAAGTATCATATTTTACACATGCACACCATCTCATAACAATTTCATAGTTTCACCACCAAGTTCATATATTTACCAAGTCTTTCACAATTAACAACAACCATGCACAATCACACAATTCGATTCATTGCATCAAAACGTATATAATTCCATAGCAACTAATTGTGCAAATAATCAACTAAACAATACAAGAACGTGCAATAAATGCGAAATAGAAATCTTGGAAATTCGAGTTGTCACATTATCCCCAACTTAAAAGAAATTTCGTCCCGAAATTTAGCATGCGGTTACTAAGGAAGCTAGGTAAGTTGTATCGTTTACTGGTTTTCCTGGGGTGTCACATCATCCCCCTGTTGATTTGGAATTTCGTCCCGAAATTCTGCAGTAGTAGCTTCAGCCTCACTAGTGGTTGCACGGTTTTCGAATAACTGGGGATACTTTTCTGTCATCTGGTCTTCGCGTTCCCAGGTGTACTCTGGGCCACGTTTGGAGTTCCAACGAACTCGAACAAGAGGGATTCTCTTGTGTTTGAGGACCTTAACATCCCGGTCCGTGATTTCAACTGGCTCCTCAACGAACTGCAACCGCTCATCGATAGTGAGTTCTTTAAAAGGAACTATGAGGGTCTCATCTGACAGGCACTTCTTCAGATTCGACACGTGAAATACATTGTGAACTGCACCGAGTTCAGCTGGTAGGTTTAGCTTGTAGGCCACTTTGCCTATTTTCTTAATGATCTCGAATGGTCCGACATACCGCGGATTCAGTTTGCCCCGTTTGCCAAAACGAACCACACCCTTCCAGGGTGAGAGTTTAAGTAAAACCCGGTCCCCGACCTGAAATTCCAAAGGCTTCCTACGTTTGTCCGCGTAGACTTTCTGACGGTCGCGTGCTGCCGCCATGCGTTGTCGTATCTGTGCAATCTTTTTCGTGGCGTCCACTACAATCTCTGGACCCGTGATCTGACTATCCCCCACCTCTGCCCAACAGAGAGGTGACCGGCATTTACGTCCGCACAATGCCTCGAATGGAGCGGCTTGTATGCTGGTGTGATAACTGTTATTATACGAAAACTCCACCAAAGGGAGATGCTTTTCCCAGCCGTTGCCGAAATCAATAACACATGCCCGAAACATGTCTTCAAGAGTCTGGATCGTTCGCTCAGACTGCCCATCCGTCTGAGGATGATATGCTGTGCTCATGTCTAATCGTGAGCCAAAAGATTTGTGCATCGCTTGCCATAGCTCTGACGTGAATCGTGCATCCTGATCCGAAATGATGGAGGTGGGCACCCCGTGCCTCAAAACAACTTCTTTAAGATAGACGTCTGCGAGAGTGGAGAACTTATCTGTTTCCTTTATGGCCAGGAAGTGTGCAAACTTGGTGAGTCGATCCACGATCACCCATATGGTATCATTCCCACGTTGGGATCTGGGTAGGCCTGTAACAAAATCCATGGAAATTTCTTCCCATTTCTATTGCGGTACCCTGGGCGGCTGAAGTAGGCCCGCTGGTTTCTGATACTCCACTTTGACTTTTGCACATGTCAAACACTTGCCGATGTAAGTCGCGATGTGAGCTTTCATGCCTGGCCACTAATACGTAGTTTTAAGATCGTGGTACATCTTATCCGAACCTGGATGTACCGAGTAGCGAGACTTGAGCGCTTCATCCATCACAAGTTCTCGTAAACCGCCATATAGTGGGACCCAAATACGCCCTGTTACAAAGTAGGCACCGTCTTCCTTTTGTTCCAATCGTTGCCTTGAGCCGCGTAAGGCTTCAGCTTTGACGTTTTCGGGCTTTAATGCTTCCATCTGAGCGGTTCGTATCTGTGTAGGAAGACTGGACTGAATAGTGAGCTGCAAAGCTCGTACACGCCTAAGTAGAGTGTCCTTTCGACTGAGAGCGTCCGCCACAACATTGGCTTTGCCTGGATGGTACTTGATGGTGCATTCATAATCATTAAGCAGTTCGACCCATCGTCGTTGACGCATGTTCAATTCCTTCTGCTTGAAGATATGCTCGAGACTCCTGCACAACCAAGGACAGTAAGTAGTATAAGCATACGTAGGTTTACGTATGTGTCCTGCACAACCGAGGACAGTAAGTAGTATAAGCATACGTAGGTTTACGTATGTGTCCTGCACAACCGAGGACAGTAAGTAGTATAAGCATACGTAGGTTTACGTATGTGTCCTGCACAACCGAGGACAGTAAGTAGTATAAGCATACATAGGTTTACGTATGTGTCCTGCACAACCGAGGACGCTGGTATGGTAGTCTAGTGGTAGTGTCAGTATGAATCTATTCAACCTTATTCCTTCAATCCCATTCCCAACCCTGGGAATCCCATGCCTTAGTAAGGGTGTGAACTCACCTTGGTTTGCTCGGTATGCTACGCTCTAGGGTTTATCAAATGTCTAAGTCCGTTACACACGACCTTGAATGATTCTAGAGAAAATGTGGAAACAAAAGTGATGAATGTCTTGCCAATGATGATGGTGATGATTGCTAGAGAATGTGAAGTACGTGCTTTGGTTTCTTGTGAAAATGATTAGTGAACAAGGGATTAGGGTTAAGAATCTCTAGGATTTCACTAATTACCCTCTACCTCCCTAAGTATCATATTTTACACATGCACACCATCTCATAACAATTTCATAGTTTCACCACCAAGTTCATATATTTACCAAGTCTTTTCACAATTAACAACAACCATGCACAATCACATAATACGATTCATTGCATCAAAACGTATATAATTCCATAGCAACTAATTGTGCAAATAATCAACTAAACAATACAAGAACGTGCGATAAATGCGAAATAGAAATCTTGGAAATTCGAGTTGTCACATTCTTCACAAGACTTTGTTTTACAAAACATTTTATTTTAATACAACTTATTTTTACTTGGTTATTCTTTTAACCATACATTATTCTTTCATATATATACATATTAACTGATTTGTTATCGTTTTTCAAACATTTTATAAAAGCAAACACTTAAACTAGATTCATGACAAGTTTTCATTAAACTTTTTCTTAAACCTAAGTCATGAATCCTATTTTCACAAAAACCTATGTTACTCACAGGCATTTTTATGCTGACGTACCTATTTTCACATGTGTTTTCAGGAGCCGTTGCTTAGGATGATGATCGTGACACGCTAGGGTGGACTTGGGCCTTAGTGACATAAAATGAAAATAGACTTAGTTTAATTATGAACTCTTGTTTCTTTCATTTTAAGACAATATAACTCTTTGGTTCTTGTTTTGAGACAATGAAATTCCACCTTTGGTTATGAATAATATATCATTTTAATTACCATGGTTGTGGAACAATAATTCTGTTACAACACTCCCCGATGTTTCCGCCACGATTTGATGTTTTACGTGGTCGGGGTGTGACAGAAGAGTTGGTATCAGAGCCGATGGTTATAGGGAATTAGGTTATTAGTAATGCTTTGACCTAGACTATAACCTTTCTAGGACCCCAACACAAGTTGTCGTGTGTTTAGATCTTAAAACATGCACTTCACCTATCCTTAGGTGATCATCAAAACGTGAACCCAGTTTTCTAAAACGATTTTTGAAAAACAATTTTCTGTTTTAAATATTTTATTATATGGTTTTGAACCCTTTTTGATTTTTTTCAAATTGATTTTGAAATTTTATCATTTGTTTTTGAATGATTCTTTTGGCCTTGTGCCTTCCAAGTTTTCAAATCTCATCAATGTTTTGGGTTCTAAATAGTGTGAACACGTGCAAACTGGAAGGGTGAATGCCTGTACCCTGGGTTTTCTGTCTAAGGCTAGAGTGTTCGTACAAGTCCACATAATCGGACCAGTCACTCTTACCTGGGAACTCTTGGGGTGAGTGTTCACTTATAGGCGAGCATGTCTTCACTAAGCATTATTTATGGACCCATTTGCTTTGATTAGTCACTGTGTGTCATTTGTTTGCTTTCTGATACGGACGAATGACCACCATCCTTGCTTTTGTTGATTTTGTTTCATCTCATTCTTTTCATCTAATCATCTCACTCGTTTCCTCTCGTGTTTTCCTCTTTTTTTAGCATGCCTCCTCGACGTGAAAACCCGTTATCTAATGCCGAAATGGCAGATATACTGGCACAACACATGGCTTCCGCACTCCCAAACATTATAGCTCAAGTGAACCAAGCCAAAAACAATCAGAACGCTCCTTGTAACTTCAAGAGCTTCAATTTGGCTAAACCACTCAAGTTCAGTGGTACTGAAGGGGCAACTGGGCTCCTTCAATGGTTCGAGAGCATTGAGAGTACATTCCGGCATGTTCTGTGTCCTGAAAATAGGAAGGTCGAATTTGCTTCAAGCGTGTTTCTGAAAAGGGCGCTTACATGGTGAAACGGGGTTATGAGAGACCGTGGTGCTGAAGTTGCTTTAGCACAAACATGGGCTGAACTGAGAACTCTTATGATGAGGGAGTTTTGTCCTCGTCATGAGCTGCGAGCGTTGGAGAGGGAGTTTGATGATTTGAAACAGGTTAGTGGTGAGCACAGGGCATATACTGATAGGTGCAAAGAGTTGAGTTTACTATGCCCCACAATGGTTACCCCACTCGATAAGGATATCGAAAGATACATCGATGGTCTACCTGATTCCGTGCAAGACATCGTTACTGATAGTAATCCTACCACTGTCCGTCAGGCGATCGAGCTATCTGCGATGTTGACTGAGTCGCAAATTCGAAAGGGTAAGTTGCAGAGAAAGGGGGACAAGAAGGGTAAGAAGCAGGAGTCTGACAAGAAGGATAGCAAGAAAGGTAAAAACAAGAAGGGAAATGATGCAGGTTCATCAAAGGGTTCTAGGAAGTGAAAGGCTTCCAAAAACTATGCCGCTACTGCACAGGCTCAAGCTGCTCAAAATCAGCCTGCGCAACAACCTGCCAAGAGGCCTTATCTTGGCAATGCACCTTTGTGCAACAGGTGTAACGGTCATCATCAGCCACACCTCCAATGTCGTCAATGCACCAACTGTGGAAGACCTGGTCATCTTGCTGCCACCTGTCGTATTCCAGCTAATTTGAATCGGGCAGCTCAGAACCTGGCTCAACAGGTTGCTCAGCCTCTTGCTCAGCAACAAGGTCAAGCAGCACGACCTCACTTCCCACCAGGCTCTTGTTATAACTATGGGGATCTGACCCACTACCATAATCAGTGTCCAAGGTTGGTAAATGCGAATCCAGTTCAGGCTCAGGCTCGTGGGCGAGCTTTCAACATGAATGCACAAGAGGCGCAAGCAGACAATGATGTGGTGAATGGTACATTCTTTGTTAATAACCAACCTGTGTCTGTTCTTTTTTATTCAAGGGCCGATAAGAGTTTTGTGTCATTATCTTTTGAGCCATTGCTTCGCGTGTCTGGAACGAAACTAGGTAAGCCTTTGACAGTAGAAGTTGCGAGTGGTGAACCCGTTGTTCTTGATTCTATTCTTCGCAACTGCCAACTGAACCTTAATGACCACCTCTTTCCTATTGACCTCACGCCTTACTTCCATTGTAGGTAATGTATTTGGGTTCAAAGCCCTGCGTGCTCTACGTCTGGAAGATTTGCGAATCCCGACTGCGTATGTTAAAACTTTCGACGGTCCGCCTCACGGTATCCAAGTTGAAAGCAACTTGGAAGCTTCGACATTATTGTGGGTATGGATTGGTTAGCCAAGCATCGCGCAGAGGTAGTTTGTTTTGAAAAGATCGTTTGTGTGCCGCTTTCCTCAGGCGAGATCCTACAGGTTCGTGGTGAGAAACCTGCTAGTAGCCTCAAGCTCATGTCTTGTTTTCAAGCTCGGAAGTATCTGCGAAAGAACTATGTGGCCTTCTTGGCACATGTTATAGCAGATAAAGGCAAAGGTAAGTCTATGCAAGATATTCCTATTGTTCGGGATTATCCGGAGCTGTTTCCTGAAGAGTTACCTGGTTTACCCCCGGCACGCCAAGTCGAGTTCCGTATTGATCTCGTACCTGGTGCAAATCCTATTGCCAGAGCTCCATATCGTCTTGCACCGTCTGAGATGCAAGAGTTGTCTAAGCAGCTTCAGGAGCTTTCTGATAAAGGTTTTATCCGTCCTAGCTTTTCACCTTGGGGTGCTCCCGTTCTTTTTGTCAAGAAGAAGGATGGATCCTTCAGAATGTGTATCGATTATCGTGAGCTGAATAAGCTTACCATCAAGAATCGATATCCCCTACCTCGCATTGATGATCTCTTTGACCAGTTACAAGGTGCTACTTGAGTTTCGAAGATCGACCTTCGTTCTGGTATCATCAACTTCGTGTGCATGAAGAAGATATTCCCAAAACAGCATTATGCACTCGATACGGGCATTACGAGTTCACAGTCATGCCATTCGGTTTGACCAATGCTCCTGCTGTTTTCATGGACTTAATGAATAAGGTTTGTAAGCCTTATTTGGATAAGTTCATCATCGTTTTTATTGATGACATCTTGATTTACTCTAAGACGCAAGCTGATCACGAGCAACATCTTCGTCTCACTCTGGAACTCCTAAAGAAAGAGCAACTTTTTGCCAAATTCTCCAAGTGTGAATTTTGGCTTAAGGAAGTTCAATTTTTGGGACATATTGTCAACGAACAAGGCATTCATGTAGATCCCTCCAAGATCAGTGCGATTAAGGATTGGGATACGCCTACTACTCCCTCTGAGGTTCGTTCTTTTCTTGGTCTGGTGGGTTATTACCGCCGCTTCATCGAAAACTTCTCGAAGATTACAGTTCCTTTAACTGCTCTAACTCAGAAGAACAAACCCTTTGAATGGGGTTCTAAGCAAGAAGAAGCATTTCAGACCTTGAAGCAGAAGCTTTGTAATGCACCTATTCTGACTTTGCCTGAGAGCAATGATGATTTTGTTTTTTATTGCGATGCATCTAAATTGGGTCTTGGTTGTGTTCTAATGCAAAGGAACAAAGTCATAGCCTATGCATCAAGACAGTTGAAGGTGCATGAGAGAAACTACACCACTCATGATCTTGAGTTGGGTGCAATTGTCTTCGCTCTCAAAATCTTGAGACATTATTTGTACGGCACAAAATGTGTGGTTTTCACTGACCACAAAAGTCTTCAGCATATCTTCAATCAGAAAGAACTCAACATGAGGCAAAGACGCTGGGTCGAACTCTTAAACGACTACGATTGCGAAATTCGCTACCATCCTGGTAAAGCGAATGCTGTGGCTGACGCATTAAGTCGTAAGGAACGTACTAAGCTACATTGTGTTCGTGTTCAATCTGATGTTCAAGCTCGATCTGATATCCAAGCACGCATTTCTCAGGCTCAACATGCTTGTGTTTCACAAGATTTGATGGGTAAGGAATTACCCTATCACATTAAGCCTGATCTTGTTCTGAAGGAAGATGGATCGTATTATTTCATGGACCGTTTGTGGGTCCCAAGCCTTGATGACCTTCGCACTTTGCTTATGGATGAAGCCCATAAGTCTCGTTATTCTATTCATCCTGGCTCAAATAAGATGTATAAGGATCTTCGTACTCAGTATTGGTGGCCTGGTATGAAGAAAGACATTGCCTTATATGTTTCAAAATGCCTTACTTGTCTCAAGGTTAAGGCTGAACACTAACATCCTTATGGTCTTCTGGAGCAACCAGAGATTCCAGTTTGGAAATGGGAAAACATTGCTATGGATCTCATTACCAAACATCCGCGCACTAAGAAAGGTCATGATGCCATCTAGGTAGTTGTTGATCGTCTTACTAAATCAGCGCATTTCTTGCCAATCCGTGAGGATTTTTCTGCTGAAAGACTGGCCAAAATCTATGTGGATGAAATTGTATCTCGACATGGTGTTCCCTTGAACATTATTTCTGATAGAGATGCTCGCTTTTCTTCTCGATTTTGGAGAACCATGCAATCTGCTATGGGGACCCAACTTAATCTGAGCACAGCATATCATCCACAAACAGATGGCCAAACTAAAAGAACAATCCAGACTTTGGAGGATATGCTTAGAGCTTGTGTGATCGATTTTGGTGGTAGTTGGGATTCACATCTTCCATTGATTGAATTCTCCTACAACAATAGTTATCACTCCAGCATCAACATGGCTCCTTTCGAGGCTCTCTATGGTCGAAAATGTCGTTCACCAGTCTGCTGGAATGAAATAGGTGAGGCTCAGCTTACTGGACCTGACCTCATTCTAAAGACAACTGACAAGGTTAAGAAAGTTTGTGATAACCTACAGACAGCTCAAAGCCGTCAAAAGAGTTACGCGGACCGACGACGCAAGCCCTTGGAATTTCAAGTCGGTGATCGTGTATTACTTAAGGTCTCACCTTGGAAAGGTGTGATCAGATTTTGAAAGACAGGAAAACTTGCACCTAGATACGTTGGACCATTCAAGATCGTCGACAGAATCGGTAAGGTAGCCTACAGACTTGAGTTACCTCCTGAACTCGGAAATGTTCATCCAACTTTTCACGTATCCAATCTCAAAAAGTGTTTAGCTGATGAGAACCTCCACATACCACTTGACGAAATCCGTGTTGATAAAACACTACATTTTGATGAGAAACCTGTGGAAATTATGGATCGTGAAGTCAAATGGCTTAAACGCAAGCGCATTCCGTTGGTCAAAGTTCGCTGGGAATCTAAACGTGGACCTGAGTTTACTTGGGAACGTGAAGATCAAATGAAGGCGAAGTATCCACATCTATTCCCACGAGTTTCCTCTAAACAAATTTCGGGACGAAATTTCCACAAGTAGGGGAGACCGTGACATCTGTGCTTGTAATCATTATAAACAATTCAGTTATCAATGAAATAAAGTTATTTGATCCCAATGTTTGTTTATTTATGTTTGATGTTTTTCATGTTTTGACTTTTATTGAATTTCAAACTCTATATCGCTTTCTAGAGAATTATACGCAAACTGGTGCGTAAACGTAATCAGTTAAATGCGAAAAATACTCCGGGACATCAATCTATGCTTAACATACCTTAAATAACCTTTACATAACTTAGAAATAAGTTTTGAAAGCTTTGGTATAGCAAAATCAAGTTTATTCGCTTACAGGGACTAAAATTGACAAACTGTGAAAGTATGCCAATTTGAACTGTAACGAACATTCCGGAACATGCCCATAAGTTAAACACACCCTAAATATCCTTTACATAGCTTAGAAATAGGCTTTGAGGGGTTCGGTGCGCAAAAATAAACTTTTGGGTCATTCAGGGACTAAAAGCGTCAAAAAGTGCATAAGTTTGCATTTTCGCGCATAACTTACGTTCTGAATACATCCGGACATCTAAAAATTTATGTAAGCACTAAAATATTTTATTTTAGTGTTTGGCATGAGAAAAATCCATTCGTCGCGCAATTTGGATCGTCGTAATTAAGCAAACATCGTGATCGTACGACCAAACGAACCGACATCCGGCATATTTTTGAGCATGTTTTATGTCCCCAATGTTTTGGCATCATTTTAGGGCCTTAAAGTTGGCTTAACGGGCCTTAACATGTCGGAAATGGCTTAAAACACGTGCAGGGACTGAAACTGTCATTTTTCAACTTGTTAGCTGATCAGAAGGCTCAGGCGGCCCGCGTAAGCCCCCATAAAACCATACGCGGCCCGCGAGAGAGTGCCAGATCTGCAGAATTGTTGCAAACAGCTGTTTACAGCTGTTTAACACCTAAAAACCTTGTGCAAATGATATTTCTCAAACAAGGGACTGAATCTATGGGCTCAAATGGTTTTTCAAAACAATGGGCCCATGTGGATGGCCTAGATCGAAGCACGTTTCTCGACGAACGATCCTAATGGTAGTCCATTCCCTATAAATACCCCCAACCCATTTCATTCCAAACCCACTTGACTCTGAGATTTTCTCTAAGTTGGGGTGATTATCACTTCATACCTGAGAAATACTTGGAAATCAATCTTGCGGGGACCTTCTGTAAGTATTCTTTCGCGTTTTTCATTCATTTTAGCGTTAAAGTCAAACTGTGTTTGACTTTCTGCATTGACCAGCTTATGGTCAACGCGAAGTTCGTTTGAGCTTCATAACGTGAGCGTAATCACGATGGTTATAGTCCCTAGTGACTATACCTGCTGATTACCACGTTATCTAGGCTCAGTGACGAGTCATAGTTTTGGCCAAAATACGTTTTCTTGCGTATTTTGTAACCAAACTACTCTAGGGTATTAAAACCGTTTGTTTTAATACCAAACCTATTTTCTAACTTTACTAAACATGTTCTAGCATGTTTAGCTCGTCGCTTTTAGATTTGTGCTTGTTTAGGGTCGTAAAGGTAAGCGATCTAATCAATCGCTTATACTTTCGAACCCGACCCATTTTGGTCGATCATTAGGATCCAACCAAATACTTTAGGTGACCATAGTTGTATAGGGAATAACCTTCCGAGGTTATACCTTATGGTCACGTCGTTTAAATAGTTGTATGATAAGTAATTCTTATGCCTTAGGTAAATTACCAAAATGCCCTTTTCACGCTAAAATTCATTTTAAGCCTATGTAACATAACTTTTGACATCTAAACTGATTTGGTAACAATATTAAACATGTTAAGGCATATCTTGCTTGTCATAGGACTAGTTAGGCATACAGAACGCGTTTTACGCAAATGACGTGTTAAAGTGGCATAAGCTACCTAAACGGGTCGTAACGGGTCAAAAGCACTTAGGATAGGTTTCGTTTTAGTATGAAGGCTTTGTCAAACCATATTACATAAGTTCCCACACTTATTTGATTTACGAACCCTCGTACTACCTGATCCTCCGATAGGTCCGTTTATTAATGTAGATACCTATATTAGGTGTCGTTTGAATTCGTGATCTTCTAGCTTGCTTGGTGGATATCTAAAGTCTATTGAGCAATCACAAGTTAGTACATAGTCCCCTCTTTTACTGTTTTCCAAACATTATGGGGTGAAACACATGTGCCTACTTGTTACTTTCGTGCTTTCTTGTTTTCACATCATATGTTGCTATGTTCTTTAGTACATTTATAGTACATGATTTCATTACATTGTTTTGCTATGTATGTTAACTTAGCATGCTAGAACCTTGATTTCATTACATTGTTTTGCTACATATGTTTACTTGGCATATTAGCACATTGATTTACATGACTTTTCTGCTAAGTATGTTAACTTAGCATACTTAGTACATTGTTCTCATATAACATGTTTACATTTGGTATAACATTTGGTCTGCACAAATGGAACTTATATACATTCATTAACATTAGCTACGCCACTCGGTAGTAAGTAATGGTACCATAGGACTTGACAAATCCCGTTCCTGACATCCTAGGTTTGTTTGGATGAAAGGAATGACTGAATCCGAAAACATTTCTTTTGATAACCTTTACTTAGGGTTATCCGTCTATCTCAAGGCTTGAATGTATGCGTTAACTTACCACATAAATGTTTGGATCATTTAAAACATGCTTTTACTTTGCAAAACATAACTTTTTGATATACTCAAAATACTTTGTTTTGTACATTCTTACATTTGGTTTAAGTGGACACATTTTACTTAACATACATAACATTTCTTACATGACTATTTGACTATGGACTTTTAAACATATGACAATGGTTTATACAAGAACATTTGATGGTTGGTTTAAACATGGACTTTATACATTGGTGGTTTGTTTATGTGACTTAAGTAACGAGGCATTTGTAGTATGATACAAGCATGGTGGATACGCCGCTGGTACTTCCTATATATAAGTGTTTGTATTATATTACATATCGTAGCGTTATTTAAATCATTCAATTTGGACTTATACATTTTACACAAATAACATATTTTTCACAAGACTTTGTTTTACAAAACATTTTATTTTAATACAACTTATTTTTACTTGGTTATTCTTTTAACCATACATTATTCTTTCATATATATACATATTAACTGATTTGTTATCGTTTTTCAAACATTTTATAAAAGCAAACACTTTAACTAGATTCATGACAAGTTTTCATTAAACTTTTTCTTAAACCTAAGTCATGAATCCTATTTTCACAAAAACCTATGTTACTCACAAGAATTTTTATGCTCACGTACCTATTTTCACATGTGTTTTCAGGAGCCGTTGCTTAGGATGATGATCGTGACACGCTAGGGTGGACTTGGGCCTTAGTGACATAAAATGAAGATAGACTTAGTTTAATTATGAACTCTTGTTTCTTTCATTTTAAGACAATATAACTCTTTGGTTCTTGTTTTGAGACAATGAAATTCCACCTTTGGTTATGAATAATATATCATTTTAATTACCATGGTTGTGGAACAATAATTCTGTTACAACACTCCCCGACGTTTCCGCCACGATTTGATGTTTTACGTGGTCGGGGTGTGACAGAAGAGTTGGTATCAGAGCCAATGGTTATAGGGAATTAGGTTATTGATAATGCTTTGACCTAGACTATAACCTTTCTAGGACCCCAACACAAGTTGTCTTGTGTTTAGATCTTAAAACATGCACTTCACCTATCCTTAGGTGATCACCAAAACGTGAACCCAGTTTTCTAAAACGATTTTTGAAAAACAATTTTCTGTTTTAAATATTTTATTATATGGTTTTGAACCCTTTTTGATTTTTTTCAAATTGATTTTGAAATTTTATCATTTGTTTTTGAATGATTCTTTTGGCCTTGTGCCTTCCAAGTTTTCAAATCTCATCAATGTTTTGGGTTCTAAATAGTGTGAACACGTGCAAACTGGAAGGGTGAATGCCTGTACCCTGGGTTTTCTGTCTAAGGCTAGAGTGTTCGTACAAATCCACATAATCGGACCAGTCACTCTTACCTGGGAACTCTTGGGGTGAGTGTTCACTTATATGCGAGCATGTCTTCACTAAGCATTATTTATGGACCCATTTACTTTGATTAGTCACTGTGTGTCATTTGTTTGCTTTTTGATACGGACGAATGACCACCATCCTTGCTTTTGTTGATTTTGTTTCATCTCATTCTTTTCATCTAATCATCTCACTCGTTTCCTCTCGTGTTTTCCTCTTTTTTTAGCATGCCTCCTCGACGTGAAAACCCGTTATCTAATGCCGAAATGGCAGATATACTGGCACAACACATGGCTGCCGCACTCCCAAACATTATAGCTCAAGTGAACCAAGCCAAAAACAATCAGAACGCTCCTTGTAACTTCAAGAGCTTCAATTTGGCTAAACCACTCAAGTTCAGTGGTACTGAAGGGGCAACTGGGCTCCTTCAATGGTTCGAGAGCATTGAGAGTACATTCGGGCATGTTCTGTGTCCTGAAAATAGGAAGGTCGAATTTGCTTCAATCGTGTTTCTGAAAAGGGCGCTTACATGGTGGAACGGGGTTATGAGAGACCGTGGTGCTGAAGTTGCTTTAGCACAAACATGGGCTGAACTGAGAACTCTTATGATGAGGGAGTTTTGTCCTCGTCATGAGCTGCGAGCGTTGGAGAGGGAGTTTGATGATTTGAAACAGGTTAGTGGTGAGCACAGGGCATATACTGATAGGTGCAAAGAGCTGAGTTTACTATGCCCCACAATGGTTACCCCACTCGATAAGGATATCGAAAGATACATCGATGGTCTACCTGATTCCGTGCAAGACATCGTTACTGGTAGTAGTCCTACCACTGTCCGTCAGGCGATCGAGCTATCTGCGACGTTGACTGAGTCGCAAATTCGAAAGGGTAAGTTGCACAGAAAGGGGGACAAGAAGGGTAAGAAGCATGAGTCTGACAAGAAGGATAGCAAGAAAGGTAAAAACAAGAAGGGAAATGATGCAGGTTCATCAAAGGGTTCTAGGAAGCGAAAGGCTTCCAAAAACTATGCCGTTACTGCACAGGCTCAAGCTGCTCAAAATCAGCCTGCGCAACAACCTGCAAAGAGGCCTTATCTTGGCAATGCACCTTTGTGCAACAGGTGTAACGGTCATCATCAGCCACACCTCCAATGTCGTCAATGCACCAACTGTGGAAGACCTGGTCATCTTGTTGCCACCTGTCGTATTCCAGCTAATTTGAATCGGGCAGCTCAGAACCTGGCTCAACAGGTTGCTCAGCCTCTTGCTCAGCAACAAGGTCAAGCAGCACGACCTCACTTCCCACCAGGCTCTTGTTATAACTATGGGGATCTGACCCACTGCCATAATCAGTGTCCAAGGTTGGTAAATGCGAATCCAGTCAGGCTCAGGCTCGTGGGCGAGCTTTCAACATGAATGCACAAGAGGCGCAAGCAGACAATGATGTGGTGAACGGTACATTCTTTGTTAATAACCAACCTGCGTCTGTTCTTTTTGATTCAAGGGCCGATAAGAGTTTTGTGTGGTTATCTTTTGAGACATTTCTTCGCGTGTCTGGAACGAAACTAGGTAAGCCTTTGACAGTAGAAGTTGCGAGTGGTGAACCCGTTGTTCTTGATTCTATTCTTCGCAACTGCCAACTGAACCTTAATGACCACCTCTTTCCTATTGACCTCACGCCTTACTTCCATTGTAGGTAATGTATTTGGGTTCAAAGCCCTGCGTGCTCTACGTCTGGAAGATTTGCGAATCCCGACTGCGTATGTTAAAACGTTTGACGGTCCGCCTCACGGTATCCAAGTTGAAAGCAACTTGGAAGCTTCGACATTATTGTGGGTATGGATTGGTTAGCCAAGCATCGCGCAGAGGTAGTTTGTTTTGAAAAGATCGTTTGTGTGCCGCTTTCCTCAGGTGAGATCCTACAGGTTCGTGGTGAGAAACCTGCTAGTAGCCTCAAGCTCATGTCTTGTTTTCAAGCTCGGAAGTATCTGTGAAAGAACTATGTGGCCTTCTTGGCACATGTTACAGCAGATAAAGGCAAAGGTAAGTCTATGCAAGATATTCCTATTGTTCGGGATTATCCGGAGCTGTTTCCTGAAGAGTTACCTGGTTTACCCCCGGCACGCCAAGTCGAGTTCCGTATTGATCTCGTACCTGGTGCAAATCCTATTGCCAAAGCTCCATATTGTCTTGCACCGTCTGAGATGCAAGAGCTGTCTAAGCAGCTTCAGGAGCTTTCTGATAAAGGTTTTATCCGTCCTAGCTTTTCACCTTGGGGTGCTCCCGTTCTTTTTGTCAAGAAGAAGGATGGATCCTTCAGAATGTGTATCGGTTATCGTGAGCTGAATAAGCTTACCATCAAGAATCGATATCCCCTACCTCGCATTGATGATCTCTTTGACCAGTAACAAGGTGCTACTTGATTTTCGAAGATCGACCTTCGTTCTGGTATCATCAACTTCGTGTGCATGAAGAAGATATTCCCAAAACAGCATTATGCACTCGATACGTGCATTACGAGTTCACAGTCATGCCATTCGGTTTGACCAATGCTCCTGCTGTTTTCATGGACTTAATGAATAAGGTTTGTAAGCCTTATTTGGATAAGTTCATCATCGTTTTTATTGATGACATCTTGATTTACTCAAAGACGCAAGCTGATCACGAGCAACATCTTCGTCTCACTCTGGAACTCCTAAAGACAGAGCAACTTTTTGCCAAATTCTCCAAGTGTGAATTTTGGCTTAAGGAAGTTCAATTTTTTGGGACATATTGTCAACGAACAAGGTATTCATGAGGTTCGTTCTTTTCTTGGTCTGGCGGGTTCTTACCGCCGCTTCATCGAAAACTTCTCGAAGATTGCAGTTCCTTTAACTGCTCTAACTCAGAAGAACAAACCCTTTGAATGGGGTTCTAAGCAAGAAGAAGCATTTCAGACCTTGAAGCAGAAGCTTTCTAATGCACCTATTCTGACTTTGCCTGAGGGCAATGATGATTTTGTTGTTTATTGCGATGCATCTAAATTGGGTCTTGGTTGTGTTCTAATGCAAAGGAACAAAGTCATAGCCTACGCATCAAGATAGTTGAAGGTGCATGAGAGAAACTAAACCACTCATGATCTTGAGTTGGGTGCAGTTGTCTTCGCTCTCAAAATCTGGAGACATTATTTGTACGACACAAAATGCGTGGTTTTCACTGACCACAAAAGTCTTCAGCATATCTTCAATCAGAAAGAACTCAACATGAGGCAAAGACGCTGGGTCGAACTCTTAAACGACTACGATTGCGAAATTCGCTACCATCCTGGTAAAGCGAATGTTGTGGCTGACGCATTAAGTCGTAAGGAACATACTAAGCTACATTGTGTTCGTGTTCAATCTGATGTTCAAGCTCGATCTGATATCCAAGCACGCATTTCTCAGGCTCAACATGCTTGTGTTTCACAAGATTTGATGGGTAAGGAGTTACCCTATCACATTAAGCCTGATCTTGTTCTGGAGGAAGATGGATCGTATTATTTCATGGACCGTTTGTGGGTCCCAAGCCTTGATGACATTCGCACTTTGCTTATGGATGAAGCCCATAAGTCTCGTTATTCTATTCATCCTGGCTCAAATAAGATGTATAAGGATCTTCGTGCTCAGTATTGGTGGCCTGGTATGAAGAAAGACATTGCCTTATATGTTTCAAAATGCCTTACTTGTCTCAAGGTTAAGGCTGAACACTAACATCCTTATGGTCTTCTGGAGCAACCAGAGATTCCAGTTTGGAAATGGGAAAACATTGCTATGGATCTCATTACCAAACTTCCGCACACTAAGAAAGGTCATGATGCCATCTAGGTAGTTGTTGATCGTCTTACTAAATCAGCGCATTTCTTGCCAATCCGTGAGGATTTTTCTGCTGAAAGACTGGCCAAAATCTATGTGGATGAAATTGTATCTCGACATGGTGTTCCCTTGAACATTATTTCTGATAGAGATGCTCGCTTTTCTTCTCGATTTTGGAGAACCATGCAATCTGCTATGGGGACCCAACTTAATCTGAGCACAGCATATCATCCACAAACAGATGGCCAAACTGAAAGAATAATCCAGACTTTGGAGGATATGCTTAGAGCTTGTGTGATCGATTTTGGTGGTAGTTGGGATTCACATCTTCCATTGATTGAATTCTCCTACAACAATAGTTATCACTCCAGCATCAACATGGCTCCTTTCGAGGCTCTCTATGGTCGAAAATTTCGTTCACCAGTCTGCTGGAATGAAATAGGTGAGGCTCAGCTTACTGGACCTGACCTCATTCTAAAGACAACTGACAAGGTTAAGAAAGTTTGTGATAACCTACAGACAGCTCAAAGCCGTCAAAAGAGTTACGCGGACCGACGACGTAAGCCCTTGGAATTTCAAGTCGGTGATCGTGTATTACTTAAGGTCTCACCTTGGAAAGGTGTGATCAGATTTGGAAAGACAGGAAAACTTGCACCTAGATACGTTGGACCATTCAAGATCGTCGAAAGAATCGGTAAGGTAGCCTACAGACTTGAGTTACCTCCTGAACTCGGAAATGTTCATCCAACTTTTCACGTATCCAATCTCAAAAAGTGTTTAGCTGATGAGAACCTCCGCATACCACTTGACGAAATCCGTGTTGATAAAACACTACATTTTGTTGAGAAACCTGTGGAAATTATGGATCGTGAAGTCAAATGGCTTAAACGCAAGCGCATTCCGTTGGTTAAAGTTCGCTGGGAAACTAAATGTGGACCTGAGTTTACTTGGGAACGTGAAGATCAAATGAAGGCGAAGTATCCACATCTATTCCCACGAGTTTCCTCTAAACAAATTTCGGGACGAAATTTCCACAAGTAGGGGAGACTGTGACATCTGTGCTTGTAATCATTATAAACAATTCAGTTATCAATGAAATAAAGTTATTTGATCCTAATGTTTGTTTATTTATGTTTGATGTTTTTCATGTTTTGACTTTTATTGAATTTCAAACTCTATATCGCTTTCTGGAGAATTATACGCAAACTGGTGCGTAAACGTAATCAGTTAAATGCAAAAAATACTCCGAGACATCAATCTATGCTTAACATACCTTATATAACCTTTACATAACTTAGAAACAAGTTTTGAAAGCTTTGGTATGGCAAAATCAAGTTTATTCGCTTATAGGGACTAAAATTGACAAACTGCGAAAGTATGCCAATTTGAACTGTAACGAACATTCCGGAACATGCCCATAAGTTAAACACACCCTAAATATCTTTTACATAGCTTAGAAATAGGCTTTGAGGGGTTCGGTGCGCAAAAATAAACTTTTGGGTCATTCAGGGACTAAAAGCGTCAAAAAGTGCATAAGTTTGCATTTTCGCGCATAACTTACGTTCTGAATACATCTGGACATCTAAAAATTTATGTAAGCACTAAAATATTTTATTTTAGTGTTTGGCATGAGAAAAATCCATTCGTCGCGCAATTTGGATCGTCGTAATTAAGCAAACATCGCGATCGTACGACCATACGAACCGACATCCGGCATATTTTTAAGCATGTTTCATGTCCCCAATGTTTTGGCATCATTTTAGGGCCTTAAAGTTGGCTTAACGGGCCTTAACATGTCGGAAATGGCTTAAAACACGTGCAGGGACTGAAACTGTCATTTTTCAACTTGTTAGCTGATCAGAAGGATCAGGCGGCCCGCGTAAGCCCCCATAAAACCATACGCGGCCCGCGAGAGAGTGCCAGATCTGCAGAATTGTTGCAAACAGCCGTTTACAGCTGTTTAACACCTAAAAACCTTGTGCAAATGATATTTCTCAAACAAGGGACTGAATCTATGGGCTCAAATGGTTTTTCAAAACAATGGGCCCATGTGGATGGCCTAGATCGAAGCACGTTTCTCGACGAACGATCCTAATGGTAGTCCATTCCCTATAAATACCCCCAACCCATTTCATTCCAAACCCACTTGACTCTGAGATTTTCTCTAAGTTGGGGTGATTATCACTTCATACCTGAGAAATACTTGGAAATCAATCTTGCGGGGACCTTCTGTAAGTATTCTTTCGCGTTTTTCATTCATTTTAGCGTTAAAGTCAAACTGTGTTTAACTTTCTGCATTGACCAGTTTATGGTCAACGCGAAGTTCGTTTGAACTTCATAACGTGAGCGTAATCACGATGGTTATAGTCCCTAGTGACTATACCTGCTGATTACCACGTTATCTAGGCTCAGTGACGAGTCGTAGTTTCGGCCAAAATACGTTTTCTTGCGTATTTTGTAACCAAACTACTCTAGGGTATTAAAACCGTTTGTTTTAATACCAAACCTATTTTCTAACTTTACTAAACATGTTCTAGCATGTTTAGCTCGTCGCTTTTAGATTTGTGCTTGTTTAGGGTCGTAAAGGTAAGCGATCTAATCAATCGCTTATACTTTCGAACCCGACCCATTTTGGTCGATCATTAGGATCCAACCAAATACTTTAGGTGACCATAGTTGTTAGGGAATAACCTTCCGAGGTTATACCTTATGGTCACGTCGTTTAAATAGTTGTATGATAAGTAATTCTTATGCCTTAGGTAAATTACCAAAATGCCCTTTTCACGCTAAAATTCATTTTAAGCCTATGTAACATAACTTTTGACATCTAAACTGATTTGGTAACAATATTAAACATGTTAAGGCATATCTTGCTTGTCATAGGACTAGTTAGGCATTCCGAACGCGTTTTACGCAAACGACGCGTTAAAGTGGCATAAGCTACCTAAACGGGTCGTAACGGGTCAAAAGCACTTAGGATAGGTTTCGTTTTAGTATGAAGGCTTTGTCAAACCATATTACATAAGTTCCCACACTTATTTGATTTACGAACCCTCGTACTACCTGATCCTCCGATAGGTCCGTTTATTAATGTAGATACCTATATTAGGTGCCGTTTGAATTCGTGATCTTCTAGCTTGCTTGGTGGATATCTAAAGTCTATTGAGCAATCACAAGTTAGTACATAGTCCCCTCTTTTACTGTTTTCCAAACATTTTGGGGTGAAACACATGTGCCTACTTGTTACTTTCGTGCTTTCTTGTTTTCACATCATATGTTGCTATGTTCTTTAGTACATTTATAGTACATGATTTCATTACATTGTTTTGCTATGTACGTTAACTTAGCATGCTAGCACCTTGATTTCATTACATTGTTTTGCTACAAATGTTTACTTGGCATATTAGCACATTGATTTACATGATGTAGGACCGGTTTTGAATCCGAAACGATTGCGAAACGTACGTATAACGTGCGGAATCCGTACACAAACGCGACCTAACACACGTGACGTAATATAAACGTGATTCTATTAATCAAATCTGAAAACGTACAGGAACCTGAATCACGATGTCACTTTCTCTCTCTAGTTTCTCTCTCTAGCTCTAGAAAGCTCCAAGTGACAAATGTAGCAAAAAGTTCTAAACTAAACATAAAGCTCCCTATTTATAGTTCAAGGCATTTAATGAGATTTCTCATTATTACAATTATGCCACCTTGCCTTTTGTCTAGTTATCACTAATATAACAACTCATTTTCTTCTGTTTCTCGCTACGGCTCGGATTGACGAAGGCTATAGACATGAATGTACTAACAGACTCCCCCTTGGATATTGCCGCAGTCAATCTCGTAGCATCTTGTCTTTCTCTTTGAGTCTTCTTGAAGCTTTAACACGTCTTCATCAACGTAGACTCTCTTTTGTTTGAACAGAATCCACGTGGATCTGTTTTCAGCTTCAGCTCCCCCTTTCGGTAAACTCTTCTCTTCATCAGGCTCCCCCTTTCGTCAAGCTTCCGTGCTTTTGGGATCGACACCTGGCTTTCCGGTTACAAGCTCTTCCAGAAACGATATCTGGCTCTTTGCACGCTTCCGTTTGCGTTGAGCTCGTCTTCAGACTCCCCCTTAGACTCGGCTTTCGGGATCGTATTCTGGTATAACATCTGCAACACTCAAACATTTATAAGTAACAATGTTTTTTTTTAAAAAACCATCAATCAAATTCTCTAATCCACTCCCCCTATCAACTAACTTTACAGATATGGCAGCGTTAAAGAATCCAACTCCCTCACAGTTTATCATCCAAGTTCAAGCTAATGACCTTGGAGATATCACAAACTGTTTTTGAAATTTTTGATTTTAATTCAAGTATCAAATAAATGAACTTGTTTTATTTTCAGAAACACAATCAGCTTACTTAGATTTTGAATCTCAGCATTTCAGACATCGGTTTATCGAAAATAAAGCAGAAATCAAAATCTTTTTGTATTTTCTGAAAATATAAAGCAGTAAAGAAATATATACAAACATATTTACAGACAATATTTTTGTTTGAGTATGCGTCAGAGGATCATATTAGTTTTTGACAAGTTACAAGTACTGTTGAGCTTAATTTCACTTTAAGAATTAAACAATTCACTTAGATTGTCGATATACTGATCCACTTAAATTTTCATACAAATTTCAACTGATTCAGGATACGAATTAGATGTTTTAAGAACTTAAACTCATTCATGTGTCCCACCTCTTCAATATACTCCCGTATCCAGAATCTCAATATTCAGTCTTACAGGTGATTATACTACAATGATATCTGTACATAAATTAGGTATGCGAGGACTGAGGGATCTCAGGTCGATACTGCCGTATGCGCAGAGAGATATCAGTTTCGACTTTTCAGTATGTCCCCTTTAGAGGATCTTTTAGCATTACAACAGCAGCGACTATCAATTTTATTGTTTCATCTGCATGCTGAGGGTTTATGTTGTATTTCAAGCATTTTGGAGAAAGTATTAGCCAAGGACTAGGTCAGAACTACCATTCAGCAGAAGTCCCGGAATAATACCCCAGATATCACTGAGTATAAAGACCTAGTATCTCAGAATAAGGGACCTTTCAAACGAGATTTCAGGGGTTCCCTATATATCCAAGTAGTGTTCCCCACGAAATAAGCAAGTGTTTGAATTTAGGTTTATATCCCGAAAAAGTTTACTAAGTGTATAAAAACCTATCGACATATCATCAGTGAGACAATTTAACGCTATTTAATCATTACAATTCTTTAGCATACTGTAACTGTCTACTGATGTACTATCATTTCCTCTTTTTACACAACAACTCAAATTTTTGAATTTTATCATGTTTTTGTATTTTTCAAATTTTCTAATGTTTTTGTATTTTCTGACAATTTTTCTCCCCCTAAAATGCAAAACCATTAAAAGAAATTTGACAAACCGATACTGATAGCTTTGTCTCGCCATCCATGTTCTACTAACTGTGCACTGAATTACACTAAAAATCGTAATTACCCCCATGATTTACAACACATTGATTTTTACAGTTTGAAAACCGTTTTTCAATCTGATGAATGTAATCATGTTTGTTCAACCGTGAGGGTTTCGGCGTATTCAATCAACACATATTTTTGAAATTTTCTATTTTTTGACAAGAATTAAAAACAAACATATTTTTGGTTTTTAATTTTTCAAATTTTTAGGGTTTTTGAAATATTGTTTATTTATGTACAGAAAACACAATAAACTCCCTGTTTCAACCAACACAGGGTCCAGCAGCAGCCTCCTCCTCTTGTTGTGCCAGGTTGCTCCAACTTTCAATCTCACAATCTTCAGTATTCTTGAGCACCTGCACATTCAAAAATTTAATTATTTGAACAACGCAACCCAAGCCTGTTTAGACTCAGGTAGTTGAATATGAATCTTTCCAGGTAAGACTGGATAATTTCTTTCATTTTTCTCAAAAACATTATCAATTTTAATCTCAACTTTTTCATCTTTTACCGAATTGTCATTTTTCTTAACAGACCATTTTTGACCCATCGGTGTACCTCTTTTGTAAAAATGTGAATCTTTTTGAGCACTTAGATTTTGAACAACAACTTTTGGTTTCCAAAACTCTTGGGGTTTTGTCATATCAACTGATGTTTTCCAACTTTGTGTTGTTCTGAATCTGGGTGTGTGAGAATTCCAGGTCTCTCTTGAATTAAACATGTTCGGGTTTGATTTCCAATTTTGATTTGAAGCAAACTTATTTGTGTTATACCTCCAAGTTTGTTTCGAATCAAATTTGGTTGATCTTTGTCTCACATTCTCAGATTGTTGTTTCTCAGCATCAATCTTCTTTTGAACAACATCCACAGGTTTTAGATTTGGACACTTTCGTGCAAGATGTCCTTTTTGATCACATTTGAAACATGTTCGCATGGACACATCTTTGACCTGTGGTTGTTGCTTTCTCTTTTGTGCCTCAAACTCAGCATTACACTGTCGTCCAATTTTACGTTCTTTTTCTTTTGCTAAACTATCTCCTTGAACAAAACTCAATTTAGCTTGATAATTTGGCACTTCATTTTTCTTTCGATTATGTTTCTTCTTATAACCCAACCCAGCCTTCATATTCTTCTTTTTGACACCCGGTTTGTTATAAAAAGTTTTGTGACCTTTACCAGCAAACTTCGACATTTCAGATTTCTCAATTTCAACCATCTTGAAAACTTTGTCAATTTTCTCTAAAATCACATTCTGAATCGGGAAAACAACGTCTATGAATAATTTGTCTGATCCAATCATGGTATAAACCAATCCCTTTGAATCATCATTCAATTTTTTCTCGGATTTTGTGTTTTTCAGATATCCATCATGAAAATTTCCTTCATTTTCATCTTGTGATTCAGTTTTACCTGTATCAATCGACTCTTCTTTGAAAAAAACTTTCAACAACCTTACCTACCACCTCTGAATCACTGATATCATCATATTTGGTGTAAGTCACATCGATGTTATCGGGTAACTGGTCAACCATGTTGATTACTTTTTCCACTTTTTCGCCATCATAGAATGTATAATTATTCTCCAACGGTGGTGGAACTTGATGGTATTCAGACCCTATTCCCTTTTTGTTCTTTTTAGACTCTTTCTCATCGGGTGTGATGTTGAAAATACGTTCCAGAATATATGAAGATGAATGATAGCTTTGCAATTTATTGACCAACCTTTCTTTGTCTGGCAATTCTTGTTTAAGCTTAGCAACATCATCAATATATTGGTTTAACACTCTTTGTTTATCTTCAAACCTAGCTTCAAGAAATTTAGTGTTTCTTTGACAAGCACACAATCTATCATCTAGACTTTTGACTTTACTTTTTAAGGTTTCATATGCTTCTTTTACAGTTTCATATGACAATTTCATTACATCATATTCTTTTTGCAACTCTTGAATTTTGATGTCTTTTGGAACACATTCGTTGCAATCAGCTGAACACTTTTCTTTTAATTTCTTGTTTTCTGTTTCAAGATCATCACATTTTTGTTTCAATTTTTCATTTTCTTGTTTCAAAAACTTTTCATTTTCAATCATCTCATGACATTTTTCTTTGATTTTTTTTTCTATTTTAGTGAATTCAATGTCTTTGTTGTTAAGTTTTTCATCTTTCTCAATACAAGCACTGCACGCTTCCATGCATTTCTTGCATTGTTGTTCAGCTTCATTATCAATTTTATCAGAAGTATCAGATTGAATAATTACCTCAGTGACTGGCACTATGGTTTCCTCTGTTTTCTGAATTTGATCTTCCTCAGCCACTTGCGTTTTCTCTTCAACAACTTCCTCAGCTTTCTCTTCAACCTTCTTCACTTCATTCACCATCTTCTCACTCTCAGTCACAATTTCTTCAATTGTTTTCTTCTTTTTCTTCTCCAGACTAGCAAATATCACCTTTCAAATACCTTCTTCAACCTGCTCTTTGTACCTCGGAATCTCCCTAAGGCCTTTGCACCAAACACTCACAGTAGGAATAGCCGCAACTAATGCATCAAGGTCAACCGTCTTCGGATCAACCGTCGGGTTTTCTTGAGGATCAACATAGCATTCTTTTTCTTTGCTCCACCTTCCTGCTCGTGTAGCTTCTTTGTAAGCATCATAAACATCATCCAATCTTAGACGTGCAAGTCTTTCTTCACGAGTGAGTGTTATTTCAGCAGTCATCGCCTTAACTTCCACTTCAGCAACCTCTTCGTCATGTTGACTCCAATCATAACCTTCATCATCATAGATTATGAAACCAGGTGATTTTGCCTCTTTCAACCGTTCTTCCCAATCAAGATTTTGAACCATAGATTCATAATCATCATCTATACTATCCACATTTTGATCACAAAATTACAAAGCAGCTATCTTTTCTTTGGATGATACTCCATCAATTTGCTTTCTGATTGGCTGATCAGTGTTCTTGTGATATATTGCCTTTTTGTAATAATCCTCACGAAACGGATTTACACTTTCATCAGCTCTGTTGTTTGGACATTCTCTTTTGAAGTGACCTTTTTCCTTACATTTGAAGCAAGTTACTTTGTTCTTGTCAAAACCCATCTTCGTTTCAGGTCCTTCCAAACATCTTCTGCCAGTGATCTCCATGAATCGTTGTGCTCTTCGAATGACACTTGCCATGCACCAACGAATATCCATGAGTTCCATTTCTTCTGGATCCACCTGATCGTAATCCTCTTTCGTCATGTTAGGATTTCCGATCTTTCCTGCAATTAACCCTTCGTAAGATACCAGAATGGAAGCTAAGAAACTCATATGCTGTTGAGCAAATTCATTGTTTAGCAATGGAGAGTTCTTCCAATCAGAGTTGGAATTTGCATTTGATGATCCAGATGCAGATGATGCATGATATCCCGGATCATAACTTGAAGATGTATTCTTTGATGTGTCACTGGTCTTTTCTGCCGTAAAACCCGTTTTGATTCTTGGAGACTCATTGATTCTTGAAGACTCATTGTTTTGTAGCAACCATCTTCGATAGTACAAACCAACATTTTGTTGATAGTTAGAACTTGACATCTTGTTTTGTTTTTGAATCAACAGATCATGCCCCTCTATCTTCTCTATCAATTGATCCAAAGTCAGTTTGTCAAAATTAGCATCATTTTTCAACACAATCACATATGTTTTCCAATCATCTTCATGAGGTAAAGCTTCAACCAGTTTATCTACCATCTCTTCTCTTTCTTTGTTAATTTCAAATCTCTCCAGCTCAATCTTTAAGTGACAAAAACGCTCAATCATTTGACGAACTGTTTCATTCTTCATGCAGCTAAACATATCAAACTCCTTTTTCAACAACGATATTTTGTTTTTCTTGATATCTTTCCCTCCTTCAGCTTTCACTTTTAATGCTTCCCAAACTGACTTAGACGTTTCACCATACTGAAGCAGTGAGAAAATATCCTCTCTGATAGATTGTTGAAGTAGAGTTTTCATTCTTAGTTCTGCTGAATGCTCTCTCTTATCATCAGCTGTGAAGTCTTTCAATGTGATCAATTCACGTCTTTCATTTCTTGGTTTTACATATCCCAAAGTTAAACAAATCCAGCTATCATACGCATAAGCCTGCACCCAATTTTCAAATCTTTCATACCACCAGTGATAATCTTCGATATTCATGAGCTTTGGTGGTCTTTGGTGATTTCCGTACACGTTATCGTAACTCAAACTTTCTGATATCACTTTAGTAGCATTCTTTGGAGTAATTGGTGTATCTTCTGAAGTAAATGCGTTATAAAACGTGTTGTAAAACTCTTCACCAAAATCCAACATCTTCACAATGTTTCTTGAATCTTTCACTTTAATCTTCAAACCTTGAATATCTCGAATTACCTTGAATCACACAAAACAAACAAACAGTTTAAAAAATGAACTAACTATGTAAAAGTGTGAGAGTGGAATTGATCTAGGACTCGTGTCGAAGACTCGCGGACTTGTTTCAATATCGTTGAAGTGAAATCACTGAATGACTAGACTTGATCGGGACAAAATGAATTCAAATTGGACCGAAGACACTTAGACAAACAATCCACTTCTGTTGGGCTTCTTTAAGACTTGATCGTAATTTGGGCTGAGACTATAAACGATCTTGGGCCGAGAACAATGATGAAAGCTGCCACTATGGATTCAAACTATTTGGCCGATGACATAGATCAAACACATGGGCTGAATCAATAAGATCCACAAACAAACAAGCTGAATTGTTATATCCGAAACTTCAATTTCACATGAGCATTTATAGCTTGTCCACTGCATTTATAGAAACACTTAAAATGAAAATGACCAACTATAATCCTATAGGGCCGAACCTTCCACTTGCATCACCTAAAAGTAACCATTAACAATGATTGGGCCTTCAATCTTTGGGCGGCAAATTATGATGAACCACGACAACTCCAATATCAATTCAAATGCTTTTCATGGGTCAGTTAATATAATTCATGTAATTAAGTGATTGGGCCTATTGATTTAATGGGGCGGTACAATTCTGGCCTCTAAACACGATCACATGGGTCTGACACATTGACTAGTTACTTAAATGGGCCGCTAATTCTGATCTCACATGTGATAGGACCTCAAAGGTGATGGGCGGCAAACAATAACAACACCTATTAATTGCTTCACAGGGCTGACAAAAACAAGCATGGGTCAACAACTTTACATGCAAACCAACTGTTAATTGGGCCGCCCCACCTATATTCAATGATTGGACCTTTTGTTTATATACCTCAACCGACAACAAACTTAACAACCGATGATTGGGCCTCGTTTAAACAAGTAGCCGACAACTTTTAATGTTCAGACAATCATGTGAAGAAGATGACAAATAGGCGAATCTTAGATGTAACAATTTTGAGCGGACCACTGATGGAACTATAAGCGAACCAACTTGTTGAACACTATAAGCGAACCACTTGTAGAAATAAGGAGCGGACCTGAATTGATCCTAAAAGCGAACCTGAAAAGTTATCAATGAGCGGACCATAACAATTGTTCGAATAAGCGAACCTGTATGGTGTTTGAAAAAGCGAACCAAATGTATACTTTGGAGCGAACCTATAGATGTACATACGAGCGGACCTGTACGTTTGACGCGAAAACGAACCGAAAAACCTCGATTACTCCTAAACGGCTAGGAGTTTCGATCTGAAACTTAGTAGGGTTGTAGATCAGGTATATACGCACAATATATCCAAAAATCAGCTGAAACGGACCGTGAAAACCTATTCGATTCGACGAAAAACAGTAAAAACCGTGAGAAATATGAAAAAGATGAAGAAGAAGATGAAATCGGATCTGAATCTGATGTAATCCTGTGCGAAATCGTGTGATAGATCAGTGCAATCGAGCTCCTGCTCTGATACCACTTGTAGGACCGGTTTTGAATCCGAAACGATTGCGAAACGTACGTATAACGTGCGGAATCCGTACACGAACGCGACCTAACACACGTGACGTAATATAAACGTGATTCTATTAATCAAATCTGAAAACGTACAAGAACCTGAATCACGATGTCACTTTCTCTCTCTAGTTTCTCTCTCTAACTCTAGAAAGCTCCAAGTGACAAATGTAGCAAAAAGTTCTAAACTAAACATAAAGCTCCCTATTTATAGTCCAAGGCATTTAATGAGATTTCTCATTATTACAATTATGCCACCTTGCCTTTTGTCTAGTTATCACTATTATAACAACTCATTTTCTTCTGTTTCTCGCTACGGCTCGGATTGACGAAGGCTATAGACATGAATGTATTAACACATGACTTTTCTGCTTAGTATGTTAACTTAGCATACTTAGTACATTGTTTTAATATAACATGTTTACATTTGGTATAACATTTGGTCTGCACAAATGGAACTTATATACATTCATTAACATTAGCTACGCCGCTCGGTAGTAAGTAATGGTACCATAGGACTTGACAAATCACGTTCATGACATCCTAGGTTTGTTTGGATGAAAGGAATGACTGAATCCGAAAACATTTCTTTTGATAACCTTTACTTAGGGTTATCTGTCTGTCTCAAGGCTTGAATGTATGCGTTAACTTACCACATAAATGTTTGTATCATTTAAAACATGTTTTTACTTTGCAAAACAGAACTTTTTGATATACTCAAAATACTTTGTTTTGTACATTCTTACATTTGGTTTAAGTGGACACATTTTACTTAACATACATAACATTTGTTACATGACTACTTGACTACGTTTTGGACTTTTAAACATATGACAATGGTTTATACAAGAACATTTGATGGTTGGTTTAAACATGGACTTTATACATTGGTGGTTTGTTTATGTGACTTAAGTAACGAGGCATTTGTAGTATGATAAAAGCATGGTGGATACGCCGCTGGTACTTCCTATATATAAGTGTTTGTATTATACTATACATTTTACACAAATAACATATTTTTCACAAGACTTTGTTTTACAAAACATTTTATTTTAATGCAACTTATTTTTACTTGGTTATTCTTTTAACCATACATTATTCTTTCATGTATATACATATTAACTGATTTGTTATCGTTTTTCAAACATTTTATAAAAGCAAACACTTAAACTAGATTCATGACAAGTTTTCATTAAACTTTTTCTTAAACCTAAGTCATGAATCCTATTTTCACAAAAACATATGTTACTCACAGGCATTTTTATACTGACGTACCTATTTTCACATGTGTTTTCAGGAGTCGTTGCTTAGGATGATGATCGTGACACGCTAGGGTGGACTTGGGCCTTAGTGACATAAAATGAAGATAGACTTACTTTAATTATGAACTCTTGTTTCTTTCATTTTAAGACAATATAACTCTTTGGTTCTTGTTTTGAGACAATGAAATTCCACCTTTGGTTATGAATAAAATATCATTTTAATTACCATGGTTGTGGAACAATAATTCTGTTACAACACTTCCCGACGTTTCCGCCATGATTTGACGTTTTACGTGGTCGGGGTGTGACACGAAATCGTTTAGCGCATATGAATCACCCCAAAACAATTGAAAGAAGTAAAATAGGGGAACTATGTACTCACATAGTTACCACAAAATATGTAAAAAGATGGGATCTATGTACTCACTTGAGATTGAATGGTATCCTCGATTAAGTGAACTATCAAGCTCGGGAAATCAAGGAATCAAGTGGCACCTAGTATCGGATCACTATGTTAATAATCGAGACCTAAATCGGGAGATCGGGTAGAATGAGGTCTTGTAAACCAAATGAGTGTTGGAACTCATATGATATGGGTTAACAAAGCCTACATTCTGATTTGATCTTTTGACCCATTATGACCCGTTAAAGTAGTTTAAGCTACTTTAACGCGTCATTTGCGCAAATGCGCGTTTGGATGGCCTAACTAGTCCTATGATAAGTATTATATGCCTAAACATGTTCAATATTGTTGCATAATCAGTTTAAGTGTCAAAATTTAAGTTACATATGCTTAAATTCAAATTATGCGTGAAAAGGGCATTTTGGTCATTTTCCTAAGGCATATAGACTACCTATCATACAACTAATCAAACGAAGTGACCATAAGGTATAACCTCGGAAGGTTATTCCCTATACAACTATGGTCACAAAATATGTTTGGTCGGATCCTAATGATCGACCAAGCGGGTCGGGTTCGAAAGTCTAAGCGGTTGTCGAGACCGCTCGACTTACGACCCTAAATAAGCACTAAACTAAAAGTGACGAGTTAAACATGTTAAAACATGTTTAACTAAGTTAGAAAACTGATTTGATATCAAAACAAAGTGTTTTGATACCCAAAAATAGTTTTGTCGCAAACTGCACATAATCGTACATTTTGACTGAAACTTTGACTCGTCACTTCGACTAGTCAACGTGGTAATCAGTAGGTATAGTCGCAAGGGACTATAATCATCGTGATTACGCTCACGTTGCAAAGTTCAAACGAACTTTGTCTTGACCAAATCATGTTCAAAGTTGAAAGTCAAACACTGTTTGACTTTCTTGCTTGAAATAAATAAAAAAGCATTAAAGAACACTTACAAGTGCTCTTAGGCTGGAAAAATGACTAAGAATGCCCAATTAGGAAGGCTCCACTAAGTGGTAGCCTCCAAGTAGAGCAGATGTTAAGAAAGAAAAGAATTGAGCAAGTTGTGAATGAATTAAATGGGCTATTTATAGTTGTTCCTGAAGATTAAGATCATGACAAGTGGATTATGTGGTGATCAAGGATTAATATCCATACACTTGTTAGGACCAGGTTTCAAGCCTTGTAGAACACTTAAAATGCCCACAATATCACCAAATAATCAAAGGAAAACAAGGTGCAACAGCTGGGAATTAACCAGGAAGGTTCTGCTGTGTTGAACACTGCTTACGGACCGTAAGGGTCCTCTACATACAGTTCGTATGCCAGTCATCAGGGGCCAAAGTTTGAAAATTGACAGCTTTGGTCCCTGAACCTGTTTTGTCGCGTTTCGGCACTTCTAGCAATCGTTAACTACATTTTCAAGCTCCATGATGAAGTTAAAGTATATTTAACTTGAATTATGCTCAAAAATGTCATGGATGTTGGTTCATTTGGCTATACGGTTGCGTTTTTCGGTTAATTACGACGCAATCGTAACGAACGCGTAAACGACCCAAATTGCGAAACGAATGGCATTTTTGCATTCCTATCACTAAAATACAATATTCTAGTGATTACAAAAAATTTTTGGATGTCCAGATATGGTCAGAACGCAAGATATGCGCGCAATGCATACTTTCACAGTTTTGACGCTTTTAGTCCATGTAATCAAATAAGCGCATTTTCGCACACCGAACCACTCAAAACTTATGATCTTGTTCCAGAGTGTACGTTGCTATACGAGTTGGCGGACTTTTGAAGTTTGTCGCAAATAGTCCCTGTGATCGAATAAACTTGTTTTTGACATACCAAACCCTTCAAAACTTATTTCTAGGTTATGTAAAGGTTATTTAAGATATGTTAAGCTTATGCCACTGTTCTGGAGTGTTTTTCGCGTTAAGCTGATTACGTTTACATAACAGTTTGCGTTTAACTTTCCATAAAGCGATTTAGAGCTTGATATCGAACTAGAATTGAAACGTGAAATTGTCAAACATAAATAAACAAATATTGAGACCAAAACACATTGTTTCATTGATAATTGAAATTGTTCCACATCGTACAGTGTTTACGGAGCACAAATGTCACACCTTGATTGTGTTATAAAGTTCTACATTCATTTCCGCTGCAATTATTCTCTGTTTTATCTTCTTCCATTTACCAACTTAATTAAAACAACACAATCAAGTCAACCTCAGATCCTAACAGGAGAATAGCCTCCTCCCAAGCAGAAGGCATACCAACTTCAGGTTTAACGGGGAGACACACACCTAGAACAGTGGCAACGTAAGTAGCCAAACTTTCAGGAGAAGGATGCAAGAAATTATCCCTGATCTACTCCACCCAAGGTTTCTCTCCTTCAAGCAAGATCCTAGCCATCATCTCACCACCGACCTCTGGGTCTAAGACATTCATCAAACTGTAGCCTACAAACAAAAACCAGTAAGTAACTGGGTCCTTGAAAAAAATGAGAGGAACAACAAAAAAAAGGTTACCTTTGCCTCTGAAGGCATATATCGGTGCTGCCCTCGGGTCCTTTGGAACCCACATCATGCTCATCCCAGCAGCAACCAACGTTTTCTCCTCGAGCTGTACAATGGAAGTATGAACCCTAGTTAAGGTTTTGTACCAGTCTTGGTCAGCATACGAACCTCCTATCACAAACTTCGGCACCCCTTCATGCTCAGAACGGTAGTACATGTCTGTAGGAATCACACCGCGGCGAATGTAGAAAAAAATGTTTTTCCAATCATGGAAACTCTTGGATGGATCCCTGCTGCATGGAAGAACATTTGCGGTTCTGGAGTTGAAAGAGTAAAAACCACCGGTATAGGTGACCTAGTAGAAGACGTTGAACATCTCAAAGCGAAGGGGGATCTTGGTCTATGAATCTATTCTAACTATGAACGAATTCTTCAAATTTTAGGTGGGATGAGGGTTGTAATTATTTATACTTCTTGATGTATAATGTATGATGAAAGAGTTAGTATTTGGAAAGGTTGAAAGAGGGTATATTTTATTGATGAGTTTTAAGGATTAAATGGGTTGGACCCTTGAAGGTCCCCATCCACCCTTATAAGTGTTTTATTTATTTATGTATTTATTTTATCTTTTAACGGTAAATTTGGATCACTAACGGATCACTAGAGTATCGTTGTGTCGCCAGCGGAATCACCTGATTATATACATCTCCACTAGGTTATAATGCCTATACACCAATTTAGAAAGGAAACCTAATAAATCTGTGAAAACACAACTTGTGGGAATCGAACCAAGGACCTAATGGTCCCTAAATCTCATATAACCCAAAAATGCCACTAGGCTATAATGCGATGGGTTATAATTGTTTTATTAAGTTGCTACTTTAAAACATATCCATATAGATCCCTAGGGTGAGGTTTCTCTGCAAAGTGTGTTTTTTTCTAGAAGTATAAGAAGTGATCGTCGCCATTAGATTACGGTAATTGATGGATGAGACTAAATAAGTTGTGTTTTATACTTTTAATGACTAGTTATGATGTATTTTATGTATGATGTGTTATACAATATAGCACATCGTGAAGAACCTCAAAAATTATAAAACACAACGTCAAGAAAATACAAAGACATGTCATTCGTGAATCATAACTTGTATAACACATCATGGTGAAACCAATACCTGATAAAACACAACTTCAATAATTACACAAATACATCTCCTTCTTACAATATAAATTTCTATAACACATTGTGAATGAACCTGTAACTAGCAAACCACATCGTTAAGAAATTGTTCATGCAGGATCTGTTTACATTAAAAAATGAAAGCTATAACCCATTGTGAATGAACCTGTAACCAGTAAACACAAAATCAATAATTCATACAGAGTTAGACATCAACTTTTATATCCATAGAGTTAAATTGAATAAAACAAAAAAAAAATCATGAAGAATGATGATCGAAGGATGCATGATTCGTAACAAAAAAAAATGAATTTTTGAAAGATAAAGGGTTCCCTTAAAAATATCATTTTATTGTTTTAGAAAAAATATTTTCTAAAAATAACTTAATTATTGAATTAACTTTTATTAAAATTCACTAGATGACACATGTACCGCAAGAATACTTCCAATACTTTATGTGACATCTATGCTTTTGTAATCATTATACAAACTCTGAATAGTTCAATTATCAATAAAACAATGTATTTTGATCCTTATATTTGTTTATTTATGTTTAACAATTTCCCAGCTCAATTCTTGTTCTATTTCAAACTCTAAATCGCTTTCTAGAAAGTTATACGCAAACTGATGCGTAAACGTAATCAGTTTAACGCGACATACACTCCGGAATAGCATCATATGCTTAACATACCTTAAATAACCTTTACATAACTTAGAAATAAGTTTTGAAGGGTTTGGTATGGCAAAAACAAGTTTATCCGTTTGAAGGAACAAATTGCGACAAACTGCGAAAGTCTGCCAATTCGTATAGTAACATAAACTCCAGAGCAAGATCATAAGTTAAATATACCATAAATATCCTTTACATAGCTTAGAAATAGGCTTTGTTGGGTTCGGTATGCGAAAATAAACTTATTTGATCAAATAGGGACTAAAAGCGTCAAAAAGTGCATAAGTTTGCATTTACGCGCGTATCTTATGTTCTGAACATATCCGGACATCCAAAAATTTTTGTAATCATTAAAATATTTTATTTTAGTGATTGGAATGCAAAAATACCATTCGTCGCATAATTTGGATCGTTTTCGCGTCTGTTCGAGTTTTCGTCGTAATTAACCGAATAACGCGACCGTACGACAAACGAACCAACATTCGAGATGTTTTCAAGCATATTTCAAGTTCCCTATGCTTTAACTTCATTGTAGAGCCTTGAAATGGGGTTAACGGGGCTTAAAAGCATCAAAATCTAAGTTTTTAGCTTGCAGAGACCAAAACTGTCATTTGCTGAAAGATCTCTCGCGGACCGTGTAAGATAAAGCCTAATCTTACGTGGAGCGTGACAGACTGAACTGGCCGAAACAATGAATCTGGTTAAACAACCTGTTTCCACTGATTTTTACCATGGTTTTAGCATACCTTGGGCTTGTTTATGTGCTCCCCAAGTACTTAAAATTATGGGCAACATGTGTATGGCCAAGATCAAGCTTTGATTCTCTCAAAACACATGTAATGATCTTGTGGATTCAAAGTTTCCTATAAATACCCATCACTTTTGCCATTTCCTTTGCTCCTTCATCACAAATCTGGTCATTGAAGCTCTCACACTTGTTGAAAGCTTCAAATCTTCAGTTTTCTTTGTTCTTAATCCAAGCTTGGACCCTTTGTAAGTGTTCTTTCATGCTTGGTTATGCTTTTCAAGCATGAAAGTCAAACATTGTTTGACTTTCTGCTTTGACCATGATTGGTCAACACAAAGTTCGTTTGAACTTTAAAACGTGAGCGTAATCACGATGTTTATAGTCCCTTTTGACAATACCTACTGATTACCACATTGATTAGGCGTAGTGACGAGTCAAAGTTTCGGTCAAAATGCGTATTTATGCGCATTTTGCGACGAAGCTATTTTCGGGTATCAAAACACTTTGTTTTGATATCAAGTCAGTTTTCTAACTTAGTTAAACATGTTTTAACATGTTTAACTCGTCACTTTTAGTCTAGTGCTTATATAGGGTCGTAAGTTAAGCGGTCTAAACAACCGCTTAGACTTTCAAACCCGACCCGTTTGGTCGATCATTAGGATCCGACCAAACATCTTTTGTGACCATAGTTGTATAGGGAATAACCTTCCGAGGTTATACCTTATGGTCACTTCGTTTAGTTAGTTGTATGATAGGTAGTTTATATGCCTTAGGAAAATGACCAAAATGCCCTTTTTACGCATAATTTCATTTTAAGCATATGTAACCTAAATTTTTACATCTAAACTGATTATGCAATATTATAGACATGTTAAGGCACGTTTGCGCGCGTTTGCGCGAACGACACTATAAAGTAGCATAAACTACCTTAACGAGTCTTAACGGGTCATAAGCACTTAGGATAGATTCCGACTTAGTATGTAGGCTTCGTTAAACCATATCATATGAGTTCCAATACTCATTTGGTTTACGAGACCTCATTCTATCCGATCTTCTGATTTGGATTTGGTTTATTAACATAGTTACCTATATTAGGTGTCGTTTGATTCCGTGATTCTTCGACGTTACTTGGTTGTTATTTCAAAACTATTAAGCAATATCAAGTGAGTACATAGTCCCCTCTTTTACCGTTTTCAAATATTTTTGGGGTGATACACATGTGCCTACTTGTTTCTTTTATGCTTTACATGCTTCCATGACATTATACCTATGGTTTGAGTAAATACTATTTATTCACCATACATGACATTTGGTTACACATGACATTTGATTATACACGACATTATATCTATGGTTTGAGTAAAGACTTTTATTCACCATACAAGTCATTGGTTGTTATCTGACATTTGATTATACAAGGCATAGTTTATACCTAACATTGTGACACTATACCTTGTTTATGCATAACATTTGACATTGGTTTGATAAGACATTTTTGGTGGTTTATTTGGTAAGAGATTTAAATAACGAGGCGTGTGTAATATGATAAAAGCATGGTAGATATGCCGTTGGTACATCCAATATATAAGTGCTTTCATGATATTACATATCGTAGCGTTATCTAAACCACTTTGATAGAAACAAAGACATGACATATTTTATACAAAGACACGACATGTTGTTTACAAGACACTGTTTTACAAATAACATATTTTATACAAACTCGTTCTTACTTGGTTATTTATTTAACCATGCATTATTCTTTTATATCATCTGGTTTTCATATCGATTTTCACATGATTTTATAAAAGAAAACATTTTACAAGTGTAACAACCCGCATTCTGGAAGTCAAAGTCAAAGGAAGAAAAGATTGCTAATTGCGATCTGTCACTCCTTGCTTAATTATTGATTTGTACACCTTGAATTGTAATCGAATTCTTTAATTTATGTGCTTTAGTTGTATTATGTGGAGTAATGCTAATAATCGCTGTTTAATCGCTGTTTATCGCTAATCTATTTATCGCTTTATCGCTAATCGCATTGCAATCGCATTCGCAACTTGAATTATAGGTTCTGTATATTGTTTTACGTATGTGTGTTATTTATGTGTTACTTGTGCATGTTTACTTTATGTTTGTGGTGATTAATCGAAAACGAAATCGCAACTCTATCGCAATGCAATCTAATTGCAAACGATAAACGCAAGTTAATCTATGTTGTTGAATGTTAGTTATGATATTTGTGTGACTATTATCTACATCTATCGCATCTCTTATTCGACACTCGCCTAAATGCATCGCAACGCTCAACGCACGAAATGAAACGTCAAAAACCAACTCGTGGCAGCCTTCGATCGAATGGTCATCCGATCGGATGGCCATCCGATCGGGTTGCCATCCGACCCGTCTACACCGCCTTTCCTCTTTTGGAATCCTATAAATAGCACCTGTCACATCACAAACAGTGATGTGACAGCTCTGGTGCGACTCTTCAACTTCTCAGCCTTTCTCCTTCGATTTCTCACGATTCTTGTAAGTTTTCAACTCAAATCTTGTACATCTATCATCTAAACACACTTCTTCATCATTTTCTCCTTTGAATCTTCACTTTTAACCGTGAAATAGGCTGATTTGAGGTGTTCTAGGATGATGTCATCATGGGGTTCTTATGAACTTCAAGGTTTGGCCTCATTCCACCAAGAACAACTCAGATCTAAGTGATTTCCACATGATTAAACACTGTTTTCGCATAGATCTAAACATTTTCATGATTAAAAGGATTGAAAGATGGTTTTATAACTTTCTTTCAGCTCTTTTCACCTCATGCACTCAAAACCGATAGAATCGGAGCTCGTTCAGGCCTTCCACTTGTTTCCTAGTGAAGTGTCGGTCTGAGATCTGATTCCTATCAAAGAGACAACCGATTTCGGGTTGAACATAAACAACCGTCATGAACAGCTAACAGATCAGGCTGGGGTGATTCCCACTTTGATCGAATGACTTGGGCTTGGTGGGGTTTCCATTGTTTAACACGTTGCCATACCGTCTCAGTCAAACCGCAAACTTTTCAAAACTTAGCAAAACTATTCCAAATTACAAAACGATCAAGTGGTCGAACGGATTGTCGTCCGATCGGATAGCCATCTGATCGAACAAAAATCCGATCAGATTGCACTTGGTCTTCACCGTTTAATGTGCCGTTCATCGCTTTTGCTATCGTTCTGTAATCAGGCTAACTTTCCAGCGCTCCCTTCAATCCAAGACGGTGTTTAGTTATTAAATGCTATCTGTGAGTATACTCGAACCCTTTTTGCTTTACGCACTTTTGGGTGTTACATACGTTACTTCTTCAAATCACAATCGACACATAACGCAAAAACTTTATAAGCCGACCATTATTGCATGTTATACGTGTTATTCGATGAATGCTTGTATGTTTCGTTTACATAGTGATTGTTGCCTGACACCTTAGCAACGATAGTACTATAGTTTGGACTCAGTACCTGTCATGGACAGGGGTTGTTAAGGGCTTTACTTCACGTGTCCTAGTGGGGATATGTGTTGCGTGATGTGCACAAAATGCAACATATAAATTACATCAATTGTGGCATAAAACTAACCCTTTTTTAGTACTAATGTTGGAAAAAGTGTGCTTTTGTCTTCCTTTTGTATTTTCAGGATTAAATGAGCTCAAATAAACAAAAGAAGCAAAAAGGAAGCTAAATCTAACATAAATACAAGAAAAGGAACAAACGTGGCATGCCCGACCTCCTGACAGCATCTTCCCAAGCAAAACAAGAAGACAGAAGACTGAACACGCCCCGTGCTCAATGAGCACGGGGGCGTGCCCAAGTGTCAGCAGAAAAGAAAAAGTTGTAGAAGCTTCCATCGCCCACCATGGGGCTGTGCTCAGCGGACACGGGGTCCTGGTCAACTATAAGATTCGCGGAATCCAGGCAAATCTTGATAGAACATATATGCTGCTGCACACGGGGTCATGCTCAGCGGACACGGGGCGTGGTCAACTAATGCAGACAAACTGCATTTAATGAAGAAAGATAGGAGGATGGACACGGGGCCGTGCCTGAGCTTCTGTTCAGCCTATAAATAGGAGTGCTTGGAGCTCTTGCAACTCATCCCTTGGCACACCACCTCTCTCACACTTCACCCACCACCATCACAACACCATCATCCACCACCATCATCCATTGTCCATCATAGATTGTGTGAGTCGTCTCGGGATCCAAGATTGATCGTAAAAGTTCTTGACAATCAAAGGCCATGTTTGCCTAAGTCTCTTACATCACTTGGTGAAGACAAGTGTTTAGTGTAAAACTTTTTATTTTTAATCTTTTGCACTTTTTAGTTGGTTATGTATTAATGACTTTAATTACTGGTTTCTTATGTTGAAGGTGATTCTTCCTTATCGTTTGTCCGCGGTGTCTTGGCATTATTTTACTGTCTATATGAAATAAAAGATTTTCACCATTCATATCTCCACGGTTTATATGGAGGTATGTTGGCTACCTGGTCGGGGGTTAAGGGAACGGTTTGGTGAGAGTCTTGCCATTGTTCAGTGTATAGATCCTGCAAAGGACCTGGGTCAAATTTAGTAGGACCTCCTTCAATACCCAACGGTATTGGATGGCGGGGGTCTAAACTCTTTGATCCCCTCATAAGTTAAACTACTATTAAAACTTTAACCCGGCTACTTAGGACTGTATCCCTTCTGACTCAGACTACTTAGCCGAGGGTAACGTCGCCTTCAAAAGAGGGGCCTACCGCATTATGCATTAATAACTTAATTAATTATCTTTCAATAATCTGACCCTTTAGGATTTTATCCTTGCTGACTCAGACTACTGGGTTGAGGGTAACGTCACCTTCAAAAGAGGGGCCTACTACAATAACTAAGATAATCTCTTAAACAAGTGCAAAAGTGCGAAAATAATCAAAGGTTACACTACACACGAGTCGGATCCAAGTGATTCATCTTGTCTATTTGTTTTTATTTTTATTTTTATTTTCATCATTTTAGTTAGTTTTATTTTTCTAGTTTAAAAACTTTTTTTCTAACATTTTGATTTGATTAGACGTTGAGGATAAATCGGTACTAAAAGCTCTTGTGTCCTTGGACGACCTCGGTATCTTACCAACACTATGCTACGTCCACGATGGGTGCACTTGCCCATATGTGTGTTTAGTGTTACTAAATATCGTGTTTTATAAATTTAAAACTTGGCTAAAAAAGTGTAAAAAGGGCGTAAAATATACACCTAAAATATAATACACCTAACACGCATCGGGTTTTTGGCGCCGTTGCCGGGGACACAAGGATTTTAAGAAAGTTAGGAATCAGCGGCCTAATCAATTTTTTTATTTTATTTTATTTTTTTTTTAGGATTTTCTTAATTTTTCAGCTTCTACAGAACTCAGCACGGGTCGTACCCGCTGAATACACCCCGTGCCTAATCATTGGAACTAGCAATCCTGTTTTAAGTCAGACAGTACGCTGAACACGGGGCCGTGCCCACTCAACACGCCCCCGTTCCCAAGATTCAGTTACTGAAAACAGAACCGTAAGATCCCGACGGTTGGTAATTTCTGACACAAAAATGAGTGATAATGATATTTTTTACTTTCGACACTCTTATGGTACGTGGTGTCAATTATGTGGTGGCTGTCATAAAGAATTAGAATGCTATTTTCTAAATTATAAGCCCCACTATATAGACCCATCGTTTTCTTGTAGCCTTAAGAGGGGCGAAAGTAAAAATAATCCTTCTCTCTCCCTCGAATGCACCCAACCAGACCTTCTAGAAGAAATGCTCCTTGATGAACTATTTCAATTAGAAGATCTAGTTCTTAATTGGTTAAAAGAACTTAAGATGGATTTCCTTAATTCATCTCAAGACGATGACCAAGAAGAATTGTTGGGATCGCATTCAAATAGAAACAACTTCGTTGTTCCTGACATTACCTTCAACTCTAGCAAAGACTTAGATGATAGTCGTCCCTGTGCCGATTGGGCCGTGAAGGACTCTCCATCGACTTCGTTCGATGCATACATTGTCACACCCCGACCATGTAAAACAACAGAACGTGGCGGAAACGTCGGGGAGTGTTGTAACAGAATCATTGTTTCACAACCATGGATTAAAAAAAAATTTGTTTTATTGAATTAAATGAGTTACAATGTCTTAACAACAAAGAAACATAACATAATTAACTAGTCTTGCATCTTTTAATGTCACTAAGGCCTCGTCCATTCCTATGTGAGCGTATACCAATATCACCATCAATATCATCAACTATTGTACCTGAAACACATGTGAAAATATGTCAGCATAAAAATGCCGGCGAGTACATAGGTTTTATATGAGTGTCAGATTCATGGCTCGTTTACATGTTGCAATGCTTATTTAAAAACAAACCTTATTTTGAAAAGTATTAGCATTGCGACATAATTAACCAACTCAAATCAAGTTGATTATAATTTATAAAAATCTCGTAGCCATGATTCTTAACTCCAAAACATTTGTTTAGTTAAACCCAAAATGGAAATCGTTTTTTAAATAAAAACTCGAATAGTATATATATATATATATCGTTAGAAAAACCTTGTAGTATAACTTTGTTTTTGATAACCTTGCCCAAGTGATCTAGATAACACAACGACATATAATGTGTTAAAAGCACTTATATATAGGAAGTACCAGCGGCATATCCACCATCCTTTTAACACATTACACCTGCCCCGTTACCTAATCACTTCCCTAACCCAACGGTTCAAACAGATTTCAAACGGTTTATGTCAATCAAACGGTTACAAATGGTTCACATAGTCAAGTAGTCACAAACGGTTCACATAATCAAACGGTTACAAACGGTTCACATAATCCAATGGTTACAAACGGTTCACATAGTCAAATGATCACAAACAGTTCACATAGTCAAACGATTACAACGGTTCAAAATGTAAAACAATGTGTCCATATGCGGGATGAGCATATGCGAAAAAATGTAATGTAAAACAATGCACTAAGTATGCGCTAAATGAACATACATAGCATAAAAATATAATGGAATCATGTACTAATAGTGTACTAATGAAAATAGCAAGTGTATGATATGAAAACATGGAAAACACGAAAGTAACAAGTAGGCACATGTGTTTCACCCCAAAACATTTGAAAAACAGTAAAAAAAAGGGGACTATGTACTCACTTGAGGGTGCTTAGAAGTCTTGAACAACAACCAAGCAAAGCTAGAGGGATCACGGAAATCAAACGGCACCTAATATAGGTAACTAAGTAAATAACCGGACCTAACTCGGAAGATCGAATAGTATGAGGTTTCATAAACCAAATGAGTATTGGAACTCATATGATATGGTTAAACAAAGCCTACATACTAAAATGAAACCTAACCTAAGTGCTTACGACCCATTACGACCCGTTTAGGTAGCTTACGCTACTTTAACGCGTCGTTCACGTAAAACGCGTTCGGACCGCCTAACCAGTCCTATGACAAGTATTATATGCCTTAACATTTCTAATAATGTTGCCTAATCAGTTTAGATGTCAAAATTTATGTTACACATGTTTAAAATGAATTTATGTGTAAAAAGGGCATTTTGGTAATTTACCTAAGGCATATAAACTACCTATCATACAACTAACTAAACGTCATGACTATAAGGTATAACCTTGGAAGGTTATTCCCTATACAATTATGGTCACCTAATGTGTTTGGTCGGATCCTAATGATCGACCAAACGGGTCGGGTTCGAAAGTATAAGCGATTGTTTAGATCGCTTACCTTACGACCTTATATAAGCACAATTCTAATAGTGACGAGCTGAACATGTTAAAACATGTTTAACGAGGTTTGAAAATAGGTTTGGTATCAAAACAAATGGTTTTGATACCCTAGAGTAGTTTGGTTACAAAATACGTGAGAAAACGTATTTTGGCCGAAACTACGATTCGTCACTGAGCCTAGATAATGTGGTAATCAGTAGGTATAGTTACTAGGGACTATAACCATCGTGATTACGCTCACGTTATGAAGTTCAAACGAACTTCACGTTGACCATAAACTGGTCAATGCAGAAAGTCAAACAAAGTTTGACTTTAACGCTAAAAATGAAAGAAAAGCACGAAAGAAAACTTACAAAAGGTCCCCACAAGATTTGATCCGATTCACTCTCAGGTAGGAAGCATACACTTCCACTTAGAGAGCATAAAATCAGATCAAATTATGGGTTTTGAGCAAGTGAATGAAGGGGTATTTATAGGTGTAGTAGAACCGTTAAGATCGTCCCTCGTTATCCGAGATTCAATCTCATCCGTACATCTCGAGCCAATTGTTTTGAAAAACCATTGGAGCCCCTAAACCAGCCCATAGATACCCAAAAACCATGTGCACAAGTAAGTAACAGTTGAAACAAGCTGGAAAACACTTTTGCTGGTCTGGGACCTGCTTACGGACCGCAAAGGATCCCCATACGGTCCGTATAGTCTCTGCAGACCAGCCATTTTTGCATTTTGACAGTTTTGGTCCCTGTGCGCGTATGGTCGTGTTTTGGCACCTCTAACATCCGTCAAACCCATTTTTAAGTTCCAATAGGATGTTAAAGTATGGGGAACATGAAACATGCTCAAAAATATGTCGGATGTCGGTTCGTTTGGCCGTACGGTTGCGTTGTTTGGTTAATTACGACGGAAGTCGTAACAGACGCAAAAACGATCCAAATTACGCGACGAATGGAAATTTTATCATGCCAAACACTAAGATAAAATATTTTAATGCTTACATAAATTTTTGGATGTCCGGATATATTCAGAACGTAAGATATGCGCGAAAATGCAAACTTATGCACCTTTCGACGCTTTTAGTCCCTGAATGAGCATAAAGTTTATTTTTGCGCGCCAAACACCTCAAAGCCTATTTCTAAGCTATGTAAAGGATATTTAGGGCATATTTAACTTATGATCAAGTTCCAGAATGTTTGTTACAGTACAAATTGACCTACTTTCGCAGTTTGTCGAATTTAGTCCCTGTAAACGAATAAACTTGATTTCGGCATACCAAACCATCCAAAACTAATTTCTAAGTTATGTGAAGGTTATTTAAGGTATTTTAAGCCTATGTCACTATTTCGGAGTGTTTGTTGCATTAAACTGGTTATATTTACGCATCAGATCGCGTATAACCTTCCAGAAAGCGATTTAAAGCCCGAAATCGAACAAGAATTGATATATATGCAAAAGATACACATATTTTTACAAATCCCAAGTATGAAACATAGTATTTCATTGATTTGGTATTTGTTTGATGGTTGCAGTGACACAGGTGTCACAGTCTCCCCTACTTTAGAAAATTTCATCCCGAAATTTATTCGTATGAGTCTCTCTGTGACTTTGTGTCGAATTAACCACCAGAGATATGCAAGGCATAATCTTTTCATTTCCTTAACGGACATTCTTCAGAAACGAAAATGAACGGACGGAGTCATTTTCTTCAACGAGTATTCTTCAGAAGCACAAATGAAGGAATTAAACAAACGGAGATTCATTTCCTCAACGGACAATCTTCAGAAACGAAAATGAACGGACGGAGTCACTTTCTGTCACACCCCGACCACGTAAAACATCAAATCGTGGTGGAAACGTCGGGGAGTGTTGTAACAGAATTATTGTTTCACAACCATGGCATACAAAGTTATATTTTATTGAATCAAACAAACGAGTTACATTGTCTTAAAATAACTAAAACAAAGAGTACATAACAAGTTTTAACTAGTCTAGTTCCATTTTATCGTCACTAAGGCCCAAGTCCACCCTAGCGTGTCACGAACGTCCTATGCATTAGCTCCTGAAACACATGTGAAAATAGGTACGTCAACATAAAAATGCCTGTGAGATACATAGGTTTTGTGAAAATAGGATTCATGACTTAAGTTTAAGAAAATGTTTAAGAAAAGTTAGTCATGAACCTTATAAATTGTTTTGTTTTGTAAATCGTTTAAAAAGTGATAAAATCAGATGATATGTATAAGTAAAAGAATAATGTATGGTTAAATAAATAACCAAGTAAAATAAGTTGTAACAAATAAACTGTTTTGTAAAATAATGTCTTGTGAAAAATATGTTATTTGTAAAAAATGTATAAATCCAAAATGAATGATTTAAATAACGCTACGTATCCACCATGCTTGTATTACATTACATACGTCTCGTTACTTAAACCACTTACCCAAACAAACCACCAATTTAAATTTACCCATATCTAAACCAAATTGTCAAATGTCATTGTGAAAACCATGTCAAAATGTCTATGTCGAATGTCAATCATGTAGTGTGTAAACAAAAGTCATGTATGGCAAGTGAAATATGTATCAATTAAACCATAGGTGAAAATGCACAAAACAAGGTATTGAAGTAAAACTCAGTTTAAATCAATGTTATGTTTTGTGGAAATGCATGCTACACTGAATACAAAACATTTATATGGTATTGTAAAAATGCATACATTCAAGCCTTGTGACTGTGGTAATAAACCTTTAAACAAATTAAAGGTCTATCGGTTTTTATGTTTAAATCGAATTCGGTCATTCCTTCCATCCAAACATACCCAGGATGTCAGGAACGGGAGTTGTCAATTCCTATGGTACCATTACCTACTAACGAGCGGCGTGATCAAAGTTAATGAATGTATATGGTCCCACTTAAACAATCCAAATGTCATACCCAATATGTAACCATGTGATGAAAAACAAATGCACTAAGTATGATGAACATACATAGCGTGAAAAGGTAATGTAAACAATGTACTAAGTATGCGCTAAACGAACATACGTAGCATAAAATGTCATGTAAAACGATGTACTAAGTATGCACACAATGGACAAAAATAGCAAAAACACGATGAAAAGCATGTACTATATGTGTACTATTGAACATAACAAGCATATGATATGAAAACATGGAAAGCATGAAAGTAACAAGTAGGCACATGTGTTTCACCCCAAAATGTTTGGAAAACAGTAAAAGAGGGGTACTATGTACTCACTTGAGATTGCTTAGAAGTCGTAGGATAACCACCAAGCAATGCTAGAAGATCACGGAAATCAAACGACACCTATATAGGTATCTACATTAATAAACGGACCTATCGGAGGATCGGGTAGTACGAGGGTTCGTAAACCATATAAGTAGGGGAACTTATGTAATATGGTTTAACAAAGCCTACGTACTAAAATGAAACCTATCCTAAGTGCTTATGACCCGTTACGACCCGCTTAGGTAGCTTATGCTACTTTAACGTGTCGTTCGCGTAAAACGCGTTCGGAATGCCTAACTAGTCCTATGACAAGCAAGATATGCCTTAACATGTTTAATATTGTTGTTAAATCAGTTTAGATATCAAAATTTATGTTACATAGGCTTAAAATGAATTTTGGCGCAAAAAGGGTATTTTGGTAATTTACCTAAGGCATAAGAACTACTTATCATACAACTACTTAAACGTTGTGACCATAAGGTATAACCTCGGAAGGTTATTCCCTATACACTATGGTCACCTAAAGTGTTTGGTCGGATCCCAAAGATCGACTGTAACACCCCCAAAATCCCACTTGCGGAAATCCCGCGAGGCGTGTTACGCATCAGAGTTCGAGCCACCAATCACATTGAACCAATAGTAAATACTTAAATAAAATATAATATCAAATCCCAAAGGATTGTGTAGCGGAAGCATTTAATAAATCGTTTAGCAATTGTTTCATAATACTTAAAACCAAAGTTTCCAATGTAAATAAATCCAAGAGCCTCGATCCATGACCACTCCAGCACTCCCAGATAGCAAGTCCATGTTCCAAGTGTTAATGACCTACAAGCATGCAAACAAGTGTGTCAGACTACGCTGGTGAGTTCAAGGTTTGTACATGAGTTGTGTTACCGGATATAGGTTAATACGATTCAATGTTGTGTTACGTTGTTGCTCATGTTAGTTACCCTAGGGACGACGCCCTTACGTAACCGAGGAGTGTGCCTCTTAGCAACCCACTATGTTGTTCAGTTAGTTACCCTAGGGAAACCGCCCTTACGTAACCGAGGAGTGTGCCTCTAAACAACCATAGTGAAACCCAGATAATTAGTACCTAATAGCGCTATCAACTAATTACCCCCCATTACCCTCCAGGCAATGACCAAAACCGATTAAGTTGTTTACCCAATGTTTCCCGTCCAAATGTTTACTAGTTGTCCCAAACCACCGGGACGCATGCTTGAGAAAATGCAATGAACTCACCTGGGGTTGCTCGGTATGATTCACACAGTTCAATTAAGTTATAGAGCGATTAACCACGTCCTACCACAGTTATCATACCAATCAGATTCGTATTCAAGTATTGCACATAGGTTCTGCACGTATTATAACAGGTTGTACAGGTATTCATCATCGTATAGGTATCAGCGTAAACAGTTACATAACAAGCATAGTCCAAGTGTTCAGCCCAATCAGTTGGGCTCGTAATAGTGTGCAGGCCCAATAACAAAGTGTACGTGTAATAAGGGCCTCGAGTCGAGACCGGAGGTCTCGGGTCGCAACGAAGGAAGTTTCGAGTCATATTGGTGTTGAGATTTCGAGTCGCAACCAAAGGAGGTTACGAGTCGCAACGGGACTCGCAACTGTGGTTTCGGCTTGTCATGGTCCGGTTTCGAGTCGCATCCTGACTCGCAACCGTGGTCTCGGCTTGTGCTGTTTGTGTGGTCTCGAGTCGCAACGGGACTCGTAATCACGGTTTCGACTTGCAACCGTGTTAAGTCTATCAAATTTGTAATCACTTTCCTGATTTCATGCACATGATTTCCGTGATATCAGCTAACATATTCGGCAGTTTCACAATCAGATCAAACACGATTTCAAACAGTTTCATTCGTATTCATATCATTATCAAGAACAGTTAATTCATCATCAACTAATCATACTATCGGTTCATCAAACTAGCCGATTCTACACTAGCATGCAACCTAGCCATGTGTATAACAAATCTGTGAGCATGTTATATAACAAATCCATTAGGTTATATGATCAATATTCAATTCTATTCACAAGAACATAACCATCTAGTATAATCATCATGTAACATCCAAAGGTGTGATATGCTAACCGAGAACACTAAAAATCATGAACCAAGCAATAGTGATATACTAACCGAGAGTGTGAAGTGATTAACTAGATCGCGATATGAGCCGAGATCCTAAGAACTTCGATGTTGATGTGTTGCCGTTGGGTTCCAAGGGAAAACGAGAGGGAGAGAGTTCTTTAGGGTTTGTGTGTGTTTGTGTTGTTGTAACAATGAGAGAACAAAACCCCCCCATAGTGTTTACATGTTTAAGAAAGGTGGGCCGACCCCTACTTGGGCCGTCCCCAAGGTCTCGAGTCCAACCACATGGACCGAATGGGTTGTGTAGTCAAGTGGGTTGGAGATTGGTCCGTTTATATCCGATGCACATTGTCACAAAAATCATAATCACATAACATTCAAGTTCACACAATCAGTTCAAATATTCACATAAGGTTCAAGCGAGTTATACTAGGTTAGGTTCAAAATACGAGTTGTCACATTATCCCCAACTAAAAGGAAATTTCGTCCCGAAATTTGGTACACACACACTGAGAAAGCTAGATAGATTAAAGCAGCTAGATAAGTTAAAGCTAGATAGGTTATGTCGTTTGCTGGTTTTCCTGGGGTGTCACATCCTCCCCAACTTGAATGGGAATTTCGTCCCGAAATTCACTAGTTGCGTCGACACTAGGTTCACTAGGTTTTGACTGGTCTTCAGGGAACAAATGTGGATACTTAAGTTTCATCTGGTCCTCGCGTTCCCACGTGAACTCTGGACCACGTCTTGAGTTCCAACGAACTCTCACAATCGGTATACGGCTGTGTTTGCGAACTTTAACCTCCCGATCCATAATTTCAATTGGTTCTTCGACAAACGGCAATTTGTCATCTATCTTCAGCTCTTGGAATGGTACTACTAGTGTCTCATCAACCAAACACTTCTTTAGCTGCGATACGTGAAATACGTCATGGACATTACCCAACTCAGCCGGTAATTCCAACCTGTAGGCCACCTTTCCAATCCGTTCCACAATTTTGAAGGGTCCTACATAACGAGGGTTTAGTTTGCCGCGTTTCCCAAAACGCACCACACCCTTCCAGGGTGAAACCTTTAGCATAACGCGGTCATTAACTTCAAATTCCAACGGTTTACTACGCTTGTCAGCGTAGCTCTTCTGTCGGTCACGAGCTGCGGCCATACGGTTTCTGATCTGCACAATGCTTTCCGATGCTTCAAGAACAAACTCAGGTCCTGTGATCTGGCTGTCACCCACCTCATGCCAACAGAGAGGTGAGCGACATTTCCGTCCGTACAGTGCTTCGAACGGAGCTGCCTTAATGCTTGAATGGTAGCTGTTGTTGTAGGAGAATTCTATCAACGGTAGGTGCTTCTCCCACCCTTTTCCAAAATCGAGTACGCATGCCCGAAGCATATCTTCGAGTGTTTGGATGGTGCGCTCGCTTTGACCATCCGTCTGCGGGTGATAAGCGGTACTCATGTCGAGTTGGGAACCAAACGATTTATGCATAGACTGCCATAACTCTGAAGTGAAACGCTGATCACGGTCTGAGATGATAGAAGTTGGCACTCCATGCCTAGAAACCACTTCCTTAAGATACACTGCCGCCAGCTGGGAGAACTTGTCTGTTTCCTTGATTGCTAGGAAGTGTGCTGATTTCGTGAGGCGATCAACAATTACCCAAATAGTGTCGTTCCCAGCCTGAGTTCTTGGTAGTCCTGTCACGAAATCCATAGCGATCTGCTCCCACTTCCATGTGGGTATCTCTGGTTGCTGCAGTAGACCTGAGGGCTTTTGATGTTCTTCTTTGACTTTAGCACAGGTCAGACATTTGCTTACGTAGGTTGCTATATGAGCCTTCATGCTGGGCCACCAGTAGGTAGTTTTCAGGTCGTGGTACATCTTATCTGATCCAGGATGTACAGAGTAGCGTGATTTGTGTGCCTCTTCCATTACAAGTTCCCGTAAGTTGCCAAAGAGTGGAACCCAAATGCGTCCAGTTACGTAGTAGGCGCCGTCTCCCTTTTGTTCTAGTCGTTGTCTCGAGCCACGTAAAGCTTCAGCTCGAACATTCTCTGGTTTCAATGCTTCTAACTGAGCATCCCGTATCTGGGAAGGGAGATTGGACTGAATCGTGAGTTGCAATGCTCGCACGCGCCTAGGTGCATTATCCTTTCTGCTGAGGGCGTCAGCTACAACGTTCGCCTTGCCCGGATGATACTTGATGGCACATTCATAATCGTTCAATAATTCCACCCATCGTCGTTGTCGCATATTCAACTCTTTCTGGTCGAAGATGTGTTGGAGACTCCTATGGTCGGTGTAGATGGTGCATTTGGTACCATACAGATAGTGCCTCCAAATCTTCAACGCAAACACCACCGCTCCTAACTCCAAGTCGTGCGTCGTGTAGTTCTTCTCGTGCACCTTCAGCTGACGAGAAGCATAAGCTATTACCTTCTCGCGTTGCATCAACACGCAACCGAGACCCTGAATTGACGCGTCACAATATACCACAAAATCTTCGGTGCCCTCTGGTAAAGACAAGATCGGTGCACTGCAAAGTTTCTGTTTTAACAATTGGAAGGCCTCTTCCTGCTTCGTTCCCCAAGAGTACGCCGTGTTCTTCTGTGTTAGTGAGGTGAGAGGTTGCGCGATTTTCGAGAACTCTTTAATGAACCTTCGATAATACCCTGCGAGACCAAGAAATTGACGCACCTCAGACGGAGTCTTTGGTGCCGCCCAATTCTTGACTGCATCCACCTTCGCAGGATCCACATGTATCCCTTTCTCGTTAACAACATGCCCAAGGAAATGCACTTCTCGAATCCAAAAGTCGCACTTAGAAAATTTCGCATACAGTTGTTCCCTTCTCAAAAGTTCCAAGATGAGACGTAGGTGACGCTCGTGATCTTCCTTGTTCTTCGAATAAACTAAAATGTCGTCAATAAATACTATAACAAACTCGTCGAGATATGGCTTGCATACGCGGTTCATGAGATCCATGAAAACCGCTGGTGCATTGGTCAATCCAAACGGCATGACCAAAAACTCATAGTGTCCGTAGCGCGTTCGAAAAGCCGTCTTGGGAACATCCTCTTCCCTAACCCTTACCTGGTGATAACCCGACCTTAAGTCGATCTTTGAATAGAAACTCGACCCTTGCAACTGGTCGAACAAGTCGTCGATGCGTGGTAACGGATAGCGGTTCTTAATGGTCACCTTGTTGAGCTCTCGATAGTCGATACACATACGGAATGACCCGTCCTTCTTCTTTACGAACAAAACTGGGGCTCCCCAAGGCGAAGAACAGGGTCGAATAAAGCCCCTGTCCAACAACTCCTGCAGTTGATTAGACAGTTCCTGTAACTCTCCTGGCGCTAACCGGTAAGGAGCTCGAGCAATTGGAGCCGCTCCTGGTGCAAGATCAATCTGAAATTCTACTTGACGGTGAGGAGGTAACCCTGGTAGCTCTTCCGGGAATACATCAGCAAATTCTCGTACCACTGGTAGATCCTCGATCCTACCTTCCTCAGCCTGAGCGTTGGTAACTAACGCTAACAGTGCAGGATACCCCTTTTGTAGATACTGTTGTGCACGCATGGCCGTGATAATCCCAACCATCGTCCCACTACGATGCCCCTGAACTAACAGTGACTCTCCATCAAGGAGAGGAATACGCACAATCTTCTCTTTACATAGGATTTCTGCTTGGTGCTTAGACAACCAATCCATGCCTACCACTATGTCAAAACTACCGAGCGTAACGGGTAGGAGGTCAATATCAAACACCTGACCCACGAGATCTAGTTTGCACCCGAAAAGGACGTTCGAGGCTTCTATCGTTTTACCATCTGCTAGTTCTACTACCTGTTTAACTTCTAAGGGTGTTGGGGTTATCCCTAATCGCTGACTAAACTCTAGGGACACATAACTCCAATCGGCACCCGAATCAAATAATACAGAAGCAATACGATTGTTAACAGGAAACGTACTAGTTACAACGTTGCCGTCATTCCTGGCATCCCCTGCTCCAAGCTGAAACACTCTGCCCCGAGCACCATTACCCCCGTTGTTGCCGTTGTTGTTGTTGTTGTTTCCAGCATTGTTGTTATTCGGGCGGTTGTTGTCGTTGGCGTTCTGGTTTAACTGGGGGCAATCCCGCTTAAAGTGACCCTCGTCACCACACTGAAAGCACCCCTTCCTGAAACCCTGGTTCTGCTGGGGTGGTTGTCCCTGTTGTCTCTGATTCTGCTGGTTCTGTTGCTGCTGGTGTTTGGATTGTGAGGTTCTACAGTCCCTGGCCTCATGGCCTGGCTTACCACACTTGTTACACGTCCGACCACACGGCCCCCAATGATGATAGCCACATTTGTTACACCGTGGCTTTCTCCCTGCATAAGAACCCTGGCTGTGGCCACTCCCCTGGCCTTGATTGACAGAAGACGACTGGCTGACGTTGCGGTTGCTGTTGTCTGGCCTTTTCTGAGTCTGGCCAGCACTGGATGCTTTGTCATAATCGCCCCACTTCCGCTTGTTATCATTAGCGGACGCAGTGGCAGTGGGTGTAGCAGCAGTAGCGGCCGAAATACGCGGAGGTAACGAATCGTTTTCCACCTCTTGGTCCACAATCTTATGAGTCAGACGAACGATCTGTGTCAAATCATTGAGATGGGCTGCAGTGACCAAGCTCTTCACACGCGGAGGCAACTCAATCCTCCGAGACATAGGCCGGGACAAGTTCGGGCACATGTCGGCCAGTTCATATGATCGCTTCACATACGCTTCAACTTCAGATCCAACCATCTTCAAGTCGTAGTATTCGTTTTCCAACTTCTGGACCTCGTCCCGAGGACAGTACTCCTCCCTGATCAGTTCTTTAAAGTGTTCCCAAGTTGTGGCATTCGCTGCCTCGATGCCCAACAACTGTACCTGGGCGTTCCACCACGTTAGGGCACCATCTGCCAAGGTACCCGCAGCATATTTCACCCTGTCCCCAGCGGGACAGTTACAGATAGCAAACACAGACTCTGCTTTTTCGAACCATCTTAGAAGTCCCACAGTCCCTTCAGTTCCGGTGAAGGTCTGTGGCTTGCAGTCCATAAACATTTTGAATGTACACGCAGGCTGGTTAGGTTGAGGTTGCGCTTGCTGACCTAATTAACGGGAGGAAACACATTATAGGAATGAAAAGACGTGTACGTGGTATAAGAGTAAAGAGTACTTGGTACATTCCGTACCAGCTTGATAGGCTGCCAAAGCCTCAGCCACGCGGGTATTGATTAGGTCATTCAACTCAGCCTGAGTCATGTTGATGTTGCCACGTCCGTGTCCTCGTCCACTCATGTTTCTATAGTGGGGAATAAACCGATTTAGAAATCGAAATGGAACAGGAGTCAAGTATCATACTGATATTCGCGTACTACTAAGTTCACACATAGTAAGGCAGAACCCTTCTCACGCTCGATAAGCCTCCCTGGGACTTGCATGCACCACGCGTTATTATTAAGTGTGCACCCATAATAATAAGGCGATTTGCATGTTCATCTCAGAGCCTCTTAGCTTGCGCTCGAAGTTTCCCCCGTTCAAACAACACAACAGATGATATCACAGTTCTATGGTTTACATGAGTCGAGGAGTAGTGTCACACTATCAAGTCACTATAGTATTAAATGTGTCGGTTCATATACGTTGTGAGTGTGTGACTGCTAAGCTAGTAATGTATAAAGGGAGAGACGAACCTTGCAATCTGGAGCTGAGTGTCATGATCGATGTTCGAAGGCGTTCGGTTATAGTCTGGTTTTACAAAACGTTTTAAAACCTAGTTCACTATAACCAGTGGCTCTGATACCAACTGTAACACCCCCAAAATCCCACTTGCGGAAATCCCGCGAGGCGTGTTACGCATCAGAGTTCGAGCCACCAATCACATTGAACCAATAGTAAATACTTAAATAAAATATAATATCAAATCCCAAAGGATTGTGTAGCGGAAGCATTTAATAAATCGTTTAGCAATTGTTTCATAATACTTAAAACCAAAGTTTCCAATGTAAATAAATCCAAGAGCCTCGATCCATGACCACTCCAGCACTCCCAGATAGCAAGTCCATGTTCCAAGTGTTAATGACCTACAAGCATGCAAACAAGTGTGTCAGACTACGCTGGTGAGTTCAAGGTTTGTACATGAGTTGTGTTACCGGATATAGGTTAATACGATTCAATGTTGTGTTACGTTGTTGCTCATGTTAGTTAACCTAGGGACGACGCCCTTACGTAACCGAGGAGTGTGCCTCTTAGCAACCCACTATGTTGTTCAGTTAGTTACCCTAGGAAAACCGCCCTTACGTAACCGAGGAGTGTGCCTCTAAACAACCATAGTGAAACCCAGATAATTAGTACCTAATAGCGCTATCAACTAATTACCCCCCATTGCCCTCCAGGCAATGACCAAAACCGATTAAGTTGTTTACCCAATGTTTCCCGTCCAAATGTTTACTAGTTGTCCCAAACCACCGGGACGCATGCTTGAGAAAATGCAATGAACTCACCTGGGGTTGCTCGGTATGATTCACACAGTTCAATTAAGTTATAGAGCGATTAACCACGTCCTACCACAGTTATCATACCAATCAGATTCGTATTCAAGTATTGCACATAGGTTCTGCACGTATTATAACAGGTTGTACACGTATTCATCATCGTATAGGTATCAGCGTAAACAGTTACATAACAAGCATAGTCCAAGTGTTCAGCCCAATCAGTTGGGCTCGTAATAGTGTGCAGGCCCAATAACAAAGTGTACGTGTAATAAGGGCCTCGAGTCGAGACCGGAGGTCTCGGGTCGCAACGAAGGAAGTTTCGAGTCATATTGGTGTTGAGATTTCGAGTCGCAACCAAAGGAGGTTACGAGTCGCAACGGGACTCGCAACTGTGGTTTCGGCTTGTCATGGTCCGGTTTCGAGTCGCATCCTGACTCGCAACCGTGGTCTCGGCTCGTGCGGTTTGTGTGGTCTCGAGTCGCAACGGGACTCGTAATCACGGTTTCGACTCGCAACCGTGTTAAGTCTATCAAATTTGTAATCACTTTCCTGATTTCATGCACATGATTTCCGTGATATCAGCTAACATATTCGGCAGTTTCACAATCAGATCAAACACGATTTCAAACAGTTCATTCGTATTCATATCATTATCAAGAACAGTTAATTCATCATCAACTAATCATACTATCGGTTCATCAAACTAGCCGATTCTACACTAGCATGCAACCTAGCCATGTGTATAACAAATCTGTGAGCATGTTATATAACAAATCCATTAGGTTATATGATCAATATTCAATTCTATTCACAAGAACATAACCATCTAGTATAATCATCATGTAACATCCGAAGGTGTGATATGCTAACCGAGAACACTAAAAATCATGAACCAAGCAATAGTGATATACTAACCGAGAGTGTGAAGTGATTAACTAGATCGCGATATGAGCCGAGATCCTAAGAACTTCGATGTTGATGTGTTGCCGTTGGGTTCCAAGGGAAAACGAGAGGGAGAGAGTTCTTTAGGGTTTGTGTGTGTTTGTGTTGTTGTAACAATGAGAGAACAAACCCCCCCCCCATAGTGTTTACATGTTTAAGAAAGGTGGGCCGACCCCTACTTGGGCCGTCCCCAAGGTCTCGAGTCCAACCACATGGACCGAATGGGTTGTGTAGTCAAGTGGGTTGGAGTTTGGTCCGTTTATATCCGATGCACAATGTCACAAAAATCATAATCACATAACATTCAAGTTCACACAATCAGTTCAAATATTCACATAAGGTTCAAGCGAGTTATACTAGGTTAGGTTCAAAATACGAGTTGTCACATCGACCAAATGGGTCGGGTTCGAAAGCATAAGCGATTGATTAGATCGCTTACCTTTACGACCCTAAACAAGCACAAATCTAAAAGTGACGAGCTAAACACGCTAGAACATGTTTAGTAAAGTTAGAAAACAGGTTTGGTATTAAAACAAACGATTTTAATACCCTAGAGTAGTTTGGTTACAAAATACGTGAGAAAACGCATTTTGGCCGAAACTACGACTCGCCACTGAGCCTAGATAACGTGGTAATCAGTAGGTATAGTCACTAGGGCCTATAACCATCGTGATTACGCTCACGTTATGAAGTTCAAACGAACTTCGCGTTGACCATTAACTGGTCAATGCAGAAAGTCAAACACAATTTGACTTTAACGCTAAAATGAACAAAAAAACGCGAAAGAAAACTTACAGAAGCTCCCCGCAAGATTTAACCCGATTCGCTTTCAGGTAGGAAGTATAAACTTCCACTTAGAAGGCTTTGAATCAGATTAAATGTGAGGAAGATGGGCAAATGGGTTGGGTATTTATAGGAAAGGCACAACCGTTAGGATCGTTTCTCGAAGATTGAGCTTAAGTCTTGGCCCTCCACTTGTGCCCATTGTTTTGCAATACAAGGGGCAACTAAAAACCATCAAAATTTGCCCCTAGATTGATCAAAAACATGTCCAAGTTCAACGAATACCAGCTGCTGTTTCAGAAATTAGTTTTCTGTTACTGGGCCTCTCAGGCGGCCCGCTTCAGATATGCACATGGGCTCACGCGGGCCGCATGGCTAAGTATTCAGAAATTGCATTTTAGTCCCTGCACTTCAGAAACATGTATTTTGGCCCATTTTTGGCACGTTTAAGCTCCGTTAACCTCATTTCAAGGCTCTAGTTTGAAGTTAAAGTGTAGGGAACTCAAAACATGCTCAAAAATATCTCGGATGTCGGTTCGTTTGGTCGTACGGTTGCGTTATTCGCTTAATTACGACGGAATGCGCATAAGCGCGAAAGATGATCCAAATTGCGCGACGAATGGATTTTTCTCATGCCAAACACTAAAACATAATATTTTAATGCTTACATAAATTTTTGAATGTCCGGATGTATTTAGAACGTAAGTTATGCGCGAAAATGCAAACTTATGCACTTTTTGACGCTTTTAGTCCCTGAATGAGCATAAAGTTTATTTTAGCACACCGAACCCCTCAAAGCCTATTTCTAAGCTATGTAAAGGATGTTTAAGGTGTGTTTAACTTATGATCATGTTTCGGAATGTTCATTATAGTTCAGATTGGCATACTTTCGCAGTTTGTCAATTTTAGTCCCCGTAAGCGAATTAACTTGAATTTGCCATACCAAAGCCTTCAAAACATATTTCTAAGTTATGTAAAGGTTATTTAAGGTATGTTAAGCATAAATTGATGTTACGGAGTATTTGTTGTGTTAAATTGATTGCGTTTACGCACCAGTTTGCGTATAACTCTCCAGAAAACGATATAGAGTTTGAAATCGAATAAAAGTCAAAACATGAAAATCATCAAACACAAATAAACAAACATTGGGATCAAATAACTTTATTTCATTGATAACTGAATTGTTTACAATGATTACAAGCACAGATGTCACAGTCTCCCCCTACTTGTGGAAATTTCGTCCCGAAATTTGTTTAGAGGAAACTCATGGGAAAAGATGTGGATATTTCGCCTTCATTTGATCTTCACGTTCCCAAGTAAACTCAGGTCCACGTTTAGATTCCCAGTGAACTTTAACCAACGGAATGCACTTGCGTTTAAGCCATTTGACTTCACGATCCAAAATTTCCACAGGTTTCTCAACAAAATGTAGTGTTTTATCGACACGGATTTCGTCAAGTGGTATGTGGAGGTTCTCATCAGCTAAGCACTTTTTGAGATTGGATACGTGGAAGGTTGGATGAACATTTCCAAGTTCGGGAGGTAATGCAAGTCTGTAGGCTACCTTACCGATTCTTTCAACGATCTTGAATGGTCCAACGTATCTAGGTGCAAGTTTTCCTGTCTTTCCAAATCTGATCACACCTTTCCAAGGTGAGACCTTATGTAATACATGATCACCGACCTGGAATTCCAAGGGCTTGCGTCGTCGATCCGCATAACTCTTTTGACGGCTTCGAGCTGTCTGTAGGTTATCACGAACTTTCTTAACCTTGTCAGTCGTCTTTAGAATGAGGTCAGGGCAAGTAAGTTGAGCCTCACCTATTTCATTCCAGCAGACTGGTGAACGACATTTTCGACCATAGAGAGCCTCGAAAGGAGCCATGTTGATGCTGGAGTGATAACTATTGTTGTAGGAGAATTCAATCAATGGAAGATGTGAATCCCAACTACCACCAAAATCGATCACACAAGCTCTAAGCATATCCTCCAAAGTCTGGATTGTTCTTTCAGTTTGGCCATCTGTTTGTGGATGATATGCTGTGCTTAGATTGAGTTGGGTCCCCATAGCAGATTGCATGGTTCTCCAAAATCGAGAAGAGAAGCGAGCATCCCTATCAGAAATAATGTTCAAAGGAACACCATGTCGAGATACAATTTCATCCATGTAGATTTTGGCCAGTCTTTCAGCAGAAAAATCCTCACGGATTGGCAAGAAATGCGCTGACTTTGTAAGACGATCAACAACTACCCAGATGGCATCATGACCTTTCTTTGTGCGTGGAAGTTTGGTAACGAGATCCATAGCAATGCTTTCCCATTTCCAAACTGGGATCTCTGGTTGCTCCAAAAGACCATAAGGATGTTGGTGTTCAGCCTTAACCTTGAGACAAGTAAGGCATTTTGAAACGTACAAGGCAATGTCTTTCTTCATACCAGGCCACCAATATTGAGTACGAAGATCCTTATACATCTTGTCTGAGCCGGGATGAATAGAGTAACGCGACTTATGGGCTTCATCCATAAGCAAAGTGCGAAGATCATCTTGGCTTGGGAACCACAAACGGTCCATGAAATAATAAGATCCATCTTCCTTAAGAACAAGATCAGGTTTAATGTGATAGGGTAATTCCTTACCCATCAAGTCTTGTGAAACACAAGCATGTTGAGCCTGAGTAATGCGTGCTTGAATATCAGATCGAGCTTGAACATCAGATTGAACACGAACACAATGAAGCTTAGTACGTTCCTTACGACTCAATGCGTCAGCCACAACATTCGCTTTACCGGGATGGTAGCGAATCTCGCAATCATAGTCGTTTAGGAGTTCGACCCAACGTCTCTGCCTCATGTTGAGTTCCTTCTGGTTGAAGATGTGCTGAAGACTTTTGTGGTCAGTGAAAACCACGCATTTTGTGCCGTACAAATAATGTCTCCAGATTTTGAGAGCGAAAACAACTGCACTCAACTCAAGATCATGAGTGGTGTAGTTTTTCTCATGCACCTTCAATTGCCTGGATGCATAGGCTATGACTTTATTCCTTTGCATCAGAACGCAGCCAAGACCCAATTTCGATGCATCACAGTAAACGACGAAATCATCATTGCCCTCAGGCAAAGTCAGAATAGGTGCATTACAAAGCTTCTGCTTCAAGGTCTGAAATGCTTCCTCTTGCTTAAAACCCCATTCAAAGGGTTTGTTCTTCTGAGTTAGAGCAGTTAGAGGAACTGCAATCTTTGAGAAGTTCTCGATGAAGCGGCGGTAATAACCCGCAAGACCAAGAAAAAACGAACCTCAGTAGGAGTAGTAGGCGTATCCCAATCCTTAATCGCACTGATCTTGGAGAGATCTACATGAATACCTTGTTCGTTGACAATATGTCCCAAAAATTGAACTTCCTTAAGCCAAAATTCACACTTGGAGAACTTGGCAAAAAGTTGCTCTTTCTTTAGGAGTTCTAGAGTAAGACGAAGATGGTGCTCATGATCAGCTCGCGTCTTAGAATAAATCAAGATATCACCAATAAAAACGATGATGAACTTATCTAAATAAGGCTTGCAGACCCTATTCATTAAGTCCATAAATACAGCAGGAGCATTGGTCAAACCCAATGGCATGACTGTGAACTCATAATGCCCATATCGAGTGCGGAATGCTGTCTTGGGAATATCCTCTTCATGCATACGAAGTTGATGATACCCAGAACGAAGATCGACCTTCGAAAAGCAAGTAGCACCCTGTAACTGGTCAAAGAGATCATCAATGCGAGGTAGGGGATATCGATTCTTGATGGTAAGCTTATTCAGCTCACGATAATCGATACACATTCTGAAGGATCCATCCTTCTTCTTGACAAAAAGAACGGGAGCACCCCAAGGTGAAAAGCTAGGACGGATGAAACCTTTGTCAGAAAGCTCTTGAAGCTGCTTAGACAGTTCTTGCATCTCGGATGGTGCAAGACGATATGGAGCTCTGGCAATGGGATTTGCACCAGATACGAGGTCAATACGGAACTCGACTTGGCGTGCAGGAGGTAGACCAGGTAACTCTTCAGGAAACAACTCTGGATAATCCCGAACAACATGAATATCTTGCATAGACTTACCTTGGTCCTTATCTGCCGTAACATGTGCCAAGAAGGCCACATAGTTCTTTCGCAGATACTTCCGAGCTTGAAAACAGGACATAAGCTTGACGCTACTAACAGGTTTTTCTCCACGAACCTGTAGAATCTCGCCAGACGAAAGCGGAACTCGAACAATCTTCTCAAAACAAACTACCTCTGCGCGATGCTTGGCTAACCAATCCATACCCACAATAATGTCGAAGCTTCCAAGTTGCATAGGTGTGAGGTCAATGGGAAAAAGATGGTCGTTAAGGTTCAATTGGCAGTTGCGAAGAACCGAATCAAGAATAATGGGTTCTCCATTAGCAACTTCTACTGTCAAAGGCTTACCTAGTTTCGTTCTAGACACGCGAAGCAATAGCTCAAAAGACAACGACACGAAACTCTTATCAGCCCCTGAATCAAAAAGAACAGACGCAGGTTGATTATTAACAAAGAACGTACCGTTCACCACCTCATTGTCTGCTTGCGCCTCAACAGCATTCATGTTAAAAGCTCGTCCACGAGCCTGAGCCTGAACTGGATTTGCATTAACCAGCCTTGGACACTGGTTTCGATAATGGGTCAGGTCTCCGCAATTGAAGCACGAGCCAGGAGGATAGTGAGGTCGTGCAGCTTGTGCTTGCTGTTGAACAGGTAGTTGAGCTACCTGCTGAGCTGGATTTCGAGCAGAACGACAAACCTCTGCAAGATGACCTGATTTTCCACAGTTGGTACAGAAACGACACGGGAGTTGCTGTAGATGGTGACTATTGCACCTATTGCACAAAGGTGCATTCCCTTCATACCGCTTCTTTGTTGGAGGCTGCGTTGGCTGATTAGGAGCTGCCTGGTTCTGTTGGGCAGTGATGGCAAAATTCTGGGAAGCCTTTCGCTTCCTGGAGCCCTTTGAGGAACCCGAATCCTTCCCCTTCTTGTTTTTACCTTTCTTGCTATCCCCTTTGTCAGACTCCTGTTTCTTACCCTTCTTGTCACCCATTCTGTGCAACTTACCCTTTCGAATCTGCGACTCAGTCAACGTCGCAGCTAACTTGATTGCCTGACGGACAGTGGTTGGATTATTACCAGTAACGATGTCTTGTACAGGGTCAGGTAGACCATCGATGTATCTCTCGATAGCCTTGTCGAGTGGGGTGATCATTGTTGGGAATAATAAGCTCAGCGCTTCATATCTATCAGTATACGCCCGGTGCTCACCACTAACCTGTTTCAGATCATCAAACTCCCTCTCCAATTTTCGTAGCTCATGACGAGGACAAAACTCCCTCATCATAAGAGTTCTCAGTTCAGCCCATGTTTGTGCTAAAGCAACTTCAGCACTACGATCTCTCATAACCCCGTTCCACCATGTAAGCGCCCTCTTCTGAAATACACTAGAGGCGAACTCGACCGTCCTATTCTCTGGACACAGAACGTGACGGAATGTACTCTCAATGCTCTCAAACCATTGAAGGAGCCCAGTTGCCCCCTCAGTACCACTGAACTTCAGTGGTTTAGCCGAATTGAAGCTCTTGAAGTTACAAGGAGCGTTCTGATTGTTGTTGGCTTGGTTTATCTGAGCGATAATGTTTGGGAGTGCGGCAGCCATGTGCTGTGCCAGAATGTCTGCCATTTCGGCATTAGACAACGGGTTTTCACGTTGAGGAGGCATGCTAAAAAGAGGAAAACATGAGAGGAAGCGAGTGAGATGATTAGATGAAAAGAATGAGATGAAACAAAATCAACAAAGCAAGGATGGTGGTCATTTGTCCGTATCACAAAGCAAACAAACGACACACAGTGACTAATCAAAGTAAATGGGTTCATAAATAATGCTTAGCGAAGACATGCTCGCCTATAAGTGAACACTCACCCCAGGAGTTCCCAGGTAAGAGTGACTGGTCCGATTATGTGGATTTGTACGAACACTCTAGCCTTAGACAGAAAACCAGGGTACAGGCATTCACCCTTCCAGTTTGCACGTGTTCACACTATTTAGAACCCAAAACTTTGACGAGATTTTGAAAACTTGGAAGGCACAAGGCCAAAAGAATCATTCAAAAACAAATGATAAAGTTTCAAAATCAAATTGAAAAACCAAAAAGGGTTCAAAACCATATAAGAAATCATTTGAAAACAGAAGATTGTTTTTCAAAAGTCGTTTCAGAAAATTGGGTTCATGTTTTGGCGATCACCTAAGGATAGGTGAAGTGCATGTTTTAAGATCTAAACACAAGATAACTTGTGTTGGGGTCCTAGAAAGGTTATAGTCTAGGTCAAAGCATTACTAATAACCTAATTCCCTATAACCATTGGCTCTGATACCAACTCTTTTGTCACACCCCGACCACGTAAAACATCAAATCGTGGCGGAAACGTCGGGGAGTGTTGTAACAGAATTATTGTTTCACAACCATGGCATACAAAGTTATATTTTATTGAATCAAACAACGAGTTACATTGTCTTAAAATAACTGAAACAAAGAGTACATAACAAGTTTTAACTAGTCTAGTTCCATTTTATCGTCACTAAGGCCCAAGTCCACCCTAGCGTGTCACGAACGTCCTATGCATTAGCTCCTGAAACACATGTGAAAATAGGTACGTCAGCATAAAAATGCCTGAGAGATACATACGTTTTGTGAAAATAGGATTCATGACTTAAGTTTAAGAAAATGTTTAAGAAAAGTTAGTCATGAACCTTATAAATTGTTTTGTTTTGTAAATCGTTTAAAAAGTGATAAAAAAGTAAAAGAATAATGTATGGTTAAATAAATAACCAAGTAAAATAAGTTGTAACAAATAAACTGTTTTGTAAAATAATGTCTTGTGAAAAATATGTTATTTGTAAAAAATGTATAAATCCAAAATGAATGATTTAAATAATGCTACGACATGTAATACAATACAAGCACTTATATATAGGAAGTACCAGCGGCGTATCCACCATGCTTGTATTACATTACATACGTCTCGTTACTTAAACCACTTACCCAAACAAACCACCAATGTAAATTTACCCATATCTAAACCAAATTGTCAAATGTCATTGTGAAAACCATGTCAAAATGTCTATGTCGAATGTCAATCATGTAGTGTGTAAATAAAATGTCATGTATGGCAAGTGAAATATGTATCAATTAAACCATAGGTGAAAATGCACAAAACAAGGTATTGAAGTAAAACTCAGTTTAAATCAATGTTATGTTTTGTGGAAATGCATGCTACACTGAATACAAACATTTATATGGTATTGTAAAAATGCATACATTCAAGCCTTGTGACTGTGGTAATAAACCTTTAAACAAATTAAAGGTCTATCGGTTTTTATGTTTAAATCGAATTCGGTCATTCCTTCCATCCAAACATACCCAGGATGTCAGGAACGGTAGTTGTCAATTCCTATGGTACCATTACCTACTAACGAGCGGCGTGATCAAAGTTAATGAATGTATATGGTCCCACTTAAACAATCCAAATGTCATACCCAATATGTAACCATGTGATGAAAAACAAATGCACTAAGTATGATGAACATACATAGTGTGAAAAGGTAATGTAAACAATGTACTAAGTATGCGCTAAACGAACATACGTAGCATAAAATGTCATGTAAAACGATGTACTAAGTATGCACACAATGGACATACATAGCAAAAACACGATGAAAAGCATGTACTATATGTGTACTATTGAACATAACAAGCATATGATATGAAAACATGGAAAGCATGAAAGTAACAAGTAGGCACATGTGTTTCACCCCAAAATGTTTGGAAAACAGTAAAAGAGGGGTACTATGTACTCACTTGAGATTGCTTAGAAGTCGTAGGATAACCACCAAGCAATGCTAGAAGATCACGGAAATCAAACGGCACCTATATAGGTATCTACATTAATAAACGGACCTATCGGAGGATCGGGTAGTACGAGGGTTCGTAAACCATATAAGTAGGGGAACTTATGTAATATGGTTTAACAAAGCCTACGTACTAAAATGAAACCTATCCTAAGTGCTTATGACCCGTTACGACCCGCTTAGGTAGCTTATGCTACTTTAGCGCGTCGTTCGCGTAAAACGCGTTCGGAATGCCTAACTAGTCCTATGACAAGCAAGATATGCCTTAACATGTTTAATATTGTTGTTAAATCAGTTTAGATATCAAAATTTATGTTACGTAGGCTTAAAATGAATTTTGGCGCAAAAAGGGTATTTTTGTAATTTACCTAAGGCATAAGAACTACTTATCATACAACTACTTAAACGTTGTGACCATAAGGTATAACCTCGGAAGGTTATTCCCTATACACTATGGTCACCTAAAGTGTTTGGTCGGATCCCAAAGATCGACCAAATGGGTCGGGTTCGAAAGCATAAGCGATTGATTAGATCGCTTACCTTTACGACCCTAAACAAGCACAAATCTAAAAGTGACGAGCTAAACATGCTAGAACATGTTTAGTAAAGTTAGAAAACAGGTTTGGTATTAAAACAAACGATTTTAATACCCTAAAGTAGTTTGGTTACAAAATATTGAGAAAACGCATTTTGGCCAAAACTACGACTCGTCACTGAGCCTAGATAATGTGGTAATCAGTAGGTATAGTCACTAGGGACTATAACCATCGTGATTACGCTCACGTTATGAAGTTCAAACGAACTTCGCGTTGACCATAAACTGGTCAATGTAGAAAGTCAAACACAGTTTGACTTTAACGCTAAAATGAACGAAAAACGTGAAAGAAAACTTAGAGAAGGTCCCCGCAAGATTTAACCCGATTCGCTTTCAGGTAGGAAGTATAAACTTCCACTTAGAAGGCTTTGAATCAGATTAAATGTGAGGAAGATGGGCAAATGGGTTGGGTATTTATAGGAAAGGCACAACCGTTAGGATCGTTTCTCGAAGATTGAGCTTAAATCTTGGCCCTCCACTTGTGCCCATTGTTTTGCAATACAAGGGGCAGCTAAAAACCATCAAAATTTGCCCCTAGATTGATCAAAAACATGTCCAAGTTCAACGAATACCAGCTGTTGTTTCAGAAATTAGTTTTCTGTTACTGGGCCTCTCAGGCGGCCCGCTTCAGATATGCACATGGGCTCACGCGGGCCACATGGCTAAGTATTCAGATATTGGATTTTAGTCCCTGCACTTCAGAAACATGTATTTTGGCCCATTTTTGGCACGTTTAAGCCCCGTTAACCTCATTTCAAGGCTCTAAAATGAAGTTGAAGTGTAGGGAACTCAAAACATGCTCAAAAATATCTCGGATGTCGGTTCGTTTGGTCGTACGGTTGCGTTATTCGCTTAATTACGACGGAATGCGCATAAGCGCGAAAGATGATCCAAATTGCGCGACGAATGGATTTTTCTCATGCCAAACACTAAAACATAATATTTTAATGCTTACATAAATTTTTGGATGTCCGGATGTATTTAGAACGTAAGTTATGCGCGAAAATGCAAACTTGTGCACTTTTTGACGCTTTTAGCCCTGAATGAGCATAAAGTTTATTTTAGCACACCGAACCCCTCAAAGCCTATTTCTAAGCTATGTAAAGGATGTTTAAGGTGTGTTTAACTTATGATCATGTTCCAGAATGTTCATTATAGTTCAGATTGGCATACTTTCGCAGTTTGTCAATTTTAGTCCCCGTAAGCGAATTAACTTGAATTTGCCATACCAAAGCCTTCAAAACTTATTTCTTAGTTATGTAAAGGTTATTTAAGGTATGTTAAGCATAAATTGATGTTCCAGAGTATTTGTCGTGTTAAATTGATTGCGTTTACGCACCAGTTTGCGTATAACTCTCCAGAAAGCGATATAGAGTTTGAAATCGAATAAAAGTCAAAACATGAAAATCATCAAACACAAATAAACAAACATTGGGATCAAATAACTTTATTTCATTGATAACTGAATTGTTTACAATGATTACAAGCACAGATGTCACACTTTCAACGGTTGCTTCCTCAGGAACGGAAATGAAAAGGATAAACAAACGGATATTCATTTCCTCAATGGACAGTCTTCAAAGACGAAAATGAGCTGACGGGGTCATTTTCAATGGTTGCTTCCTCATAAACGGAAATGAAAAGGGTAAACAAACGGATATTCATTTCCTCAATGGACAAATCATCGGAAACGAAAATGAACTGACGGAGTCATTTTCAACGGTTGCTTCCTCAGAAACAGAAATGAAAAGGGTAAACAAACGGATATTCATTTCCTCGACGGACAAATCTTCGGAAACGAAAATGAACTGACGAAGTCATTTTCAACGGTTGCTTCCTCAGAAACGGAAATGGAAAGGGTTAACTCTAGACACATGACAAAACTTGTTGTGATTTCTGTGCACTAAATTCCATAATTATGTACGCATCCATAATCACGTAATTCCTTGCATAGTCCGCACAGTGCATTTCATAATGTGTAGGAGAAGAAAATCAAACCTGTGATGAGTGTGGCTAGACTACCATAGGGTCCTTTTAATTAGGTCGACAAATGATCTCTTTAATTAGACCACAAAGGAGTCTTTTCAGCTATATCATCACGTGATATTCCTAACCAGATTTTTGGATCAATCTGTTTAACTAGACCACTCAAGGGGTCCAATTATGGAATAATACTTTATAATCCAAGGGTCTTAACTATTACATAGAAGCCCATTAAGGATTTAAAGTAGTACCTTTGGGTATCCTACTATGAATCCCTTATACGAAGATATGGAAGATTCTACGAGGGTTTGGATAACAAAAATTTGGATCACACAAAAACATAAAAAAAAGAACACATAATCACATAATTGTTTTCTTGGTTATTAATTGTTATTATCTTGTTATTGATTTCTATTAACTTGACGTCGATTTGAACATGGGTATTCGAGGCATACCAGGAACCCAATCAATGGACTTCAACGTCCTCAAGCATCTATCTGAAAGATAGGATGATCTTCCAAAATTTCGATTTTTGATTACAAGGAATCACCACATTCTCATTAATGTATACAACAATTAAGGACTTACGGAAATACCCTTAGGTATCCCATCAAGGATTGGGTATTCGTCCAAAGTTGTAACTTGCGCCTTGCACTTTGTTTTCCTTGGAGGAAACGGGTACTTATGATTTTCGTCGAAAACGCAAGAGATCATAAAGTGGGAGAAATTTGGGGGTAGTCTGATTTTTCAAGGAATACGGTTCCTTGGTTGTCGGTATGGTAGGGGATATGTTGTTTACACATGCAATCACATGAACATATTGCAATGTAAATAAAAGATTTATTTATAAACAACAATTACAACTGTTTCATAGATCTTTGACAACAAAAGAAAATAATACATAAAGCTTGGTTATTTCTAAACAGTGTTGTCTTCCAATTGGTCAGATGCTCATCCTTGCGCTGGATTCGCATTAGCAAGCTTTGGGCAATTTCTTCCGAAATGGCCCATCTCGCCACAGTTGAAGCAAGAACCTGGTAGAAAACGACCTTGAGCAGGATTGTTGCCGGCTTGATTTGGTGCAGCTGCAGCTGGGCAAACTTTTGCTGTATGGCCTATGAGTCCACAAGTTTGGCATTTGCGGCACTTTACATTGGCATGATGATGGAGGCTACATTGGTTGCACAAGGGTGCAGTTCCGTTGTAGGGCTTCCTAGTACGGGGTTAAGCTGGTTGGTTGGGGACGGCTTGATCATTGTAAGTAACCACGGCGAAGTTCTGAGAAGCCTTTCGCTTCTTTGACTTCTTAGGGGATCCAGTCTGTTCCTCCTTGGGTTTCGATTCCTTGACCGGTTTCTTGTCATTTTTTCGAAAAAGTTTACCTTTCCTGATCTGAGATTCAGTCAAGGTAGCGGATAGCTCAATGGCCTATCTAACTGTAGTGGGATTACTACTAGTCACAATGTCTTGTACTGAGTCAGGGAGGCCACCAATATACTTTTCGATTGCCTTATCCAAAGGCGTGACCATGTTTGGGCATAACAGACTTAATTCCTCATAACGATCCGTGTAGGCTCGATGCTCACCACTATCTTGCTTAAGGTCGTCGAATTCCCTTTCTAAGGCCCTGATCTCGTGACGAGGACAGAATTCCTTCATCATCAGAGCTCGAAGCTCTTCCCATGTTTGAGCCAGTGCCACCTCGGCACCCCTATCTCTCATCACACCGTTCCACCACGTCAAAGCTCGTTTCTCAAAGACATTAGAAGCGAAGTCTACCTTTCACTCGTTTGGGCATTGAACATGTCTAAAGGTGCTCTCTAAACGCTCGAACCATTGCAAAAGTGCAGTCGCTCCTTGAGTCCCAGAAAACTTTGATGGCTTAGCTGAGTTGAACGTCTTGAAGTTGCAGGGGGCATTATTGTTGTTGAGAGCTTGGTTACATTGAGCAACGATGTTCGGGATTGCAGCAGTCATTTGCTGCGTATTGATAGCTTCCAGATCTTCAATAGGTACCTGATTTTCGCGTCGAGGAGGCATTCTAGAAAGGGGAAACAAGAGAGGAAACAAGTGAAGTGGCATTGGGTAAGAATAGGAAGTTACAAATACCAACCAAAAGCATGGGTGATGGTCATTTGTTTGAACCACGAAGCAAACAAACGACACAAAGGTTGAATCAAAGTAAATAGGTCCTCATGATGTATCACGAAGACATGCTCGCCTATAAGTGGACACTCACCCCAAGATTTCCCAGGTAAGAGAGACTGGTCCGATACTGCGGATTTGTACGAACACTCTAGCCTTAGACAGAAAACTCAGGGTACAGGCACCCACCCTTCCAGTTTACACGTGTTCACATATTTAGACCCAAACTCTGACGAGATTTTGAAAACTTTGAAGGTTCAAAACCTTATAATAAATTATCCTAGAACAGATGATTAGTTTTCAAAGCAAATTCAAATTTATGTTCTTATTGTGGCTGTCACCTAAGGATAAGTGACGGTATTGTTTTATGACTAAACGCAAGTAAACTCGCGTTAGGGTCCTAGGAAGGTTATAGTCTAGGTCAAAGCATTACTAATAACCTAATTCCCTATAACCATTGGCTCTGATACCAACTTTTCTGTCACACCCCGACCACGTAAAACAACAGAACGTGGCGGAAACGTCGGGGAGTGTTGTAACAGAATCATTGTTTCACAACCATGGATTAAACAAATTTTGTTTTATTGAATTAAATGAGTTACAATGTCTTAACAACAAAGAAACATAACATATATAACTAGTCTTGCATCTTTTAATGTCACTAAGGCCTCGTCCATTCCTATGTGAGCATATACCAATATCATCATCAATATCATCAACTATTGTACTTGAAACACATGTGAAAATATGTCAGCATAAAAATGCCGGCGATTACATAGGTTTTATATGAGTGTCAGATTCATGACTCGTTTTACATTTTGCAATGCTTATTTAAAAACAAACCTTATTTTGAAAAGTATTAGCATTGCGACATAATTAACCAACTCAAATCAAGTTGATTATAATTTATAAAAATCTCGTAGCCATGATTCTTAACTCCAAAACATTTGTTTAGTTAAACCCAAAATGGAAATCGTTTTTAAAATAAAAACTCGAATAGTATATATATATCGTTAGAAAAACCTTGTAGTATAACTTTGTTTTTGATAACCTTGCCCAAGTGATCTAGATAACACAACGACATATAATGTGTAAAAAGCACTTATATATAGGAAGTACCAGCGGCGTATCCACCATGCTTTTAACACATTACACCCGCCCCGTTACCTTATCACTTCCCTAACCCAACGGTTCAAACAGATTTCAAACGGTTTATGTCAATCAAACGGTTACAACCGGTTCACATAGTCAAGTAGTCACAAACGGTTCACATAATAAAACGGTTACAAATGGTTCACATAATCCAATGGTTACAAACGGTTCACATAGTCAAATGATCACAAACGGTTCACATAGTCAAATGCTTACAACGGTTCAAAATGTAAAACAATCTGTCCATATGCGGGATGAGCATATGCGACAAAATGTAATGTAAAACAATGTACTAAGTATGCGCTAAATGAACATACATAGCATAAAAATATAATGAAAACATGTACTAATAGTGTACTAATGAAAATAGCAAGTATATGATATGAAAACATGGAAAACACGAAAGTAACAAGTAGGCACATGTGTTCTACCCCAAAACGTTTGAAAAACAGTAAAAGAGGGGACCATGTACTCACTTGAGGGTGCTTAGAAGTCTTGAACAACAACCAAGCAAAGCTAGAGGGATCACGGAAATCAAACGGCACCTAATATAGGTAACTATGTTAATAACCGGACCTAACTCGGAAGATCGGATAGTGTGAGGTTTCGTAAACCAAATGAGTATTGGAACTCATATGATATGGTTTAACAAAGCCTACATACTAAAATGAAACCTAACCTAAGTGCTTACGACCCATTACGACCCGTTTAGGTAGCTTACGCTACTTTAACGCGTCGTTCACGTAAAACGCGTTCGGACCGCCTAACTAGTCCTATGACAAGTATTATATGCCTTAACAAGTCTAATAATGTTGCCTAATCAGTTTAGATGTCAAAATTTATGTTACATATGTTTAAAATGAATTTATGTGTAAAAAGGGCATTTTGGTAATTTACCTAAGGCATATAAACTACCTATCATACAACTAACTAAACGTCGTGACCATAAGGTATAACCTCGGAAGGTTATTCCCTATACAATTATGGTCACCTAATGTGTTTGGTCGGATCCTAATGATCGACCAAACGGGTTGGGTTTGAAAGTATAAGCGATTGTTTAGATCGCTTACCTTACGACCCTATATAAGCACAATTCTAATAGTGACGAGCTAAACATGTTAAAACATGTTTAACGAGGTTTGAAAATAGGTTTGGTATCAAAACAAACGGTTTTGATACCCTAGAGTAGTTTGGTTACAAAATACGCGAGAAAACGTATTTTTGCCGAAACTACGATTCCTCATTGAGCCTAGATAACATGGCAATCAGTAGGTATAGTTACTAGGGACTATAACCATCGTGATTACGCTCACGTTATGAAGTTCAAACGAACTTCACGTTGATCATAAACTGGTCAATGCAGAAAGTCAAACAAAGTTTCACTTTAACGCTAAAAACGAAAGAAAAGCATGAAAGAAAACTTACAGAAGGTCCCCGCAAGATTTGATCTGATTCACTCTTAGGTAGGAAGCATATACTTCCACTTAGAGAGCATAAAATCAGATCAAATTGTGGGTTTTGAGCAAGTGAATGAAGGGGTATTTATAGGTGTAGTAGAACCGTTAAGATTGTCCCTCGTTATCCGAGATTCAATCTCATCCGTACACCTCGAGCCCATTGTTTTGAAAAACCATTGGAGCCCCTAAACCAGCCCATAGATACCCAAAAACCATGTGCACAGGTGAGTAACAACTGGAACAAGCTGGAAAACACTTCTGCTGGTCTGGGACCTGCTTACGGACCGCAAAAGATCCCCATACGGTCCGTATGGTGCCTGCGGACTAGCCATTTTTTGCATTTTGACAGTTTTGGTCCCTGTGCGCGTATGGTCGTGTTTTGGCACTTCTAACACCCATCAAACCCATTTTTAAGCTCCAATAGGATGTTAAAGTATGGGGAACATGAAACATGCTCAAAAATATGTCGGATGTCGATTTGTTTGGCCGTACGGTTGCGTTGTTCGGTTAATTACGACGGAAGTCGTAACGGACGCAAAAACGATCCAAATTACGCGACGAATGGAAATTTTATCATGCCAAACACTAAAACATAATATTTTAATGCTTACATAAATTTTTGGATGTCCGGATGTATTTAGAACGTAAGTTATGCGCGAAAATGCAAACTTATGCACTTTTTGACGCTTTTAGTCCCTGAATGAGCATAAAGTTTATTTTTGCGCACCAAACACCTCAAAGCCTATTTCTAAGCTATGTAAAGGATATTTAGGGCATATTTAACTTATGATCAAGTTCCCGAATGTTTTTTTACAGTAAAAATTGACATACTTTCGCAGTTTATCAAATTTAGTCCCTTAAACGAATAAACTTGATTTCGGATCCAAAACTTATTTCTAAGTTATGTATGTAGGATCAGTGTGACCTCTAAAACGAGTCAATCAGAGCTAGTGCGTGCCAGATATGTCGCGGAAATACATATCGGACATGATACAAAGCAAAACAGTGGTAGAAACGAGTAGAAACAGAAGAATTATACTTTAAACACACTTTTTCACTTGTATTTCACTGATCGTACGGACAGTACTTTGACTTGAGATGACGTACAAGGTTACAAGTGAAAGACTGATCAGGGGTATTTATAGTTTTCCTGGTCCGCTTATGTGACATGCCACAAAAGCGGATCTCCCTATCTAGTGGGTTCGCTTTTGTGGACATGTGACACAAAAGCGGACCTCTTACATTCAAAACATAAAATTACATCTTAACCCCCTGTACAATACAAAATCAACCTATCCAGACCCTAAACATTAATCTAGTACAACAAAGACGCAGGCTTTAGACATTTTGCACCAACAAACTCCCCCTTGGATGAAGCCGCAGTCTTTGTCTTGTTTGTAGGTCTTCAGATAGCTTTGTACAATTCTTCCCTCTGCTTTGGTTTCTTACTCAGCTCAACTCTGATTCTTTCATTTAACTTCTTTCTCGCATTCTCTTCATCAGCTTGCTGTTTCATATACATTCCTCTCTTTTCTTCAATCCTCTGATTTTCACGTTCGTGCTTTAGCTTTGCTTTTCTCTTCATCTTTTCATCTAACGACCACCATGAAGATTTCCACTTGTTTTCAGAGTTTATGCTTTTCTGAAAGCACAGTGAAACTACACGTTGAAATTGCAACGCTTGCTCTTTGTCTGCTTGCTTATAACGGATCTTGTTAATGAACAAGCATTCTATGTCTTTCGTTGAGCAGTTAACCAACCACATTGGATCATAGACGTGAATTTCTCTAACTTCACCACCAGCTCTGTAAGATATGATCGCTTCAGTTGTTATGCAGCTGTATACCCAATCTATAAAGCCTTTGTAGAATTCCTGCTCCATTTCAGGCATAGGAATTGTCTTCATCGTTCTTGGAGGCTTTACATTCAGTATTGTCTCAACAACTCCTGTCTCTGGATCTATCCTTTGAACACGCTTAGGATGATGAGGTTTCCACTTGCGAAATGACTTCAGTGTTTCATACTTTATATAACCCCACATCGCCATGTCATTCTTCCTCACCGGGTAATCCAAGCTCCTGACTTTTGACAATTCATCAACGTCCCACCATGGTAATGACATAATGTCATATAAACGTTCAAAGTATTGGACGCCGTACTCTCTACGAATAGCATACGCGTTTATTTGTGGCAGAAATCCCCAACTTATAATGTCGCCAAGAGAAACAGTTCTAACACGTTGAAAGTACTTCAAAGGCCTCCTGAACTTTCTCTCATGACTGTCTTTGAACCACTTCGATCGATCTTCTTTTTCAACATTCGATCGACTTTCTTTCTCAACGTCTTTCTTTAGATTCTCAAACACATTTTCATTCACAGCTTCAGTAACTTTCTGTTTCAACTCTTCCCTATTCTCTGCTGTGAAGAATTCCATTAGAGTTGGATACTTAGATGTATCTTCAGTGACATCTTCACTGTCCGAACACTCCTCTACTTCAACTCTGTCATAGAGATCAGCCTCTTCAACATACTTATACGAGTAATCTGGCTGTTTATTAACATCAAACGATTCCAAATCTTCTTCAAAGTCAAATGGAATCTCAGGATTTACATCTTTTAGCATCTCCCTATACACATCTAAGCGCAGGAATAATTGTTCAGAATGCTCAACTATCTGCGACTTACTAGACTCCCCCTTTCCAGCAGCTTCTCCAGATTCTTCATTAACTGTGTCATTCATCAAATCATCGACAACTTTTTCAGTAGAAGCTTCTGTAACCCTCACACCAGTACCACCTGCAGCATCATCATCATCGTCACCTTTTGAACCATGACTTGTAACATTTGTGCTTGTAATCATCATGAACAGTTCAATTATCAATAAAATAAGGTTATTTGATCCCAATGTTTGTTTCATTGTGTTTTACATTTTTCATGTTTTGACTTTCGTTCAAATTCAAACTCTACATCGCTTTCTGGAGCATTATACGCAAACTGGTGCGTAAACGTACTCAGTTTAATGCGACAAATACTCCGGAACATCAACATATACTCAACATACCTTAAATAACCTTTACATAACTTAGAAATAAGTTTTGAAGGCTTTGGTATAGCAAAAACAAGTTAATTCGCTTACAGGGACTAAACTTGACAAACTGCGAAAGTATGCCAATTTGAACTGTAACGAACATTCCGGAACATGTCCATAAGTTAAACATACCATAAATATCCTTTATATAGCTTAGAAATAGGCTTTGAGAAGTCTGGTATGCTAAAACAAACTTTTGGATCATTCAGGGACTAAAAGTGTCAAAAAGTGCACAAGTTTGCACTTTCGCGCATAACTTACGTTCTAAATACATCCGGACATCCAAAAATTTATGTAAGCATCCTTATATTATGCCTTAGTGTTTGGCATGAGAAAAATCCATTCGTCGCGTCATTTGGATCGTCTTTCACGCTTATGCGCATTCCGTCGTAATTAAGCGAACATCGCGATCGTACGGCCAAACGAACCGACATCCGACATATTTTTGGGCATGTTTCATGTCCACAATGTTTAGGCATCATTTTTGGGCCTTAAAGGTGACTTTACAGGTCTTAAAGGGGCTGGAAATAGCTTAAAAACGCAACAGGGGCTGAATACGTAAATTCTGCAAGTGGTGCAGATCAGACGGGGCTAGGCGACCCGCGTAAGACCTGCACCCACTTTCACGCGGGCCGCGTGAACATGTCTGACAGCAGATTCTGCATTTAATGCAGAATCTGGCCTTTCGTTCGATCAAAGGGCGATGCCTTTTCACCCAAATGAAGGGCCAAGGGTCAAATACACTGAATCTAACCCCTGGACACGTGTACGCACGAGATCAAAGCACGTTATTCGATAAAACGATCCTAACGGTTCCACCTTTCCTATAAATACCCCCCCCCCCCTTTTGTGTAAAAACCCACAAATCAGATCTAAATGCTCTAAGTTGATGCTTTTGCTTCATACCTGAGCTATTGGATCTAGATTAGCACTCGGGGACCCTCCGTAAGTCTTCTTTCGCTCTTTTATTCGCTTTTCGAGTCCGAAAGTCAACGTTTTGTTGACTTTCTGCATTGACCAGCTTATGGTCGATGCGAAGTTCATGGAACTTCATAACGTGAGCGTGATCACGATGGTTATGGTCCATAGTGACCATATCTACTGATCACCACGTTATCTAGGCTCAGTGACGAGTCGTAGTTTCGGCCAAAATGTGCATTCTTGCATGTTTTGTAACCAAACTACTCGTGGGCATCAAAGCCGTTTGTTTTGATGTCAAACCTGTTTTCAAACTTAGTTAAGCATGTTCTAACATGCTTAGCTCGTCACTTTTAGTTTAGTGCTTATATAGGGTCGTAAGGTAAGCGATCTAAACCATCGCTTATGCTTTCGAACCCGACCCTTTTGGTCGGTCATTAGGATCCGACCAAACATATTAGGTGACCATAGCTATAACCTTCCGAGGTTATACCTTGTGGTCACGATGTAAGGCGTTCCGAGCGCGTTCTACGCGAACGACGCGTTAGGGTAGCATAAGCTACCTAAACGGGTCGTGATGGACCGTAAGCACTTAGATTAGGTTTCATTTTAGTATGTGGGCTTTGTTAAGCCATATTACACGAGTCTCCATACTCGTTTGGTTTACGAACCCGCGTACTGTCCGATCCTTCCGATTTGGTCCGGTATATTAACATAGCTACCAATTAGGTGCCGTTGATATTCCGTGACCTCTCGCATTACCTGGTTATTTCACAAGAACAACAAAGCAACCTCAGGTGAGTACATAGAACCCCTCTTTTACTGTTTTCTAAACTATATTGGGGTGAAACACATGTGCCTATCTGTTACTTTCATGCTTTCCATGTTTTCACATCGTATATCTGCTATGCTCATTAGTACACTATAGTACACGATTTCATTACATTTTATGCTATGTATGCCCATTGTGTGCGTACTTAGTACATTGATTTACATAAACATTTCTGTTGCATATGTTTACTCAGCATATGGACACATTGATTTACATAAACATTTCTGTTGCATATGTTTACTCAGCATATGGACACATTGATTTACATGAACATTTCTGCTGCATATGTTTACTCAGCATATGGGCACATGCCTTCATTTTGTTATGACATTTGGTTTGTTTAACATGGGACAATACATTCATTAACATTAGCTACGCCGTTCGTTAGTAGGTAATGGTACCATAGGAATTGACAACTCCCATTCCTGAAGTCCTGGGTTTGATAGGACTGGAAGGAATGACCGAATTCGATATACATAACTTAGATAAACCTTTAATTTGTTTAAGGGTTTATCACCGCAGTCTCAAGGCTTGGATGTATGCATAGTTTACAATACCACATAAATGTTAATATCAATAGAGCATGCATTTCCCGCAGAACATAACGCTGATTTAAACCACGCTTTACTTCAACGACTTGTTTTGTGCATATGGTTTAAGTTGATACATTTCGCTTACCATACATGATACATTTTGGGATTACACATTACATGATTTACATTGAACATAAACACGTCGACATTGACATATACATTTGGTAGTTTACACTTGAGCATAAACACTTGACATGGATTACAATTACACTCGACATTTGGTTTACACATGAACAATTTACATGGTGGATTGGTTTGGGTAAATGATTCAAGTAACGGGGCGTATGTAATATGATACAAACATGGTGGATACGCCGCTGGTACTTCCTATATATAAATGTTTGTATAATATTACATATCGTGGCGTTATCTAAGTCGTTTCAGTTTAGACACATTACACTTTACTTAAATAACATATTCTTCACAAGACATTATTTTCACAAACAACATATCTTATTCAACTCATTTTACTTGGTTATTCGTTTAACCTTGCACTTATCTATACATATCGTTTGATGTTATCGTTTTTCAAATGATTTACAAAGCAAAACAAATTACAAGGTTCATGACTGACTGTTATTAAACATTCTTTAAAACTCAAGTCATGAACCCCATTTTCATAAAACTATGTATCTCACAGGCATTTTATGCTGACGTACCTACTTTCACATGTGTTTTCAGGAGCTATTCCATAGGACGATGATCATGATTCTAGGGCGGACCTGTGCCTTAGAGCCTAAAAATGAAGTTTGAACTAGCTTAATTATGTTTTGATTTCCGTACTCTCTTTCTAAGACAATGTAACACCTTTGTTTATAAATAAAAATACAACTTGTATGCCATGGTTATGAAACAATTTAATTCTGTCCACGACACTCCCCGGCGTTTCCGCCGCGGTTGCATGTTACACGCGGCCGGGGTGTGACATGACTGCTAGCAAAGTACACTACTTCATCATCATCATCATCTTCTTCATCATCCTCTTCATCAACTTCTTCATCTTCATCACCAATCAACTCATGCATTGGAGTTTCTTCTTCGAACAAACTAGAAACTGCAGATATTGGTTCAGGATTCTCTATAACCATTGAAGGTACTAGAGCCATTTCAGGCACAGATGAACTTCCTTCAACTCCTTTACCCTTATCCTTCATCTGCCTTTCAAGTTCAGCTTGACGTTCAGCACGAAGGTCTTCTACTTTCAACTCTTCAAACCTTTGATCGACTGACATTCCAAGCATACTTTTGACCACTCTATTCAGCATATAGACTTCATGGTCACTTACCGCTTTAGCTGCTGCAAGCTCTTTGTTCTTAAGCTTGAAATATTCGTTCTGACCATCACGTCGATTCTTCTCTTCTTCAAGCTCAGACACGCGAACTTTTAGAATATCGATTTGAGTCTGATCAGCATCAACTTTCTTTGCCAATTCTTTATTTTCAGTCTCTAACTTTTGCACACGAACTGCAAGAAGTTTTTCTCTATCAGCTACCTTCTTGTTCTCAGCTGCCAACTTCTTGTTTTCAGCTATCATATTCTCCATTTTCTTTTCCAACTTCAACACTTGATCATTTTTTGCAAAATCAAAGTCACCAATATCTAACAAATTATCTTGTGGTGTATGAAGACCTCTGCTAGAAGAACCTGGTTGTATTTGTGAAAGTGGAGGTGTACCGAAAATATCTTGTGAAGTGACAAATGGTTGTTGTGGTGGTGGTGTTGATTGAGGAGTAGGTGATGGTTGTCTTGGAGGTGTGGGAAGTCTGGGTGGTGATGATTGTTGTGGAGGGGTAGGTTGTCTTGGTGATAAGTGGTGAATCGGTGATTGTGGTGGTGTTGGTTCAAGCGGAGGTGTAGGAGGCTTCTTCATAATCTTTTGAGGTCTCTTTGACACTCTAACCTTCGAAGTAGCTCTCTTACGACCAGCAGCTTTCTTTCTACCTCGAGGAGTTGATTGTGACTCAGAAACATCCTCCGGTGAAGGAACATAAGGAGCATCATCCTTTTCTTGCCTCTTCCTCTTCTTGATCAACTTTTCTTGTTCAATCTCCTCATTCATTCTTCTTTCACGTTCAACCTCATCTACAACTTCGTCTTCTGATGAACTTGAAGAACTAGTTGTATCTTTATCAACGCCATCGCCTTCAATATCATCTATCACCTTCTCTTTCTCTTTCTGATTATCAGTAGTAACAGTCTGCACAACATTTTCAACAAAATCTGTATCTGTCTCAAGCATATCTGCATCAAACAATAAATCTTCTCCAGCAGTCACCTCTTGTTCCTTTTCAACATCAACAATAGGAATATCATTCTCAGGTTCATCAACCAACATAGTTTGAGCCTTTTTCTTTTGTTTCTTCTTTGGTTTAGACGATGATCCTTCACCTTGTTCTACTGTAGGAGTCGCCAATCTGCGTCTCCTTCCAGATTCTTTCACGTACCATTCATTCCTTATGTCTTTGAATTTTTCCAGAATCTTCAGCTCATCAGCGTATAATGCCTCTTTCATTTCTTCCTGATTCCTCCAGTTCTGATGATTCTCTGGATCAGGATCAACATACTTCACATCTTTGATAAAGCCAAAATTTTCAACGACAAGATCTGGCTCTGGATGATTTGGATGGTACTTCACCAACTGCTTCAAAGTATTATTCGACATATGAGCTTGCACCAATAGATCATCCTTAATGTTTCTATCAATTTCCGGATACTCATGATCGATTAACATCTGCACAAACCGCGGATACTTCCATGCTCTAACATTCGTTGTAATATTCTCCGCCATATAGTGAAACACTATGTGCGAGAAATTGTACTTCTTGTTCAAAACTAACACCGTTAACATGTTCATCTGATAATCTCTCATCTGATCGTAGCTACCCTTCGTGTGACTTAGCGAAATCAGAATACAATGAATGAGAAATTTGAAAGACTTTTCAAACTTCGACTTCAAGTAATTTCCTGTGTTCAATGCACCTCTGTATCCCAACCTAAGCATGCAACCTTTCACCATCCTCTCAGGAAACCTCGTAGGATAGTTAGCTTCATCTGGAAAGTTCACAACTTCACGTACAAGAGCTTCTGTTACCAAGATTGTCTCTAACTTCCCATTAACTTCCACTACCGATGAAATAACTTTGTTTTCCTCATCATAACTAGCATTCTTCCAGAAACGTCCAATGTGTGATCTGTAGATTGGCCTTTGGTCCGTCAGCGCCTTCTTTATTGGAATCCGGTCCATGAAATCTAATATGCTACTGAAATTCGACAATAACGGATTCGTTTCAACATCCAGATCACAGCAACTATTGTGAACTGGATCAAACACAACATTCGCCGATGCCTGCACAACAAAAACATGAACAATGATTTAGAAAAATTTCAAATTTTGAAATTCAACATTGACTAAAAAGCGGACCAAAGATGTACACATAGGCGGACCATATGAATACAATATAAGCGAACCAGAAAAAGAACAAATAAGCGGACCATGAACAGTGCATACAAGCGGACCTCACAAAGTACAAATAAGCGAATCACATAAGAACATGCACTAAAAGCGGATCTAATATGTAAGCATGAGCGGACCTATATAATGCCTATATGAGTGGACCTAGGTATGTGTCTAATGAGCGAATCTACATTGTCTTTAAGAGCGGACCTAAGAATGTACTAAGGGCGGACCTATATAAGTGACTAATGAGCGGATCTCTTGTGTGCTTAAAAGCGGACCTAAAGAATGTTTGTCTGTTTAAGCGGATCTAACATTAAACATTCAAAAATCACTTAAATCCTAAAATTGATCCTAAAATCAAACTCTACTCATAATTCCGAGATCAGGGGTATCTTTTGATTTCATCAAACATGTCTAAGCAGCCCTAGATCTAAACCTAAACATACCCATTATCGATATATAACTTACACAGCCAAATTGAAGACATTAAAGTTCAATACACTCATTTACACTATCAGACGACACTAGCAATATGTTCAATTAAACAGATATCACACTTAAAAAGTGTATGACGGTTCGTTCATAGTATATAGAAAACAGGACATTTTAAACATAAAATTGATGAAATTGAACGGCTACTTACCTTGCCCATGATGTAATTAGCAGAGATCTAACAGGAAATGATGTAAAACAGGGCAAATCAGTGTGTAATCGTGATGAACAATGAGGATCGCTCGAATCGCCTCAGAGTAATTGTCAGAAAAGCGGACCGGATTAAGTGAGGGTAATGACACAATAAGCGGACCCCTGTGCTATTTATATGTGGACAGGTCCGCTTATACGACATGTACTCCGGAGCGGACCACATGTTACCTTTGACAAATAAGCGAACCTAATGTGTCCTTAAAAGCGAACCACTTTTGAAGTTTTTCAAAATTTAATTTTTTATTCAATTTTTCACTTTTCCGATTAAGCACAGTGACACCCAGCTGACCAAGTCCAAGTCAATGACCTTGGTCACCTGTTTGACCCACCAAGTCCAAGTCAATGGCCTTGGATGATCAGATTTATGAAGTACCCTGACATTTCATTTCAAAAAACAGTTCAATTTAATGAACTTTCGAACATTTCAACCATTCACATGTTTTAACTTTCAAACTCAATACCAATCTCAGTTTTCAATCATCAGCTTACCCAACCCTCATCAATCTCTGACATGATCTGCACACAGGTTTTGATCTTCCAATTCCCAATATCGGTTGTCGAAAATAAAATGAGAAATGAAAATCTTTTTGGATTTTAGCTGAACAAACTGAAACTATGTACACACAATATTTTTGCGAGCGTGTTAGGGAATCATATCAGCTGCCGACAGAACACAAGTACCGTTAAGCTGATATTTCATTTTAAGCTTTAAACAATTCGCGTAGATTGCCGATATAATGATCCACTTAAATTCTCACAAAACTTTCAATCTGTTCGGGATACGTGATTAGTGTTTTAAGACTTAAACGTTTACATGTGTCCCACCTCAGTATATACTCCCGTATCCGGATCCCAGTATTCAGTCTTACAGGTGAATATACCACAGTTGATATCTGTTGGGGGTAGATGCGAAACCGTGAGAGCTCAGGTCAGAACTTCCGTTCAGCAGAGAGATGACGGTTCGACTTTAAGGTGGGTCCCCTTTAGAGGATCTTTTATTTTCAACAGCAGCGACTATCAATTTTATTGTTTCATCAGCTTGCTGAGGGTGAAGCTTATGTTTCAAAGCTTTTGCGGAAAGTATTATCCGGGGACTAGGTCAGTATTTCCATACAGCAGAAGTCCCGGGATAATACCCCAGATATCAACGAGCATAAAGACCTAGTATCTCAGAATACGGGACCTTTCAAACAGGATTTCAGGGGTTACCTATATATCCTGAAGGTGTTCCCCATGAAAACGCAAGTTAAATTTAGGTTTATATCCCAAACTGATCTACTAATTCTGTAAGAACCTACCGGCACATCTTTACCGAGACTGCTTAATTGCATTTTTACATTACAATTCTTTAGCGTACTACGTCCGTCTAGCTGATGTACTATCATTTCCCCTATACTACACAACTCTTTTTTGGCATTTTTTAATGTTTTTGAATTTTTATGATTTTATCATGTTTTTGTATTTTTCTGCGAATTTCTCCCCCTAAAACTAAAACATATTTTTGTGTTTTTGTTTTTATCGAAAAGCATGAAATACAACTGTACAAACGAAAGTGACAACACGACACGGTTCATGCTAGATCGCCGCCCAATTCGGCTTCACATTCGATTACCCTCCCAGATTGCAGATTTTTCATCCCATTTATCCTCAAAAGATGGTAAAATCTCTTTTTATCAAAAGGTTTTGTGTAAAAATCAGCTTTCTGATCATCGGTGCCCACGTGTTCAATCCGTATTAATTTCTTTTCGTGACAATCACGTATAAAATGGTGACGGATTTCAATGTGTTTTGTTTTCGAATGATGAACCGGATTTTTAGTAACATTTATGGCCGCTTCATTGCCCACAAATATCGGTGTATCCAAGAATTGCAAACCGAATCGCGCATCTGCTGTTGGATCCAAAGGATCTGCGAGCAACAGCTAGAGGCTGAGCCATACTCAGCCTCACATGTGGAGAGCGTAACTGCAGTTTGTTTCTTGCACTGCCAGGTAACGAGCTGAGTTCCGAAGAACTAGCACCCAGCAGTGGTGGACTTTGCATTCTGCTTACAGCTACCAAAATCTGAATCAGCGAAACCAGATAAAGTAAAGTCACCCGAACGAGGGTACCACAAGCCGATGCTTGGGCAACCCTTCAAATACCGTAAAATGCGTTTGACGATCGTCAGGTGTGACTGCTTCGGATTCGACTGATATCTTGCACAGAGACATGTCGGGTACATGATGTCAGGACGGGAAGCTGTGAGATACATTAACGAACCAATGATCGATCGGTATAACGTTTCATCCATCTTCACGCCTTGTTCGTCAGGACAAATACCATGGTTCTACGCGAGGGGGGTGGATGCAGGACTACAATCTGTCATATCGAACTTGTCTAGCACGTCCTTTACATACTTTGTCTGATGAATGAAGATTCCATCAGGCAATTGGTCAACTTGCAACCCGAGGAAGAACTTCATCTCCCCCATAGAACTCATTTCGAATTTCTTCTTCATTACTATCTCGAACTCTTTACACAAATCGTCGTTGGTGGAACCGAAAATGATGCCATCAACGTATATCTGCACGATCAGCAAGTAGCCTGCTTCTTCTTTTGTGAACAGAGTGTTGTCTACTGTGCCTCTCGTGAACCCGTTGTCCAGCAAGTAGGTGGAAAGCGTCTCGTACCAAGCTCTCGGGGCCTGGTGTAATCCGTAAAGCGCTTTATCCAGTAGAAACACTTTGTCTTTGTGTTGTCGGTCTGTGAACCCCGGCGGTTGACCCACATACACTTCTTCTCGAATTTTGCCATACAGGAAAGCGGATTTAACATCGAGTTGATAGACTTTGAAATCTTTCCAAGATGCAAAGGCTAGAAAGATGCGAATTGCTTCAAGCCTTGCAACCGGCGCATAAACCTCATCATAGTCTATTCCCTCCTGCTGGCTGAAGCCTTGGACCACTAGACGTGCTTTGTTCCTCACCACGACTCCTCTATCATCTCATTTACGTTTAAAGACCCATTTCGTCTTGATCACCCTCTGATTCTTTGGCAGATCGACCAGTCTCCAGGCGCCCAGTTTCTCAAACTGTTGCAGCTCTTCCTGCATTGCATTAACCTAGCTGTCTTCGGTCAATGCTTCTTTGTAAGTCTTGGGCTCTATCTGCGAAATAAAACATTTGAGTGAGACTTCTTTCTGCATATCAGCGATAGATGAATAAAAACATGTAAAAGCACGGTCTATCTGATGTCTCGTCTTGACACCACTCTGTAGATCGCCAATAATTTGTTCTGAAGGGTGGTAAGACAGCGTCCGTGGCATCACCGTGTCAGGCACCACTACTTCCAATTCCAGATTCGAAATGTCGAGTTCAACGGTTTGATCAACAGCATCCTCTGATGTCTCATTTGGTTACTTGTCAAAGGTAGGAGCGGGTTCCTCCTCTGAGTCGTCAGAAATGTCAAACGACGGAGTTGGTTCCTCTGGCGGTACATGAATAGTTCCACTTGGTCCTGCTTCATCATCGTGAGTACCCACGGTGGTATAGGAACATCTAGCGGTCTAGATACTGGCTCTTGTGACTGACTTTGCTGATAAAGGTACATAAGAGCAAGTTCCTCATCACTCGGCTCGGACGGCAAATGAAACGATTCCCAGAGCTTGTCGTAGTCGAACAGGAATCTTTGTCCGGGAAGTTGTTGCGATGGCGTGTGCTTCTGACAATCCACATGATGGACCTGAATCACCTTCCCCAGACATGGTACAAACACCCTTTTTAACGGGCTGGCGTAACCTACAAAGAACCCTTTATTCGCTTTTGCTCCGAATTTACCATCTTCATCTATAAAAGTACATGGAGAGCCAAAAGGTTCTAGGAACTCAAGATTTGGCTTGTAACGGTGCAGCAGCTCAAAACACATCTTTTTTGTATTTCTTCACGGTGAGAACTCGGTTCAAGGTATAGCATGCCGCTGAAACTGCTTCACTCCAGAAGTAAATCGGAAGCTTGGAATCGGCCAACATTGTACGTGCAGTATCGATCAGGGTCCAATTCTTTCGTTCAGCTACGCCATTCTGTTGTGGTGTGTATGGCGCACTGAATTCATGAATAATTCCCTTCTCGTTGCAGTACTCGTACATCTTGTTATTCTTGAATTCCGTTCCATTATCGCTCCGAATCCTCCGGATTGGCACCTTGTACACCGTTTCCATCTTCTTAAAAAGTATCTTCAAAGACTCGAATGTTTCATCTTTTCTCTCCAAGCAAACAACCCACGAAAACCTCGTATAATCGTCTGTCACCACCAAGCAATAAGAATCCCCGCTAATGCTTTTGACATTGACAGGCCCGAAGAGATCCATGTGCAATCTCTCAAGAGGTAACCTGATAGTGTTGAGCATCTTTGGCGGATGTGACTTTGGAACCTGTTTACCCTTTTTACAAGCAATGCAATCATCAGGCAAATGAAAGTTCTTAACATTTACACCCTCAACTAAATCATTGTGCACCAGAAAATTCATTTTTCGTACATGGATATGACCCATTTTCCGGTGCCACATCACAGATTCTTTTTCAGTAGCTTTTGATTTTGTGACAAAACATTGTTTTTGATGAGTTGTTGGCGTTGCAGCACTCATATCTAAAATATAAAGATCATTAACCCTCAGAGCGCGCAACAACACCAACTCATCAGGGATTTTAAACCCTGGTTTCAAAACTAAACACTCAGACTTCGTAAAATGCACACTAAAATCCTTATCACAGATTTGTGTTATACTCAACAAATTGTTTGTCAACTCTATGATGTAGTTCACTTTGTCAAAAGATATCACTCCGTTAGTAAGCTTTCCTTGGCCAACAATTCTTCCTCCTTGGTTCCCTGCGAACCCCACGTAGCTTCCGTTTATCGACTTGACATCATACAGAAGAGCTAAAGACCCAGTCATGTGGCGTGATGCTCCACTGTCCATAATCCACCTCGAAAGAATCGACTTGGGCAGCCCCTGCAACCAACACACAAACACATTAATCAAACAATGATGCCCACGATTTCTTGACTTCTGACACAGATCCAAACACTACATCGCACTTCTCATTTGTTTTAGGAAAGTTAAATATGACATTTGAAGCCTCTTTTTCTTTCACATCTTGTTTTACTTTGTTGTTAATTGTGGGAAATTCTGACAAAAACTTATCAAGCTCAGTCTCAAACTTAACAACATCATCTTTAACAAGATTTGACTCATTTTTCAAAACACTTTCCATTTTCTTGATTTCAACTGGCAATTTCGATTTCACGATCCACGATTGATTTTCAAAAACTTTTGCTTTGGGGTAAAACTTTGAAGTCTTGTGAGACTTAGAAGATTCGCCAATCTCGAAAATCGACTTCAGCTTATCCTCCGACTTCAATGTTTCACCTCTTTTAAGAATACGGATCGGAGAAATCATTTCTTTTTTACCCTTTGAAACAACCGGTGATTTTGGTCGAGATTTTTGAACCATTTGTGACATTTGTGCTTGTAGTCATTGTAAACAGTTCGGTTATCAATGAAATAAAGTTATTTGATCCCTATGTTTGTTTCTTTATGTTTAATGTTTTTCATGTTTTGGCTTTTATTCGATTTCAAACTCTATATCGCTTTCTGGAGAATTATATGCAAACTGGTGCGTAAGCGTAATCAGTTAAATGCGACAAATACTCCAGAACATCAAGTTATGCTTAACATACATTAAATAACCTTTACATAACTTAGAAATAAGTTTCAAAGGCTTTGGTATGGCAAAAAAAAAATCTAGTTTATTCGCTTACAGGGACTAAAATTGACAAACTGCGAAAGTACGCCAATCTGAACTGTAACGAACATTCCGGAATATGATCATAAGTTAAACACACCTTAAATATCCTTTACATAGCTTAGAAATAGGCTTTGAGGGGTTTGGTGTGCTAAAATAAACTTTATGCTCATTCAGGGACTAAAAGCGTCAAAAAGTGCATAAGTTTGCACTTTCGCGCATATCTTACGTTCTGAATACTTCCGGACATCCAAAAATTTATGTAAGCATTAAAATATTATGTTTTAATGTTTGGCATGAGAAAAATCCATTCGTCGCGCAATTTGGATCGTTTTTCGCGCTTATGCGCATTCCGTCGTAATTAAGCGAACACCGCGATCGTACGACCAAACGAACCGACATCCGAGGTATTTTTGAGCATGTTTTGAGTTCCCTATACTTTAACTTCATTTTAGAGGCTTGAAATGAGGTTAACGGGCCTTAAACGTGTCAAAAATGGCCTTAAACTCATGCAGGGACCAAAACTGTCATTTTTCAAAGTTTTTGCTGATCTGACATGGCCAGGCGGCCCGCCTACATATCTGGTATCTCCCACGCGGGCCGCGTCAGGCTCCCAGTTCTGCAAAAATGTTTTTAACAGCTGGTTGCAGCTGTTTTGCACCTCCAAACCACTCTCAAATGGTTTTTAAACAATCTATGGGCTGTTTTGGGACTCCCATGGTTTTATAAATCAATGGGCTATAGGTGTACGGCTGAGATTTGATCACGCTTTGCGAGGAACGATCTTAACGGTTCACCAAATCCTATAAATACCCATCCATCCCCAAGGCAAAACTCACTTGAATTCTGAGGTTGCTCTCTAAGTTGGGGTGCTTTGACACTTCATACCTGAGAGTACTCGGAATTCAATCTTGCGGGGACCCGTTGTAAGTATTCTTTCGTTCTTTTATTGCTTTTCGAGTCCGAAAGTCAAACTTTGTTTGACTTTCTGCATTGACCAGTTTATGGTCAATGCGAAGTTCGTTTGAACTTCATAACGTGAGCGTAATCACGATGGTTATAGTCCCTAGCGACTATACCTACTGATTACCACGTTATCTAGGCTCAGTGATGAGTCGTAGTTTCGGCCAAAATGCGTTTTCTTGCGCATTTTGTAACCAAACTACTTTAGGGTATTAAAACCGTTGTTTTAATACCAAACCTGTTTTCTAACATTACTAAACATGTTCTAGCATGTTTTGCTCGTCGCTTTTAGATTTGTGCTTGTTTAGGGTCGTAAAGGTAAGCGATCTAATCAATCGCTTATGCTTACGAACCCGACCCATTTGGTCGATCATTAGGATCCGACCAAACACATTAGGTGACCATAGTATATAGGGAATAACCTTTCAAGGTTATACCTTATGGTCACGCCGTTTAAGTAGTTGTATGATAGGTAATGTATGTGCCTTAGGTAAATTACCAAAATACCCTTTTTACACTAAAATCCATTTTAAGCCTATGTAACATAATTTTTGGTATCTAAACTGATTTAGCAACAATATTAAACATGTTAAGGCATATCTTGCTTGTCATAGGACTAGTTAAGCAATCCAAGCGCGTTTTACGCAAACGACACGTTAAAGTAGCATAAGCTACCTAAGCTGGTCGTAACGGGTCAAAAGCACTTAGGTTAGGTTTCGTTTTAGTATGAAGGCTTTGTCAAACCATATTACATAAGTTCCCACACTTATTTGGTTTACGAACCCTCGTACTACCCGATCCTCCGATAAGTCCGTTTATTAATATAGATGCCTTTATAGGTGCCGTTTGATTCCGTGATCTTCTAGCATTGCTTGGTGGTTGTTCTACGACTTCTAAGCAATCACAAGTGAGTACATAGACCCCTCTTTTACTGTTTTTCAAACATTTTGGGGTGAAACACATGTGCCTACTTGTTACTTTCGTGCTTTCTTGTTTTCATATCATATACTTGCTATGTTCATTAGTACGCTATTAGTACATGATTTCATTATGTTTTGCTATGTATGTTTACTTGACATGCTAAGCACATAGTTTTACATTACATTTCTTTTGCTATGTATGTTCATTTAACATGCAAGCACATTGATTTACTTAACTTTTCTGCTTTGTATGTTACTTAGCATACTTAGTACATTGTTTTCACATAACTTGGTTACATTTGGTATGACATTTGGTTTGCATAAACGGTTCTTTACTACATTCATTAACATTAGCTATGCCGCTCGGTAGTAAGTAATGGTACCATAGGACTTGACAAATCCCGTTCCTGACATCCTGGGTTGGTGTGGATGTAAGGAATGACTGAATCCGTGAACATTTTACTTTGATAACCTTTACTCTAAGGTTATCCTGCTGTCTCAAGGCTTGAATGTAATGCGTTATCTTACCACATAAATGTTTGTATCAATAAAACAAGTTTTCTACTTGGCAAAACATAACTTTTTGATTTATTCAAAATACTTTGTTTTGTTCCTTTTTACTTATGGTTAAGTATTCTCGTTTTGTTACTTACCATACATAACTATTGTTTACACATTACTACATGACTACATTTTGGACTTTTAAACATATGACAATGGTTTAGACAAGAACAATTGATGATTGGTTTAAACATGGACTTTATACATTGGTGGGTGTTTAATGACTTGAGTAACGGTATGGGTGTAGTATGATACAAACATGGTGGATACGCCGCTGGTACTTCCTATATATAAGTGCTTGTATTGTATTACATGTCATAGCGTTATTTAAATCATTTGGTTTTGACTTATACATTTTTACACGAATAATACATTTTCACAAGACTTCGTTTTACTAAAACAAACTTGCTTTATACAACTTATTTTACTTGATTATTCCTGAACCACACATAATTCTATTATTTATACATATCATCAAACTTTATCGCTTTCCAAATGATTTACAAAACAAAACATTTTACAAGGTTCATGACTAACTTTTATTAAACACTTTTCTTAAACTTATAAGTCATGAATCCTATTTTCACAAAACCTATGTTACTCACTGGCATTTTTATGCTGACGTACCTATTTTCACATGTGTTTCAGGAGCTAATGCATAGGATGATCGTGACACGCTAGGGTGGACTTGGGCCTTAGTGACATAAAACAGAACTAGACGTAGTTTAATTTCGTCATGTGCTCTTTATTTCTGTAGTTTTAAGACAATGTAACTTGTTGGTTCTTGTTTGAAACAATGTATTCCACCCCTGGGTGATGAATAAAATAATATTTTAATTACCTTGGTTGTGGAACAATAATTCTGTTACAACACTCCCCGATGTTTCCGCCACGATTTGATGTTTTACGTGGTCGGGGTGTGACAGAAGAGTTGGTATCAGAGCCAATGGTTATAGGGAATTAGGTTATTAGTAATGCTTTGACCTAGACTATAACCTTTCTAGGACCCCAACACAAGTTGTCTTGTGTTTAGATTTTAAAACATGCACTTCACCTATCCTTAGGTGATCACCAAAACAAGAACCCAGTTTTCTAAAACGATTTTTGAAAAACAATCCTCTATTTTTCAAATGAATTATTTTATTATTTTGAACCCTTTTGACTTTCCAAATTGATTTTGGAAATTTATCATTTGCTTTAATGATTCTTTTGGCCTTGTGCCTTTCGAGTTTTCAAAATCTCGTCAAAGTTTGGGTCTGAATGATGTGAACACGTGCAAACTGGAAGGGTGAATGCCTGTACCCTGGGTTTTCTGTCTAAGGCTAGAGTGTTCATACAAATCCACATAATCGGACCAGTCACTCTTACCTGGGAACTCTTGGGGTGAGTGTTCACTTATAGGCGAGCATGTCTTCGCTAAGCATTGTTTATGGACCCATTTACTTTGATTAGTCGCTGTGTGTCATTTGTTTGCTTTGTGATACGGACGAATGACCACCATCCTTGCTTTGTTGATTTTGTTTCATCTCGTTCTTTTCATCTAATCATCTCACTCGTTTCCTCTCGTGTTTTCCTCTTTCTAGCATGCCTCCTCGACGCGAAAATCAGCTACCGAATGCCGAACTGGCAGAAATCATCGCACAGCATATGGCTGCTGCGTTCCCGAATCTTATTGCTCAGTTTAACCAAGCCAACATCAATCAGAACGCTCCTTGTAACTTCAAGAGCTTCAATTCGGCTAAACCACTCAAGTTCAGTGGTACTGAGGGGGCAACTGGGCTCCTTCAATGGTTTGAGAGCATTGAGAATACTTTTCGTCACGTTCAGTGTCCTGATAATCGCAAGGTCGAGTTTGCTTCTAGTATTTTTCAGAAGAGGGCGTTGACATGGTGGAACGGGGTTATGAGAGATCGTGGTGCAGAAGTCGCTTTAGCACAAACATGGGCTGAGTTAAGGACTCTCATGATGAGTGGGTTCTGTCCTCGTCATGAATTGCGAGCGCTGGAAAGGGAGTTTGATGATCTAAAGCAGTTTAGTGGCAAGCACCGGGCATATACTGACAGGTTCGAAGAGTTGAGTTTGTTATGCCCAACGATGGTTACCCCACTTGATAAAGCTATCGAGAGATACATTGATGGTCTACCTGACTCTGTGCAAGACATCGTTACTGGTAGTAAACCTACCACTGTTCGTCAGGCAATCGAACTATCTGCAACGTTGACTGAATCTAAGATTCGAAAGGGTAAGTTGCATAGAAAGGGTGACAAGAAGGGCAAGAAGCAGGATTCTGATAAGAAGGATAGCAAGAAAGGTAAGAACAAGAAGGGGAGTGATGCGGGTTCTTCGAGGGGTTCGAGGAAGCGGAAGGCTTCCCAGAGCTATGCCGTTACTACTCAGGCTCAAACTGCTCAAAATCAGCCTGCGCAACCTCTTGCCAAGAAACCGTACTTTGGCAATGCACCTCTGTGCAACAGGTGTAACGGACATCATCAACCACACCATCAGTGCCGTCAATGCACCAACTGCGGAAGATCTGGTCATCTCGCTGCTACATGCCGCATTCCTGTCAATCAGAATGGGGCAGCTCAAAACCCGGCTCAACAAGTTGCCCAGCCTCTTGCTCAGCAACAAGGTCAAGCAGCACGACCTCACTTTCCCCCAGGCGCATGTTACAACTGTGGGGATCTGACCCACTTCCGCAACCAGTGTCCAAGGTTGATAAATGCGAACCCAGTTCAAGCTCAGGCTCGTGGACGAGCTTTTAACATGAATGCTGTTGAGGCGCAAGCCGACAACGAAGTGGTGAACGGTACGTTCTTTGTTAATAATCAACCTGCGTCTATTCTTTTTGATTCAGGGGCCGATAAGAGTTTTGTGTCGTTATCTTTTGAGCCTTTGCTTCGCATGTCTAGAACGAAACTAGGTAAGCCCTTGACTGTTGAAGTTGCGAATGGTGAACCCGTTGTTCTTAATTCTGTTCTTCGCAACTGTCAATTGAACCTTAGCAACCATCTCTTTTCTATTGACCTCACCCCTATGCATCTTGGAAGCTTCGACATTATTGTGGGTATGTATTGGTTAGCCAAGCATCGCGCAGAGGTAATTTGTTTCGAGAAGATCGTTCGTATACCGCTCCCGTCAGGTGAGATCATTCAGGTTCGTGGTGAGAAACCTGTTAGTAGCCTCAAGCTTATGTCTTGCTTTCAAGCTCGGAAGTATCTGCGAAAGAACTATGTGGCCTTCTTGGCACATGTTACGGCAGATAAAGACCAAGGTAAGCCTATTCAAGATATCCCTGTTGTTCGGGATTATCAGGAGCTGTTTCCTGAAGAGTTGCCTGGTCTACCCCCAGCACGCCAAGTCGAGTTCCATATCGATCTCGTACCTGGTGCAAATCCTATTGCCAGGGCTCCGTATCGCCTTGCACCGTCTGAGATGCAAGAGCTATCTAAGCAGCTTCAGGAGCTTTCTGACAAAGGTTTTATCCGTCCTAGCTTTTCTCCTTGGGGTGCTCCCGTTCTTTTTGTCAAGAAGAAGGATGGATCCTTCAGAATGTGTATCGATTATCGTGAGCTGAATAAGCTTACAATCAAGAATCGATATCCCCTACCTCGCATTGATGATCTCTTTGACCAGTTACAGGGTGCTACTTGCTTTTCGAAGATTGATCTTCGTTCTGGGTATCATCAACTTCGTGTGCATGAAGAGGATATTCCCAAAACAGCATTTCGCACTCGATATGGGCATTATGAGTTCACAGTCATGCCATTCGGTTTGACCAATGCTCCTGCTGTTTTCATGGACTTGATGAATAGGGTTTGCAAGCCTTATTTGGATAAGTTCATCATCGTTTTCATTGATGATATCTTGATTTATTCTAAGACGCGAGCTGATCATGAGCATCATCTTCGTCTTACTCTGGAACTCCTAAAGAAAGAGCAACTTTTTGCCAAATTCTCCAAGTGCGAATTTTGGCTTAATGAAGTTCAATTTTTGGGTCATATTGTCAACGAACAAGGTATTCATGTAGATCCCTCCAAGATCAGTGCGATTAAGGATTGGGATACGCCAACTACTCCTACTGAGGTTCGTTCTTTCCTTGGTCTTGCGGGTTATTACCGCCGCTTCATTGAAAACTTCTCGAAGATTGCAGTTCCTCTAACTGCTCTAACTCAGAAGAACAAACCCTTTGAATGGGGTTATAAGCAAGAAGAAGCGTTTCAGACCTTGAAGCAGAAGCTTTGTGATGCACCTATTCTAACTTTGCCTGAGGGCAATGATGATTTTGTCGTCTACTGTGATGCATCGAAATTGGGTCTTGGCTGTGTTCTGATGCAAAGGAACAAAGTCATAGCCTACGCATCTAGACAATTGAAGGTACATGAGAGAAACTACACCACTCATGATCTTGAGTTAGGTGCAGTTGTTTTCGCTCTCAAAATCTGGAGACATTATTTGTACGGTACAAAATGCGTGGTTTTCACTGACCACAAAAGCCTCCAGCACATCTTCAATCAGAAAGAACTCAACATGAGGCAAAGACGTTGGGTCGAACTCCTAAACGACTATGATTGCGAAATTCGCTACCATCCTGGTAAGGCGAATGTCGTGGCTGACGCATTAAGTCGTAAGGAATGTACTATGCTTCATTGCGTTCGCGTTCAATCTGCTATTCAAGCTCGATCCGATATTCAAGCCCGCATTTCTCAGGCTCAGCATGCTTGTGTTTCACAAGACTTGATGGGTAAGGAATTACCCTATCACATTAAGCCTGATCTTGTTCAGAAGGAAGATGGATCGTATTATTTCATGGACCGTTTGTGGGTCCCAAGCCAAGATGATCTTCGCGCTTTGCTTATGGATGAGGCCCATAAGTCTCGTTATTCTATTCATCCTGGCTCAGACAAGATGTATAAGGATCTTCGTACTCGGTATTGGTGGCCTGGTATGAAGAAAGACATTGCCTTGTACGTTTCAAAGTGCCTTACTTGTCTCGAGGTTAAGGCTGAACACCAACATCCTTATGGTCTTTTAGAGCAACCAGAGATTCCAGTTTGGAAATGGGAAAACATCGCTATGGATCTCATTACTAAACTTCCGCGCACTAAGAAAGGTCATGATGCCATCTGGGTAATTGTTGATCGTCTTACTAAATCGGCGCATTTCTTGCCAATCCGTGAGGATTTTTCTGCTGAAAGGTTGGCTAAAATCTATGTGGATGAAATTGTATCCCGACATGGTGTTCCTTTGAACATTATTTCTGATAGGGATGCTCGCTTCTCTTCTCGATTTTGGAGAACCATGCAATCTGCTATGGGGACCCAACTCAATCTGAGCACAGCTTATCATCCACAATCTGATGGCCAAACTGAAAGAACAATCCAGACTTTGGAGGATATGCTTAGAGCTTGTGTGATCGACTTCGGTGGTAGTTGGGATTCACATCTTCCATTGATTGAATTCTCCTACAACAACAGTTATCACTCCAGCATCAACATGGCTCCTTTCGAGGCTCTCTATGGTCGAAAATGTCGTTCACCAGTCTGCTGGAATGAGATAGGTGAGGCTCAGATTACTAGACCTGACCTCATTCTGGAGACAACTGACAAGGTTAAGAAAATTCGTGATAACTTACAGACAGCTCGAAGCCGTCAAAAGAGTTACGCGGACCTAAAACGCAAGCCCTTGGATTTTCAAGTCGGTGATCGAGTATTACTTAAGGTCTCACCTTGGAAAGGTGTGATCAGATTTGGAAAGAAAGGAAAACTTGCACCTAGATACGTTGGACCATTCCAGATCGTCGAAAGAATCGGTAAGGTAGCCTACAGACTTGCATTACCTCCCGAACTTGGAAATGTTCATCCAACTTTCCACGTATCCAATCTCAAAAAGTGTTTAGCTGATGAGAACCTCCACATACCACTTGACGAAATTCGTGTTGATAAAACACTACATTTTGTTGAGAAACATGTGGAAATTATGGATCGTGAAGTCAAATGGCTTAAACGCAAGCGCATTCCGTTGGTTAAAGTTCGTTGGGAATCTAAACGTGGACCTGAGTTTACTTGGGAACGTGAAGATCAAATGAAGGCGAAGTATCCACATCTATTCCCACCAGTTTCCTCTAAACGAATTTCGGGACGAAATTCCCTCAAGTAGGGGAGACTGTGACATTTGTGCTTGTAGTCATTGTAAACAGTTCGGTTATCAATGAAATAAAGTTATTTGATCCCTATGTTTGTTTCTTTATGTTTAATGTTTTTCATGTTTTGGCTTTTATTCGATTTCAAACTCTATATCGCTTTCTGGAGAATTATACGCAAACTGGTGCGCAAGCGTAATCAGTTAAATGCGACAAATACTCCGGAACATCAAATTATGCTTAACATACCTTAAATAACCTTTACATAACTTAGAAATAAGTTTCAAAGGCTTTGGTATGGCAAAAAAAAAAATCTAGTTTATTCGCTTACAGGGACTAAAATTGACAAACTGCGAAAGTACGCCATGAACTGTAACGAACATTCCGGAACATGATCATAAGTTAAACACACCTTAAATATCCTTTACATAGCTTAGAAATAGGCTTTGAGGGGTTTGTTGTGCTAAAATAAACTTTATGCTCATTCAGGGACTAAAAGCGTCAAAAAGTGCATAAGTTTGCACTTTCGCGCATATCTTACGTTCTGAATACTTCCGGACATCCAAAAATTTATGTAAGCATTAAAATATTATGTTTTAATGTTTGGCATGAGAAAAATCCATTCGTCGCGCAATTTGGATCGTTTTTCGCGCTTATGCGCATTCCGTCGTAATTAAGCGAACACCGCGATCGTACGACCAAACGAACCGACATCCGAGGTATTTTTGAGCATGTTTTGAGTTCCCTATACTTTAACTTCATTTTAGAGGCTTGAAATGAGGTTAACGGGCCTTAAACGTGTCAAAAATGGCCTTAAACTCATGCAGGGACCAAAACTGTCATTTTTCAAAGTTTTTGCTGATCTGACATGGCCAGGCGGCCCGCCTACATATCTGGTATCTCCCACGCGGGCCGCGTCAGGCTCCCAGTTCTGCAAAAATGTTTTTAACAGCTGGTTGCAGCTGTTTTGCACCTCCAAACCACTCTCAAATGGTTTTTAAACAATCTATGGGCTGTTTTGGGACTCCCATGGTTTTATAAATCAATGGGCTATAGGTGTACGGCTGAGATTTGATCACGCTTTGCGAGGAACGATCTTAACGGTTCACCAAATCCTATAAATACCCATCCATCCCCAAGGCAAAACTCACTTGAATTCTGAGGTTGCTCTCTAAGTTGGGGTGCTTTGACACTTCATACCTGAGAGTACTCGGAATTCAATCTTGCGGGGACCCGTTGTAAGTATTCTTTCGTTCTTTTATTGCTTTTCGAGTCCGAAAGTCAAACTTTGTTTGACTTTCTGCATTGACCAGTTTATGGTCAATGCGAAGTTCGTTTGAACTTCATAACGTGAGCGTAATCACGATGGTTATAGTCCCTAGCGACTATACCTACTGATTACCACGTTATCTAGGCTCAGTGATGAGTCGTAGTTTCGGCCAAAATGCGTTTTCTTGCGCATTTTGTAACCAAACTACTTTAGGGTATTAAAACCGTTGTTTTAATACCAAACCTGTTTTCTAACATTACTAAACATGTTCTAGCATGTTTAGCTCGTCGCTTTTAGATTTGTGCTTGTTTAGGGTCGTAAAGGTAAGCGATCTAATCAATCGCTTATGCTTACGAACCCGACCCATTTGGTCGATCATTAGGATCCGACCAAACACATTAGGTGACCATAGTATATAGGGAATAACCTTTCAAGGTTATACCTTATGGTCACGCCGTTTAAGTAGTTGTATGATAGGTAATGTATGTGCCTTAGGTAAATTACCAAAATACCCTTTTTACACTAAAATCCATTTTAAGCCTATGTAACATAATTTTTGGTATCTAAACTGATTTAGCAACAATATTAAACATGTTAAGGCATATCTTGCTTGTCATAGGACTAGTTAAGCATTCCAAGCGCGTTTTACGCAAACGACACGTTAAAGTAGCATAAGCTACCTAAGCTGGTCGTAACGGGTCAAAAGCACTTAGGTTAGGTTTCGTTTTAGTATGAAGGCTTTGTCAAACCATATTACATAAGTTCCCACACTTATTTGGTTTACGAACCCTCGTACTACCCAATCCTCCGATAAGTCCGTTTATTAATATAGATGCCTTTATAGGTGCCGTTTGATTCCGTGATCTTCTAGCATTGCTTGGTGGTTGTTCTACGACTTCTAAGCAATCACAAGTGAGTACATAGACCCCTCTTTTACTGTTTTTCAAACATTTTGGGGTGAAACACATGTGCCTACTTGTTACTTTCGTGCTTTCTTGTTTTCATATCATATACTTGCTATGTTCATTAGTACGCTATTAGTACATGATTTCATTATGTTTTGCTATGTATGTTTACTTGACATGCTAAGCACATAGTTTTACATTACATTTCTTTTGCTATGTATGTTCATTTAACATGCAAGCACATTGATTTACTTGACTTTTCTGCTTTGTATGTTACTTAGCATACTTAGTACATTGTTTTCACATAACTTGGTTACATTTGGTATGACATTTGGTTTGCATAAACGGTTCTTTACTACATTCATTAACATTAGCTATGCCGCTCGGTAGTAAGTAATGGTACCATAGGACTTGACAAATCCCGTTCCTGACATCCTGGGTTGGTGTGGATGTAAGGAATGACTGAATCCGTGAACATTTTACTTTGATAACCTTTACTCTAAGGTTATCCTGCTGTCTCAAGGCTTGAATGTAATGCGTTATCTTACCACATAAATGTTTGTATCAATAAAACAAGTTTTCTACTTGGCAAAACATAACTTTTTGATTTATTCAAAATACTTTGTTTTGTTCCTTTTTACTTATGGTTAAGTATTCTCGTTTTGTTACTTACCATACATAACTATTGTTTACACATTACTACATGACTACATTTTGGACTTTTAAACATATGACAATGGTTTAGACAAGAACAATTGATGATTGGTTTAAACATGGACTTAATACATTGGTGGGTGTTTAATGACTTGAGTAACGGTATGGGTGTAGTATGATACAAACATGGTGGATACGCCGCTGGTACTTCCTATATATAAGTGCTTGTATTGTATTACATGTCATAGCGTTATTTAAATCATTTGGTTTTGACTTATACATTTTTACACGAATAATACATTTTCACAAGACTTCGTTTTACTAAAACAAACTTGCTTTATACAACTTATTTTACTTGATTATTCCTGAACCACACATAATTCTATTATTTATACATATCATCAAACTTTATCGCTTTCCAAATGATTTACAAAACAAAACATTTTACAAGGTTCATGACTAACTTTTATTAAACACTTTTCTTAAACTTATAAGTCATGAATCCTATTTTCACAAAACCTATGTTACTCACTGGCATTTTTATGCTGACGTACCTATTTTCACATGTGTTTCAGGAGCTAATGCATAGGATGATCGTGACACGCTAGGGTGGACTTGGGCCTTAGTGACATAAAACAGAACTAGACGTAGTTTAATTTCGTCATGTGCTCTTTATTTCTGTAGTTTTAAGACAATGTAACTTGTTGGTTCTTGTTTGAAACAATGTATTCCACCCCTGGGTGATGAATAAAATAATATTTTAATTACCTTGGTTGTGGAACAATAATTCTGTTACAACACTCCCCGATGTTTCCGCCACGATTTGATGTTTTACGTGGTCGGGGTGTGACACCATTTGTTTTGGAACACTTTTGTTTTGAACATTAGGTTTTTCAACCTTTGGTTTTTCAACCACTTGTTTTTTAACAGATTTTTCAACAACCGGTTTCTTAAAAACTTTCTGACACTGTTTAGCCATATGTCCGATTTCATTGCAGCCATAGCACACAGTTTATCATACTCGACAAAAGTGGTATTAACAGTTTCCACTTTCAGCTTCTGCGCTGCATTGAAATTGTCCACGGCTTTTTGACTAAAAATGTATTCTTTTTCAACCTCAGTGTTAGGACCAGCAACAAACACATCATCTATCCTATCTTTTGGCTTGACCACCTGCTTAGCCATTTTCTTCTCAAAACCAATACCTTGTTTCTTTTACTGATTTTTCTTGTTTTGACCTTTACCCACCCCATCTTTCTTTTCCGAACTATTGGGACGTGAAGTATTAAATGACTTTTTCGTTAACACTCAGTTCAACCAACTTAAAAACTTTCTCAACATTCTCAAACTTGACGTTCTGAAGCGGAAACTCAATGTCGGAATAAAGTTTGTCAGTTCCAACCATAGTGTAAACCACCATGATCGGATCATCATTCGCACTTTTATCGGATTTCGACAGATAACGATCTAAGAAATTCCCATCCTCCTCAGAATCACTGACAGACTCCACTGAATTAGCCTTCTCAGATTTTTCACTTTCATCATCCAACACCTGATCAATAACAGTTTTAATAACCTGGGATTCGTTATCAGTGTCAGATGCAGTGAAAGTGATGTCAATGTTATCAGGTAAATCATTTTCAATGGTTTTCAACTTAAGGTTTAACGCAGCTTCCACCCCATCTGGATATTTCTGAGTATAGTGATTCCACATTGGGGTGGAACGCTGTTGAAGGCAGGTGAAGCATGTGGCTGTTGAGGTACAATTTGTTCTAACACATAAGATGAAGCCACATAGCTCATCAACTTTTGATCAATTCTGTCATTTTCTATCTTAACCAGTTCAAGTTCTTTTCTTAAAGATGCAATCGTGTCAAGATGAAAATTAACTTCTCTTTGTTTATCAAACAATGTGGATTGTGCCAACTTTGTTGCTTTATCATTTTCAATGCTCTCTTTTTGAATCATTTTGATTGACCTAGATAACGTATCATACGCCTCTTTTAACTGTTCTAGATCAAATTCACCATATCAGTATGTTGTTTCAATTCCTGATACTTAGTGTCTTTTTCAAAACACTCCATGCAAGGTTGTGAACAACTTTGACATGGTGTTTCGGGGATTGAAACATTTTCAACAACAATCTTATCCTCACACACAATTTTACCGACTTGATTCGACTCTGACACAGACGGTTTGACAACTTTGACCTCTAATCTCGGACACGTTCCAGTTCTCGGCTCTTCAAAGTAATCTGCAAAAGAATCAAAAACGTTAGGAGGCAGAATAGATTTCATTGTATAAACAAATTCCTCCTGCCGTGATTGAAAGTTGAGAACTTCAGTCACTGATTCCTCAGCTTCTGCAGCACCTTCCTTAGAGACCTTTTCAACAACCTCCGGAACCACCTCATCAACAACCTCAGTAACTACTTCATCAACCACCTCAGAAACAGACTCAACAATACTCTCAGGAACTACTTTACCGACAACCTCAGTAACCACCTCATCGATAACCTTCGACTCTGCAACTGTCTCAGTAATCTCAACTACCTCAGCCATCATTGCCTGATCATCCTTTCCTGGAATAAACTTATCCCAACTAAACCCAGAAGCGACTTTTTCATCATCTTGGTTTACAATAAGCACCTTCTCTGTTTATTCTCGATCTGAGGCCTCTGAACAGCAGACTGTTGATTTGGTCGGTGATATATAGCTTGTCTGTAATAGTCGTTTGTGAACGGGTTTTGAAGATTCTTCACTTCACGATTGGGACATTCACGCTTGAAGTGACCTCGTTGTGACAACCCTCAAAATTCCATGTATTCCGTACAATTTATTAATGATAATTAAAGTGCTTGACGATTGTATGGAATTACTTAACTGCTCTCTGAATACTGTGTTATACTTACATGTGCGTGTTAACATACTAGTGGTATACAGAAAAGTTAATAAATAGTCCTGAATATTTTCCTATGTGTTAGGAATTGATTGTGTTACAAAAATATATATATAAGACGCCTTACGGAACAATTTAAACAATTTAACGGAACAGTATCCGACCGAACAACCGGACATAACCCGGAACATCAAAATATTATTAAAAGCATTGTTTAATTATTTCTGAGGTAGTCATGGTCCCCGAACACCCTAACGCACACTAAAATATCTAGTAACTAACTACACTAACTAGATACTTGGTATATGATTACAAGGTAACCACATGGTTCGAAATTTACACTTAACCCCCCCCCCCCCCCCATTACATATGGACGGTCATATGATGGACCCACCAAATATTTCTCCAAATCCTACCATATCCCATTTGATCTATTTTGATTTTCCTTGGATTTGTTTGGATTTTATTTGATTTTGTAAGGATCTTGTAGGATATGAAAAGATTACAAGGACCATCACAATCATGCCCAAATCTTGTGCAATATTTTATCCTATTATTTTAATAGATTGTTTACTTGTTGGAGTTGCCATAATATATGATCATATCTATAAGAAGCAAGGCCAAAATCACAACCATCATTCACAAGATTTACCCTCTCTCCTCACTCCCTCTCTCCCTCTTTCGGCTCACCCCAAACCGCCACCATCACCACCACACAACCACCATATTCATCCATCTTGGAGCATCATTCAAGTGTAGAAGAAGGGTTGTAGGAGCTTGCAACTTGTGGAGCTTCAAAGGAGCCTTGTTCTTGCTTGATTCCTCATCTTTTTCTCATCATCTTCTTCACTAGATTTTTCCCTAGCTTTAAGCTAGTAGTAAGTCTCTATTTAACCCTAGTTCATGTCCATTTTGTGTAGAGAAAAATGTAATATGTTAAATCTACAAAAAACACTAAAAAGGGGCTTAAACAAGAAGATGAAGCATGATGTATTTATGTTAGTATAAAGTTGTTTTAATATGTACTGAGTATTTGCTGATTTACTTGTCGATATTGATGTGGGATGTTGCTACGATCACTAAATATGATTAACGGGATCAACCGAACACAAACTAGTAAGCTAGAGACTAAAAACAGCAATCTGTCCATAGTTTACAGCCAACTTCAGTTGGCTGTAAACAGGTCATAAACTTAACTAAAAACCGATATTTTGAGTCTAAAATGTGATATTAGGAAATACGGTTCTAATGGCACCGGAATCGTAATTTTTGGACTCCGTTTACTATTTTTAAAGTGTTAATTTGTAACAGCAACTTAAGCTGAATTTTGACCAGCAATACATGGGTGTCATACTTTCAGTCATAACCTGAGTTTTGTGAGGAATCGGACCATGAAATTTATACAGTAGATGACAACCGTTGCATGTGTAATTACCCCACTGGAATTTCATAAATCGGACACTCGATGAATTTTTAATAAATTGTTCCGTGGACTGTGGTCAGAAATACATAAATCTGAGTTCGGTCCGGAATATGATTGTTTATAAAATATTGGTAGTGAACCGGACTCCGATATTTTTACACAATAAAATATGGAACGTTTAAGACATCTTGTAGAAATTTGGGAATTTTTGGAATAATATAAATATTTTATTAAGATGTCCGAAAACAGCCGGTTTTGAATATAAATGCTGAATTGAGATAAGTTGTGACTTGCGTATCTAAATGTCGAGTATGCTATCCGTGAATGATCTAACATGTTATATATGTTATGTGCATTATCGTATGTTTGATTTTGAGTGGGGAATGGATGGGAAACTTAGAGGGCATAAACCGTTAAAGTGATGAATGTTATGTGATAGATACGTGTAGGAACTTTGTGTTCTATTTGAAAGCCACTAAATGACTAACTGGTAAATTATATTAGGACGAGATTGACCGACCTTGACTGTTAGCTATATTGAGAATCTAACCGAGCAAACCGAGGTGAGTTCACACTCTTTCTAAGGCATGGGATTCCCAGGGGTTTGGGAATGGGATTGATTAACTACTTGTACTATCATTACTGTTAAACTACTTTTTACTGTCCTCGGATTGAAGGGCACGTACGTAAAACCTACGTACACGATCATAAGACCATCAACTCTATCACTTTAAGTCCCTTATTTATCAACTTAATCGCCGAGGCCTATGGCGAGCGGGTCATTAGTTAATAGCGCTATTAGGTTTAACAAACCTCACACCGTGCCAGGCGGACGGGCGTGTACTATTGGACTATGGGCGAAGGGTCAATGCTGAAAGACATTGACTTAGGGCACCTCTTATATTTTCGTAGCAGTCGATACGCGTGGTCTAGTAACACATGGGAAACGCCCACTAATCTTCGCAAACATGTCAGAAAGACCGCGATGCAAACTCATACGATACATGGTTTTCAAAACGAACAGATAATTTACGAAACAAATGCTATAACTAAACAACCAACTGTGAATTCACTCAACTTTGTTGTTGACTCGTTGTTACATGCCTTACAGGTCGTTAAATGCTTGGAGCTTGCACGAGGAAGGAGTCGTTGTGGGATACGGACTGTCATGTTCCGTAATAAACACTTAATCCTTATGAACTTATTAAATCTACGTTTTGGATTTTATACTTATGGACTATGAACTTATATTTTGGTATCACATATCATGATTCCGCTGTTAACCTAAAATCGGTTTACTTCCTATTGGTCACCAATCGTATTGTGTTTGGTTTTATTTACTTGATTATGTGGTTCAATATGATTGGTGGCTCGATCCTGGTCACGTCACGCCTCCAAGCGGCAGTACTCCGCATGGTGGATTTTGGGGGTGTGACAGATTGGTATCAGAGCCATTGGTTATAGTGAACTTGGTTTTTAAAAGGGAAAATTTTTGATAAAAGCCAGACTATAACCAGTACAGTGCTCAACGATCCACAACGACGCTACGCTCCACGTGCAAGACTCGACGCCATAAGTGGTATGATTTATGTTATATTGTCGGTTAGATAGTTCTCACTGTGATAATGTGGTAGTTGCTATTTGAACCTTGTGTGCTTACTCTCTATTGTCGTCCCACACTTACGCACTTTGGCGACACTTTCCTCACTTACGTTGCTTCGTTATGAAGATCATGAACGGACGCGGAGGACGTATCAACCTAACTCAAGCCCAGCTGATGGCTTTGATCAACGAACGAGTTGCTGAGGCACTCGCACTTGTTCCTGCAGGAGGTATAACCTGCCATATCAACCCATCTTAGGACGTTTAGATCCCACCTTCTGAACCAACTCTTGTGCTTAACCTTGTCCTTTATTATCGCACCACAGGTCAACATGCCCAACCTCCTGTTCCTTCGATCAGCAACCGATATAACGAAACGCTAACAACCACACCGCAATTTCCACCAATCACAAGATTACCCCCTCATTACCTTGTTGGGTAGTTAATTATCTTATTTTGATCTACACCCTCGTATACCAAACTTAGCAAGCGGATGCCTCCTAATGATGGGATAGTCTTTGGGACATTCGAGGACGGCGATACGGATTACTCAACTTACATACGGACACGACGAGCTACACATTTACCTCACCCCTTTTCCCCCTTACACTACAAGAGTCGCACTTTTGATCCTACGATGGTTTATCATAATTATGTGAAATCCTTTCGCTAGCCTTTGTACCGACCTATGCTTAATGCAATGCCTAATTTCTACTATTGACATACATAGAACCATCATTCCTTTACCACAGTGACGCTAGACACTAATGCGAACTCACTCTAGATTAGAGGGTTTGGAAGGCTCGAATTTCTATCATTGGTGATCACTTATTGAAACCTTGAGAGTGATGATGTGTTTATACTCTCTTGAACGCGTTTTCGCGTCCTTTCTTTGGAACCGCACGATTACACGAACGTATTTTTAAATTCATTCACACGACCTAAGGAAACTCCTACAAACTTGATTGCTTACCGAATTGATAAATTGAAAACTCATCTAAGCTCGTGGATCTAGGTGAATTATTCCTCCTTCGCATGTGGGTGATACAAGGAACGATCCCAATGTTGTAATGGGTAAGTTTCTTCTGGCCGACTTCTTTGTTACTGTTTCATTTGATTCGGGTGCCGATACTAGTTATGTGTCCTTAAAAGTTAGCCAAATGCTTAAGCGCATTCCAACGCTTTTGAACACCAAACACACGGTAGAACTAGCAAACGGTAAAAGTCTTGAAGCCACACACATAGTTAAGGGATGTAACCTCGTCCTAGCTGGCCAGACCTTCTCCATCGATCTTATTCCTATCGTTCTGGGTAGTTTCGACGTCATTATTGGGATGGATTGGTTATCTCAACACCAAGCGAAGATTATTTGCAAGGAGAAAATCGTCTGTATCCCTCGTTCTAATAAAGAACCCCTCGTGATTCGTGGCGACAAGAGTGGTGCTGTTGTAGGCATCATCTCTTTCCTTAAGGCCCAGAAGTGTTTGCGAAAGGGCCACACCGCTATTCTAGCCCTCGTTTCTGATTCATCCCTGGAAGAAAGGAAGATAGAAGACATTCCTATTGTGCGCGACTTTCCTGAGGTATTTCCTGAGGAATTGTCTGGTCTTCCGCCTCATCGCCAAGTTGAGTTTCAAATCGAGCTAGCTCCCGGAGCAGCGCCCATAGCTTGAGCACCTTATCGTCTTGCTCCATCAGAGCTTGAAGAACTGTCCATGCAACTACAAGAACTCTTGGAAAAGGGTTTCATACGTCCTAGCTCTTCGCCATGGGGAGCTCCAGTCTTGTTCGTAAAGAAGAAAGATGGTACTTTCAGAATGTGTATTGACTATCACGAGCTTAACAAGGTGATTGTGAAGAATCGTTATCCTCTTCCACGTATTGACGACTTGTTCAACCAGTTGCAAGGGTCGAGCTATTACTCCAAGATTGATTTGAGATCGGGATACCATCAGCTGAGAGTCCGAGATGAGGACGTCTCCAAAACAGCATTCAGAACTCGTTACGGCCATTACGAGTTTCTGGTTATGCCATTCGGGCTGACGAATGCACCAGCGGTCTTCATGGATCTCATGAACCGAGTGTGCAAGCCTTACCTGGATAAGTTCATTATTGTGTTCATCGACGATATCCTGATCTATTCTAAGAGTCAGGAGGAACACGAGCAGCATCTACGACTTATACTGGAACTTCTTCGAAAAGAGCAGTTGTATGCCAAGTTTTCGAAATGTGACTTTTGGCTTCGCGAAGTCCACTTTCTAGGCCATGTGGTAAATAAGGATGGAATTCATGTGGATCCATCTAAGGTTGAATCGATCAAGAATTGGCCTGCACCCCGCACACCAACAGAAATCCGCCAATTCTTGGGTTTGGCAGGATATTACAGAAGGTTTATCAAGGATTTCTCAAAGATTGCGCAACCTCTCACTTCACTGACTCAGAAAGGTGTTACCTATCGTTGGGGTGATGCACATGAGTCCACATTTCAGCACCTAAAAGATAGACTCTGTAGCGCGCCTATCCTCTCATTGCCTGAAGGCACAGATGATTTTGTGGTTTATTGCGACGCTTCCATCCAAGGACTTGGTTGCGTGTTGATGCAACACGACAAGGTCATTGCCTACGCATCATGCCAACTTAAAGTTCACGAAAGGAACTACACTACTCACGATCTGGAACTGGGAGCAGTTGTTTTCGCGCTTAAGATATGGAGACATTACCTGTACGGTACCAAGTGCACCATTTACACCGATCACAGGAGTCTCGAGCATATCTTCAAGCAAAAGGAGTTAAACATGCGTCAACGCCGATGGGTTGAACTCTTGAATGACTACGAATGCGCGATCAAGTATCATCCGGGCAAGGCCAATGTTGTGGCTGACGCCCTCAGCCGGAAGGATACTATACCTAGGCGTGTACGTGCGTGACAGCTTACCATCCAATCCAACCTTCCAGCTCAGATTCATGATGCTCAGGTTGAAGCATTGAAAGTAGAGAACATCAGGGCTGAGTCCCTACGAGGATCGAGGCAACGACTAGAACAAAAGGGAAACGGCGCCTACTATGATAACGGACGCATCTGGGTTCCACCGTATGGAGACTTACGCGAGCTTGTGATGGATGAAGCACATAAGTCTCGTTATTCTGTACATCCTGGTTCGGATAAGATGTACCACGACCTAAAGACTACATACTGGTGGCCTGGTATGAAAGCCAGCATAGCAACCTACGTTGGTAAATGTTTAACTTGTGCGAGAGTCAAGGTCGAATACCAGAAACCATCAGGCCCACTCCAACAACTAGAGATACCTAAATGGAAATGAGAGCAAATTTCCATGGATTTCGTTACTAGCCAGCCCAGATCTCGACGCGGAAATGATACCATTTGGGTAATCGTGGATCGACTGACCAAGTCTGCACATTTTCTGCCTATCAAAGAAACGGATAAGTTTTCTACTCTAGCAGACATCTACCTAAAAGAAGTGGTATCAAGGCACGGAGTGCCAACCTCCATCATTTCTGATCGTGACGCTTGTTTTACCTCTGAACTATGGCAAGCTATGCATAAGTCTTTTTGCTCACGATTAGACATGAGCACCGCTTATCATCCACAAACGGATGGGCAATCTGAACGCACCATTCATACCCTTGAAGACATGCTTAGGGCATGTGTAATCGATTTTGGCAATGGCTAGGAAAAGCATCTCCCGTTAGTGGAGTTTTCATATAACAACAGTTACCACACCAGCATCCAGGCCGCTCCGTTCGAGGCATTATATGGACGCAAGTGCCGATCACCTCTCTGTTGGGCAGAAGTTGGTGACAGTCAAATCACTGGTCCAGAACTCGTAGTAGATACAACCGATAAGATTGCTCAGATACGACAACGAATGGCGCCAGCTCGTGAACGTCAGAAAAGCTATGCTAATAAGCGAAGAAAGCCACTCGAGTTCCAGGTTGGGGATCGAGTGCTACTCAAAATCTCACCTTGGAAAGGTGTAGTTCGTTCTGGCAAACGAGGCAAACTCAACCCGCGATACATTGGACCCTTTGAAATCATCGAGAAGATTGGCAAGGTGGCCTACAGGTTGAATCTACCTGAAGAACTCAGCGGAGTTCACAACGTATTCCACGTGTCAAATCTGAAGAAGTGTCTGTCAGAGGAGACCCTCATAGTTCCCTTAAAGGAGCTCACTATCGACGACCAGCTGCGATTCGTCGAGGAACCAGTAGAGATTACAGATCGAGATGTTAAGATTCTCAAGCGCACCAGAATACCTCTCGTCCGAATTCGTTGGAATTCCCGTCGTGGCCTAGAGTACACCTGGGAATGAGAAAGACCAAATCAAAATCTAGTATCCCCAGCTGTTTAAGAAAAGTGCAACCACTACTGAGGATGAAGCTACTGCAGAATTTCGGGACGAAATTCCAAATCAACGGGGGGATGATGTGACACCCCAGAAAAACCAGGAAAACAACGCAACATAACTAGCTTCCTCAGTAACCACGTGCTATTTCGGGACGAAATTTTCTTAACAGGGGAAGAATGTGACAACCCTCAAAATTCCATGTATTCCGTACAATTTATTAATGATAATTAAAGTGCTTGACGATTGTGTGGAATTACTTAACTGCTCTCTGAATACTGTGTTATACTTACATGTGCGTGTTAACATACTAGTGGTATACAGAAAAGTTAATAAATAGTCCTGAATATTTTTCTATGTGTTAGGAATTAATTGTGTTACAAATATATATATATATATAAGACGCCTTACGGAACAATTTAAACAATTTAACGGAACAGTATCCGACCGAACAACCGGACATAACCCGGAACATCAAAATATTATTAAAAGCATTGTTTAATTATTTCTGAGGTAGTCATGGTCCCCGAACACCCTAACGCACACTAAAATATCTAGTAACTAACTACACTAACTAGATACTTGGTATATGATTACAAGGTAACCACATGGTTTGAAATTTACACTTAACCCCCCCCCCCCCCATTACATATGGACGGTCATATGATGGACCCACCAAATATTTCTCCAAATCCTACCATATCCCATTTGATCTATTTTGATTTTCCTTGGATTTGTTTGGATTTTATTTGATTTTGTAAGGATCTTGTAGGATATGAAAAGATTACAAGGACCAATCATGCCCAAATCTTGTGCAATATTTTATCCTATTATTTTAATAGATTGTTTACTTGTTAGTTGCCATAATATATGATCATATCTATAAGAAGTAAGGCCAAAGATCACAACCATCATTCACAAGATTTACCCTCTCTCCTCACTCCCTCTCTCCCTCTTTCGGCTCACCCCAAACCGCCACCATCACCACCAGACAACCACCATATTCATCCATCTTGGAGCATCATTCAAGTGTAGAAGAAGGGTTGTAGGAGCTTGCAACTTGTGGAGCTTCAAAGGAGCCTTGTTCTTGCTTGATTCCTCATCTTTTTCTCATCATCTTCTTCACTAGATTTTTCCCTAGCTTTAAGCTAGTAGTAAGTCTCTATTTAACCCTTGTTCATGTCCATTTTGTGTAGAGAAAAATGTAATATGTTAAATCTACAAAAAACACTAAAAAGGGGCTTAAACAAGAAGATGAAGCATGATGTATTTATGTTAGTATAAAGTTGTTTTAATATGTACTGAGTATTTGCTGATTTACTTGTCGATATTGATGTGGGATGTTGTTACGATCACTAAATATGATTAACGGGATCAACCGAACACAAACTAGTAAGCTAGAGACTAAAAACAGCAATCTGTCCATACTTTACAGCCAACTTCAGTTGGCTGTAAACAGGTCATAAACTTAACGAAAAACCGATATTTTGAGTCTAAAATGTGATATTAGGAAATACGGTTCTAATGGCACCGGAATCGTAATTTTTGGACTCCGTTTACTATTTTTATGGTGTTAATTTGTAACAGCAACTTAAGCTGAATTTTGACCAGCAATACATGGGTGTCATACTTTCAGTCGTAACCTGAGTTTTGTGAGGAATCGGACAATGAAATTTATACAGTAGATGAAAACCGATGCATGTGCAATTACCCCACTGGAATTTCGTAAATCGGACACTCGATGAATTTTTAATAAATTGTTCCGTGGACTGTGGTCAGAAATACATAAATCTGAGTGCAGTTTGGAATATGATTTTTTATAAAATATTGGTAGTGAACCGGACTCCGATATTTTTACACAATAAAATATGGAACATTTAAGACATCTTGTAGAAATTTGGGAATTTTTGGAATAATATAAATATTTTATTAAGATGTCCGAAAACAGCCGGTTTTGAATATAAATGCTGAATTGAGATAAGTTATGACTTGCGTGTCTAAATGTCGAGTATGCTATCCGTGAATGATCTAACATGTTATATATGTTATGTGCATTATCGTATGTTTGATTTTGAGTGGGGAATGGATGGGAAACTTAGAGGGCATAAACCGTTAAAGTGATGAATGTTATGTGATAGATACGTGTAGGAACTTTGTGTTCTATTGAAAGCCACTAAATGACTAACTGGTAAATTATATTAGGACGAGATTGACCGACCTTGACTGTTAGCTATATTGAGAATCTAACCGAGCAAACCGAGGTGAGTTCACACTCTTTCTAAGGCATGGGATTCTCAGGGGTTTGGGAATGGGATTGATTAACTACTTGTACTATCATTACTGTTAAACTACTTTTTACTGTCCTCGGATTGAAGGGCACGTACGTAAAACCTACGTACACGATCATAAGACCATCAACTCTATCACTTTAAGTCCCTCATTTATCGACTTAATCGCCGAGGCCTATGGCGAGCGGGTCATTAGTTAATAGCGCTATTAGGTTTAACAAACCTCACACCGTGCCAGTCGGACGGGCGTGTACTAATGGACTATGGGCAAAGGGTCAATGCTGATAGACATTGACTTAGGGCACCTCTTATATTTTCGTAGCAGTCGATACGCGTGGTCTAGTAACACATGGGAAACCCCCACTAATCTTCGCAAACATGTCAGAAAGACCGCGATGCAAACTCATACGATACATGGTTTTCAAAATGAACAGATAATTTACGAAACAAATGCTATAACTAAACAACCAACTGTGAATTCACTCAACTTTGTTGTTGACTCGTTGTTACATGCCTTACAGGTCGTTAAATGCTTGGAGCTTGCACGAGGAAGGAGTCGTTGTGGGATACGGACTGTCATGTTCCGTAATAAACACTTAATCCATATGAACTTATTAAATCTACGTTTTGGATTTTAAACTTATGGACTATGAACTTATATTTTGGTATCACATATCATGCTTCCGCTGTTAACCTAAAATCGGTTTACTTCCTATTGGTCACCAATCGTATTGTGTTTGGTTTTATTTACTTGATTATGTGGTTCAATATGATTGGTGGCTCGATCCTGGTCACGTCACGCCTCCAAGCGGCAGTACTCCGCATGGTGGATTTTGGGGGTGTGACACTCGTTCTTTGCACTTAAAGCAGGTAACCTTCGACTTATCAAACCCTAATTTTTTATCAGGGCCTGGCAGACTGCTTCGACCAGTAATCTCCATAAAGCGTTGAGCTCTGCGTACCAGACTCGCCATGCACCATTTTATATCTATCAGTTCAAGTTCTTCAGGATCGATCTGGTCGTAATCCTCTTTTGTCATATCGGGATTACCGATCCTTCCTGCTACCAAACCCTCATAAGCTTCCAGAACTGATGCTAGTAATGCGATGTGTTGCTTGGCTGCATTCTCGGTTATCTCATTCCCATTCTTGATGTTGACAGCTATGTTACATTGCACACCAGACACAAACGCCTGTTGATTTGAACCTGTAGAACTTTGAGGAGAATTCTGTTCTGAGACTTTAACGTTTGGCTCAAAGTTGGCAAATGGAGTAGACTGGCTTGACTGATAAGCATTTGATGCAACATTAGAGGTGTTGTCCGCACTAAACCCGGTATGAATCTTCGGACTTTGAACATTTGTTGCTGCCGGACTGTTTTTATAATACAATGACACATCTTGCGGCATATTTGCTGAGTTCATCTTCTTTATCTTTACCAGCTCCAGCTCATGAGCTTCTATTTTCTCGATAAACACGCTCAAACTGTAGTTCACAAAATCTGAACTATTTTTCAACATCATCAAATACGTTCCCCATTCTTCATAGGGAAGCGCATCACATAGCTTGTCGATCCACTCCTCATTCGTTTTCTCGATATTCAACCTTCTCATCTCTACTACCAGATGACAATACCTCTCTATAAGCTGCTTTGTCGATTCGCCTTTAATTCCAGTGAAGATATCAAATTATTTCTTTATCAGTGCTTTCTTACTCTTGATCATCGACGCACTACCTTTAAACTTTTGTTCCAAAGCTTGCCATATCGATTGTGCACTCTCATCGTGCTGTAGCAGAACTAGAATATCTTCCTTGATCGCTTGCTGCAAAATACTAACCATCTTCTTCTCTGCTTTAAACTCTATCTGCTCAGCATCTGTAAGACTAGCGATAGTTTTCAACATATTCAACCCATCCATCGGAGGAACATATTTGCGTTCGATTTTCATCCAGCATTCTAGATGGTTGGCCTGCACCCAGTTTTTGAATCTCCCGGACCACCCCGAATACTCATCCAGACTCATCAATTTTGGCGGCTTCTGCATAGTTCCAAGCTCGTTTTCCAAATTTACGTTTTGCATAATGCTCGCCGGACTCTGAGTAACTCCACCACTACCAGCAAACATGTTATAAAAGTCTTGGTTTTCCATTTTTAGTCACAATGGAGAAATTTACACACAACTGTTCAAACAAGCGGATCTACACCAACCGAATAAGCGAACCAGATGATGACCACAGGAGCGGACCAGAAATGAAGCTAAGAGCGAACCAGAAAGTAGCCTCTCGAGCGGACCAGAAAATAACCTTTTGAGCGGACCAGAAAATAACCTTTCGAGCGGACCAGAAAATCACCTTTCGAGCGGACCAGAAAATAACCCTTCAAGCGAACCGGATGAGCGAACCCTCAACAAACAGTTGCCTATGAGCGAATCTCTCGAGCGAACCAGCTAAGAACTGTGACACTTTGAGCGAACCACAAGAACGAACCTTAAACTAGTGAACCTTGGAGCGGACCAGAAAAGCGAACCCCTACACTGACATATAAGCGGATCTATTTCACGAGTGGTTTTTGGTCACTTTTAGGCCGAATTTGGTTCTGATCTTTTCAAGGGTTTATTATTAGTAGATTTTACACCTTTTGTCAACTTTTCAGTCCATTTCAACCGTTCAAACTGTCCGAATCTCCAAAAGTACGGGTAAAAAGCTTTGTATCGGGCAAACTAACTCACAACTGGCTCTGATACCAATTGTAGGATCAGTGTGACCTCTAAAACGAGTCAATCAGAGCTAGTGCGTGCCAGATATGTCGCGGAAATACACATCGGACATGATACAAAGCAAAATAGTGGTAGAAACGAGTAGAAACAGAAGAATTATACTTTAAACACACTTTTTCACTTGTATTTCACTGATCGTACGGACAGCACTTCGACTTGAGATGACGTACAAGGTTACAAGTGAAAGACTGATCAGGGGTATTTATAGTTTTCCTGGTCCGCTTATGTGACATGCCACAAAAGCGGATCTCCCTATCTAGTGGGTTCGCTTTTGTGGACATGTCACAAAAGCGGACCTCTTACATTCAAAACATAAAATTACATCTTAACCCCCTGTACAATACAAAATCAACCTATCCAGACCCTAAACATTAATCTAGTACAACAAAGACGCAGGCTTTAGACAATGTGCACCAACAATGTAAAGGTTATTTAAGGTATGTTAAGCCTATGTCATTGTTCAGGAGTGTTTGTTGCATTAAACTGGTTATATTTACGCATCATATCACGTATAACCTTCCAGAAAACGATTTAAAGCCCGAAATCGAACAAGAATTGATATATATGAAAACGATACACATATTTTTACAAATCCCAAGTATGAAACATAGTATTTCATTGATTTGGTATTTGTTTGATGGTTTCAGTGACACAGGTGTCACATACATAGACCTGAGCGATTCGGCATACACCTTCTTTAACGAGAGCCCGGAAAAGGGTTGGACTTGTCCACCTACATTTAGCATAGGAATCACCCTCACCGATGACCTCTTGCGTTCTCGTCTTAATCTAGGGCAATTAAGGTATCTTAGGCACTTTGGGGTTGTTCCGTCCAGTAAGGAACCACCCGATACGGATAAATTCCTTAAAAATAGACAAACTTCATAAACTGCCTCTCGACACGGGGCCTTATCTAGTCAACACGCCCCCGTGTCCACCATAAGATTCCCTTCTGACTTTCGGTCAGAATACGGACAAAGTGTGTCAGGATCTTGCCTGCACACGGGGCCGTGTCCGGCCGACTTGGGGCTGTGTCCAGCATGTTGTCGTTTTCTATAAATGCAGCCAAGAATCCTGCACATTTGGACCATCCAGGGGCAGTGATTTGAGAGGAATCTTCTCACATACCATCCTAGGTATTTGCTAAAAGAAGGTTCTTACAACCATCTTGTCCTTTCCTCTTTTATCTATTACCTTCCTCTTCACATTTTTGCTCCAAAACCTCCATTAAAGCTTAAGATTTCAAGCTTTATTGTGATGTTTGTTGAAGTTTTGTTCAAGGAATCTTGATAAAAATAAGTTGTATAACATTGTTTCTGCTCAAAATTGCTTCATAAGTTGAAAAATAATTTAAAACTACAAGGTTCCTTGTTTCAAAAATCTGCAGAAAGGTGAACACGGGGTCGTGCTCATTGAGCACAGGGCCGTGTCCAACGTACTGTTTCATCAAAATAAACTATTTCTTTGGTTTGTTTTCATAGAATGTCAAGTCAAAATGGTGGAACTTCTTCTGCACATTCCCGAAACAGTCGAAGAGAGAGAAGGTCTTCAATTGAAGCAACACTCGTACGCTACGTAATGGCCTTGCGAGAAGCTCTTGATGAGATAACTTCGGTAGAGGAGGTCCTTATAGACCGTATAAACTATCTTACGGTGGGGCTGGAAAACAGTTTTAAAGAGATTAACCTCTTGCACCAGAGGTTAAACATTCTTGTAACACCCCCTATGGAACCAATCCTCCCGCAAGAGGATTGGAACCTAGCATTAGGAGTCAACAACCCCACCAGATGGGATGACATTCCCGTGGAACCCTCTTTTGAAAATCTACAAGAAGTCCCGGTGGAAGTTACACCCCCTCAAACCGATGCTAACGAGCCCGCCTTCCTTCTCCCAAGGGAGATAGAAGAATGGCTCGCAGACGTTTAAGGAACCATAATCTGGAGGAGGAAGTTCTTCAAGCCATTTCCAACCGAGAGAATTATATTTTCGGAAATTTTGCTATTAGAATAAATGTTAGGCTAGAACTTCTTGGTTTAGACTTCTTATGTTTTTATTTAACCTATCTATCTAGGGTATTAACTTTCTAGGAATATTATGTAATTCTCTATATGGTTTAATGAATGATGGTTTTAGTTAATTTGGTGTTTGGATGATGTTTTAATGGGTAAAACACACTCGAAATGGTGAAGGATGACAAGGGAAACGAGAAACATCACCCCATGCACAAAAACAGAGCTTCCGGACAAAATTTCTTCATTACAGCAAGTTCAGCACGGGTCGTGCCCACTCAACACGGCCCCGTGCTGCACAGTCTGCAAAAATTGCCCAGTTCGGGTAACTGGACACGGGGCGTGCTCACTGAACACGCCCCCGTGTCCAGGATTCTGCTTCTTTTTTACTAAATCTTGTTACTGGCACCTAAACACGGGGTCGTGCCCGGACACCACGGGGCCGTGTCCAGGCGCCCAGTAACACAAAATTTTCCTTTTAACACCCTTTTACACATTTAATCAACCTAAAAACTTATTTTTGGGACACATTGAGGACAATGTGTAATTTAAGTGTGGGGGGATGCTAAAACCTTGAATCTTACAAGTCCTAATTAACAAGCCTTACACAAAACTCTATTGGAACCGCTAATCACCCCAAATTTTTTTAAAAATTTTCAATTTCTTTTTACTTGTCTAGGTTTAATTTGGGAATTTCAAGTTCTAACAAGGTTATATTTTTACAAATTTACAACCGACAGCGTCGTGATAAAAAGAACCAACATAAGAAATTATGAAACGGATGATAAGCTTAGTTAAAATTTGATTATATATACTTGATCACATAAAAAAACTCATTCCCACAAAAGTGAGTTTTGAGCCTTTATTGAGCATACATATACATGTCTTTAAACTAAATGCTCATTTTTCGTTTCTTGTGTGAATAGCCGCTTGGTTCTTACGACTCTAGAACTTGCCACAACAATGCATTCCCGGTCCTTACCAACTTAAACCCGAGTAAGTAAATGATGGAGGCATTAGGACTAACTCTTTTTCTTTCTACACCATTATTTTTCATTTTTTTTACCACCTACCCAAAATCCCCCTAGTTAACCCCTTTGAGCCTAAACCTTTTTCATTTCTTAACCCAAAAACAAACACCCTTTTTACCCACCAAAACCCTTTTTCATTTTAACCATTTCTTTTAGTAACAAAGCTTGGTTTTTCTTATGACTTAAAAAAAATGGTGAAACCAAATAAACAAACAAGTTCATCAAAAATAACTTTGTTTGAAAGAAATGGTTCATCAAAATAAAATAAATTGTCAAAAATAAAAAGTCTTTCAAAAACCGATGCTTTTTACGCTTTTCGCTCTTTTACTAACCACTAACCCAACCACCCACCTTTAGCCCAAGCCTAACCCTTCACCCAAAAGTCCTCTTGATATTTACAAAGGTATATAGTTAAAAGGAGGAGGATTGATTGCTTGGCAAGCTTATGGTAGGAGTAAGTTCCATGCCGCTCTCGAGTGATTCACTAAAAAAAATTTACACTTTCGGCCGAGTGTTGAGTGATCCCCCGTGAGGTATGTGAACTTGTATATAAATGGAATTTTAAAAAGGCATGTTATGCCCTAATAAGTAATTTATCTTATGAAACGTTTTTAATAAATCATGATGAATAGGATTGTAAATAAATAAAAATATAACTTAATAAAGAAGATTGGAAATCCAGACACTCTATGACAAGCCCAAAAACCTTCTCTTCTACCCATTCCATTTGGGAGTGAAAAAGCCACACTATAAAGAGTTTTGCTTGAGGACAAGCAAAGATTCATGTGTGGGGGTATTTGATGTGCACAAAATACAACATATAAATTACATCAATTGTGGCATAAAACTAACCCTTTTTTAGTACTAATGTTGGAAAAAGTGTGCTTTTGTCTTCCTTTTGTATTTTCAGGATTAAATGAGCTCAAATAAACAAAAGAAGCAAAAAGGAAGCTAAATCTAACATAAATACAAGAAAAGGAACAAACGTGGCATGCCCGACCTCCTGACAGCATCTTCCCAAGCAAAACAAGAAGACAGAAGACTGAACACGCCCCGTGCTCAATGAGCACGGGGGCGTGCCCAAGTGTCAGCAGAAAAGACAAAGTTGTAGAAGCTTCCATCGCCCACCACGGGGCTGTGCTCAGCGGACACGGGGCCGTGGTCAACTATAAGATTCGCGGAATCCAGGCAAATCTTGATAGTACAGATATGCTGCTGCACATGGGGTCGTGCTCAGCAGACACGGGGCGTGGTCAACTAATGCAGACAAACTGCATTTAATGAAGAAAGAGAGGAGGATGGACACGGGGCCGTGCCCAATGGACACGGGGCCGTGCCCGAGCTTCTGTTCAGCCTATAAATAGGAGTGCTTGGAGCTCTTGCTACTCATCCCTTGGCACACCACCTCTCTTACACTTCACCCACCACCCACCACCCACCACCATCACAACACCATCATCCACCACCATCATACATTGTCCATCATAGATTGTGTGAGTCGTCTCGGGATCCAAGATTGATCGTAAAAGTTCTTGACAATCAAAGGCCATGTTTGCCTAAGTCTCTTACATCACTTGGTGAAGACAAGTGTTTAGTGTAAAACTTTTTATTTTTAATCTTTTGCACTTTTTAGTTGGTTATGTATTAATGACTTTAATTACTAGTTTCTTATGTTGAAGGTGATTCTTCCTTATCGTTTGTCCGTGGTGTCTTGGCATTATTTTACTGTCTATATAAAATAAAAGATTTTCACCATTCATATCTCCACGGTTTATATGGAGGTATGTTGGCTACCTGGTCGGGGGTTAAGGGAACGGTTTGCTAAGAGTCTTGCCATTGTTCAGTGTATAGATCCTGCAAAGGACCTGGGTCAAATTTAGTAGGACCTCCTTCAATACCCAACGGTATTGGATGGCGGGGGTCCAAACTCTTTGATCCCCTCATAAGTTAAACTACTATTAAAACTTTAACCCGGCTACTTAGGACTGTATCCCTTCTGACTCAGACTACTTAGCCGAGGGTAACGTCGCCTTCAAAAGAGGGGCCTACCGCATTATGCATTAATAACTTAATTAATTATCTTTCAATAATCCGACCCTTTAGGATTTTATCCTTGCTGACTCAAACTACTGGGTTGAGGGTAACGTCACCTTCAAAAGAGGGGCCTACTACAATAACTAAGATAATCTCTTAAATAAGTGCAAAAGTGCGAAAATAATCAAAGGTTACACTACACACGAGTCGGATCCAAGTGATTCATCTTGTCTATCTGTTTTTATTTTTATTTTTATTTTCAGCATTTTCGTTAGTTTTATTTTTCTAGTCTAAAAACTTTTTTCTAACATTTTGATTTGATTAGACGTTGAGGATAAACCGGTACTAAAAGCTCTTGTGTCCTTGGACGACCTCGGTATCTTACCAACACTATACTACCTCCACGATGGGTGCTCTTGCCCATATGTGTGTTTAATGTTAGTAAATATCGTGTTTTATAAATTTAAAACTTGGCTAAAAAAGTGTAAAAAGGGCTTAAAATATACACCTAAAATATAATACACCTAACACGCATCATTGCGCATTCTACAACTCACAATCACGTCTGTGCATATTTCATTGTCAATAACCTACTAGCTTCACTTTGCTACATGTTACATGCTGGTTATGCGTAAAACGATTTCACTATCTACTATACTATTAAACTTGTATGCTCACCTTTACACTATGTGTATTGACCTCTATTTTAATGTATGTGACAGGTGTTTAGGATGTTGTGCTTTGCTTGCTATCTTTTGTGGAATCAAGATAGGATTTGTCTAGAAACAAACAAACAATCTATGTCATGAGTTGTCGGAACAGTTTTATTTGTCTTTGAGATATTGGTCTGTAATAATTATGTAACGCCCGTTTACAATTTCAAAAGGAATTTATATAATAAAAGGTACTTAATTATATATATTTATACCTTGAACTACATAAGTACAAATAAAAGTTTATAAGCAACAACCACTAGTTATCTACAGACTAGTTTAAACATTTCAAAACATAGTTAACAATTTATTTACAACATCATCATAGTCTAGACAAGATTAAGTTTAACGCGGAAGCTTCAAAATTTTAGTGTTCGGTTCTTGATAGCATGCTTGATCACCATCCGGAATGCCCACATCATTACCTATAGTCAAAACCAACTATAATGTTAGTTTTGACAATGAAATGAAGAGTATAAACAAGTTCCTGCATCAAAATAATAAAAAAAAAATTCCAGCCTTAATTTTGTCGCGTGTCGCGGCGGAGTTCATTAAGTCTGTCGCGTGTCGCGGCAGCTCCCGCGTGTCGCGGGGGATTACATGGAATCTTCCGTGTGGCGCGGGGGAACCTGTTTGCCAGCAGATGCAGGTCTGTGTCCTGCATTTATTGCCAGCTCCGGAAATTCAGATTTCGTACTTCAAATGACCATAACTTTTGACTCGTAAGTCCGTTTTAGGTGATTCTTTTTCCTATACATCTGTAAATTCATTACAGATCTAACTATGTAGATTTCACATCACGCATCCGGAATTACCAACGATTGTTCATGATTTCCTTATTTCAATTATCTAACCCATTAGCAATAGTTGGATAATATTACATTTCAGTTTTTCCTATTATTCTTAGACATTACCCAATTTCCCGGGCTTGTAACCTTGGCATATTTACGCCATTCATGGCTTTGTGTTCCCTTAGAACTAAAAGCTCGTTCCCGCGGAACCCAAATGTTCCGTTTCGAGCAATATTTACAACTTACTTCTATAGTTTGACCCAATATTCCGGACTCACAAATTTGAAGTATCATGGGCAAATTCATAACTGTGGTGCAATCCAACACCTTTCAACATACGAGACTTTCTAGTTACTATCTCTATGATTCTTTTGATTACATCATTTCGACCCGTTTGACTATTTAGTGAAAACCATCACTTTATTAACAAGTCAAATCTAATTCTCAATCTTTATTTTGACCTGTTTGATGGTCAAGTGAACTTCATCACTATAAAGACACATCAAACGTATCTATTACACTATGACTTTATTTATACACTAAACCCAAACAAATATGCATAATTTAGCGAGACTAAGTCACGTACCTTTAAAGCACACCTTTTCCACGTGTATCTCCTCCGGCGTGTCCGCTTGACGTTCCGGATTCCTTGCCTAAAGAGTTCAATTCATAACAAGTTTAGAACTCTTTCATAAGCTTTAACGCATTATTTCTTAACATAGTCAAATATGCGTTTTCACCCAACCTTTAATATTTTGACCCTCATTTAGGCGTCTTATCAAACACCTAGCGGGTCAGATTTCTACATGATCTAAACCAAGTTCATGACTTGAAATTATCACCCAAATTAACTTCAATTAGACAATATACACATATTTTAACATCAATAATTTAGAGATTATCTCATAATTTCAGTTTACACTAGAACAAGAGTCTTAATCCTAGTGTTTATCAAGTTCTACTAACTTATTAACCACCCACTATAGTGATTTTGATCCATACAATTATCATGCAAGATTTTGACAAGAAATCGTCTAGGGTTTGTCCCTAAACCTTATATCACTTCCAATTTCATGTTTACAACACATAATTAAGCTCAACATTCGATTTCAATCACATACAAGAAATTTGGGTTGAATAAAAACAACCTAATTTGACATACCTTATGATCCCCTTGACGAGGTGATCACGATTCTATGTTCAGATTTCAATTTTAACTTGGTTTGAGCCTTCAATTTGAGAGATCAGTGAATGTTAGGGTTTTGAGAGTGGGGGTCGCCCTCTCCTGCCTTTTGATCGAACCAGGACCTCAAAATAGGGTGTTTGGTTTTTATTTTTATTAACTTAGTAATATAAGTTTCAATTTTGACAACCCAGGCCCCTCCACTCTTATTTAGTTTATATCTTTGGCTTTTAACTCATTTGTGTGTTACTACAAGACTCCTAACCAACTGGGTTATTTATCCTAGTTAGCTTATTCTTGTTTATTATACACTCTATAATTCTTATATAATGTTTTATATTTTCGGGGTGTTACAAGTCCACCCCCCTTAAAAGGGTTTCGTCCCCGAAACCGAAATACGTACCAAATAGCATAGGGTAGAGTCGTTGCATCTCCTCCTCGGACTCCCAGGTGGTATCCGAACCCTTCCTATGTTCCCATTTAACCTTCACTTGGTTAATATTTTTGTTTCTCAAACTCTTCACCTTACGATCTAAAATCGCAATTGGCTTTACTGCATAGTTGAGGTTGTTATCCACCTTGATATCATCGTAGTAAATACGAGTAGTTTCGTCTGCTAAACATTTTCGGAGATGTGACACGTGGAATGTGCTATGTATTCCACTTAACTCCTCAGGCAGTTCGAGACGGTATGCTACCTTACCAACTCGTTCAACGATTTCGAATGGCCCAATAAATCTTGGGCTCAACTTTCCTCTTTTTCAAAACCGAATTATCCCCTTCCACGGCGATACTTTCAACATTACTTTCTCACCCACTTGAAATTCTATTGGCCTCCTTCGTTTATCCGCATACGACTTTTGTCGATCCTGAGCTGCTTTTAAGTGAGTTCGGACCAAATCAATTTTCTCATTCGTAGTTCAGATTACATCGGTATGAGCTAGTCCTCGTGGACCAACTTCTCCCCAACACACTGGGGTTCGGCACTTTCTACCATATAACATTTCATATGGGGCCATTTTCATGCTTGCATGATAGCTATTGTTATATGAAACGTCGACCAAAGGTAGATAGACGTCCCAGCTACCTCCGAAGTCGATGATGCAAGCCCGCAACATATCCTCCAACGTCTGAATTGTTCTTTCGCTTTTCCCATCCATTTGAGGATGGTAGGAAATGCTAATGAACAGCTTTGTTCCCATTTGTTCTTGGAATTCACGCCAAAAGTTTGAGGTAAATTGAGTGTCCCTGTCAGATACAATGGATATCGGTACTCCATGGCGTGCCACGATTTCATTGGTATATACCTCCGACATCTTCTCAGATGTATAAGTCTCACGAATCGGAATGAAGTGAGCACTTTTCGTCAACCTATCCACGACTACCCATATAGCATCAAACCCGCGGTTGGTTTTGGGCAGTTTGGTCAGCAAATCCATTGTGATTTGTTCCCATTTCCAAACTGGGATATCTAATGGTTGCAGCTTACCATATGGCTTCTGGTGCTCTGCTTTGACTTGCAAACAGGTCATACACTTCTCCACATATCTCACAATGTCTCTTTTCATCCCAGGCCACCAATAATTTTGCTTTAAATCATTATACATCTTGGTAGCCCCCGGATGTATCGAATAACGAGATTTATGGGCTTCATCAAGTAGAAGTGCCTTGGCTCCACATGAGTTTGGAACCCAAATCCTCCCAAATCGAGTTTTCAATCCTTGGTTACTGTCCACCAAGTCTTTTAACTGCCCAACTATTCTTTCCTTTTTCACATTTTCTTCCTTTATTGCTTCAATCTGAGAATTCCGGATTTGGTCAAGCAAACTCGATGTCACAATTAGTTGCATCGATCTCACTAGGATAGGCGTATAATCTGTCTTTCGGCTCAACGCGTCCGCTACTACATTAGCCTTCCCGGGGTGTGTGACAACTCGAACTCTAGACTTACTTTGTGTAACGCTACGTGCATATGCGAACTAAATTATATGATTGGATTTAATGAATGATGTATTGATGTGTGCTTGGTGTAAATGATTATACGGAATGCTATGTGTAATACGTTATGTATGTGTGGTTACGTTACTTGACTCAAATCGCACAACACACACCCATTTGATCGCACAAGCCATTCGGGCCTTACCCTTTGTGCACGAACTCATGGGCAACCCAAATGAGGGTTCGGCCCACTACACTCATACGAATAACATGAGGTGTTAGAGTATACCCTTCACTTGTTCTTGCAACGCATTCACACCAAACCCTAGACGACTTCTCTTTCTCTCTCGTTGCTTGAAACCGACGGCCACCAAGACTATTACTCGGATCATCCTTACTACTCGTAATCCGGTTAGTGTGATTATTGTTTGTATTGATAGATGGCATATTGTTTATACGAGATTTCATAATTATATGTTTTGATCGGATTGTTTGGATTGTATGTGATGATAATAGAATACATGGTTGTTGATGATGTTATGATCTTAACTTAGAACCAGATGTACGAATATATATATATATCGGCTGTAATGTGATTAGGTGTTAATCGGCTGCCATGATATATGTTCTAGATAGTAGTCATGCGATAGTATTCTGGCCGAATCGGATATGATGTTTGATTGTTGTTGATGTTCATAAATCGGCTTCATGTTGTTAAGTCTATATATTTATTCAAGGTTTTGAGAATATTGTTCATGTTGATTTGGATTAGGGTTCTTATGAGATAGCTTAAACTTGCCTTGTTTGATCTATATGTTACTAATTGATTTGTTGATATTGTGTTAATTGAAAATTGTAACTAAGGAAACGGTTATATTGGTCAACCGAATTAATTGGTGATTGTAACAATATTGCTTAAATTATGGAAACAACATAACTGTTTGGCATAAAATCGGATTCACATAAGTCCAGCCGCACAAGGCCTCTTAATCGCACAAGAGGCCATTCGCACAAACTCGGTCGTACAAGATGGACCTGGTCGCACAAGCTGATCTTGGTCTATTTGGTTGGGCCGTGGTTATGCTAGATAGCTATTATTGTTGTTATTGGACCGAACAAGCCCATGTCCACTCGCACAAGGAACCTAGTCGCACAAGGTTTACTGAATCGTACATATGATAAAGTTTGTTTAACTGTTGGGCCTCAAAGCCCAAAACGAATCGCACAACATATTCCCAGTCGCACAAGAGGTAGTGAACCGCACAAGTATTATGTTTATTTACCTGTTGGGCCGGACAGGCCCAAAGGCTGATCGCACAATCTAGTCCATGTCGCACAAACTGTCCAAATCGCACAAGACCTGTATGATATTGTTGAGCCGTATTTTGTTATGTATTTGGGCCGGATTGTTTGAACTGTTTACATATATGTCGGGTCGGGTAGTGTTTGGGCTTAGACTTTTGCATCGCACAAGGTGGTTGGGCTCGCACAAGTTAAACGGCCTAACCCTCCGTAACGCACAAGCATGACTATGATATGCTTTGATTATTCATGTGTTGCTATGATATATGTATATACGTGGTTGCTAAGATATATACATGTTTGCTATGGTTTATATGTGTATTCCTTGTAACCAAAACCTGACTGGTATGGTAACCCTGTTAGGACGTGTTGACCAACCTTAGTTCAAGAACTCTTTTCTTTGTGTATCTGCCGAGCAACCCAAGGTGAGTTCACACAGCCAAGGCATGGGGTTCCCAGGGTGGGAATGGGATTGAATGAATTATACGTACATACTTAGTTAATGGAACTTAATGATACGAGTCCTCAGGGTGAGGATGGTGAATGATAAGATACGGCTAGACTAGTATACCTACTTGAACAGATCTTCGCACACACGCCAAGGGTTGGCTGCGATAATTATGACTGATCTTCGCACACATGCCTCGGGAAGGCTGCGAACTATACATATTAGAACTTCGCACACATGCCAGGGTGGCCGGCGATACAAATATACATAGTCTAGGATATTTGGGAGTATTAACCCAAATCTTCGCATACATGCCGAAAGGGCCCGCGATGGAAACCATTACTATACATGAACAATGAACGAACTAATACGATGCATGATTAGATGAACGAACGCAATGCTTGCTATACCATTTCTATTACTGAACTTACTTTCTGTGAACTCGCTCAACTAGTTGTTGACTCTCTGTTGCATGCCTTGCAGGACCTTAGGCATTATGGAGCTTGTACAGGGAGGAGCAGGTCGTTGTGGGCAAAGGATCGTGAATGCTATTTGAACACTTATAATGTTTCATACATTAATATTTATGTTTGGGTTTACTTAAATGCTTCCGCTATACTTAACTATATTACATGTTCAATATGATTGGTGGTTAAGATCCTGGTCAGTCACACCTCCAAGCGGTGGTACTCCGCATGTGGATTTTGGGGGTGTGACAGATTTGTATCAGAGCCATTGGTTATAGAGAACTTGGTTTTAATATGGGGAAAACGTTTTTATTAAAACCAGACTATAACCAGAACAGTGCTCTCAACGATCCACAACGACGCTTCGCTCCACGTGCAAGACTCGACATCCTAGGTAATAAGGTTTATGTTTATTGCCTGTTTGCTAGAACTGCTTAGAACTTTGCTCGCATTACGTTTAGATACACATGACTTTAATTCATGAGAATACCTACGTGCTTACGCTTTTCTGTCATCGCCCTACTCGCGAACCACTCTCACTTACGCTACTTTCACTATGAAGATCATGTCTGGACGGATTAACATGACTCAAGCCCAGCTAGAGGCTCTCGTTCAAGCTCAAGTTGCTGCGGCACTTGCAGCTGCTCAAGCAGGTCAACCAGCGCAGCAGCAAGTTTGCACCTTTAAGAACTTCATGGACTGTCGTCTAAGTACTTTCAGCGGCACAGAGGGGGCAGTGGGACTCCTCCACTGGTTTGAAAAGCTCGAGTCAGTATTCGAGATGTGTGAATGCCCTGAGGCTCGCAGGGTGAAATACGCCACTGGCACGCTAGAAGGAATAGCACTAACTTGGTGGAACGCCCAAGTTCAGATCTTAGGGTTGGCAGCTGCTAACGCCACACCCTGGAACGACTTCAAGGAACTCATTAAGAGGGAATACTGCACGCCTGATGACATCCACAAGTTGGAGAACGAGCTTTACCACTTGAAAATGACGGGGTCAGAGATTGAAGCCTATACAAAGCGGTCAAACGAACTGGCCATTCTGTGTCCAACCATGGTGGACCCTCCAGTGAAGCGCATTGAGTTGTATCTCAAGGGACTTGCGCCAGAGATTCAGAGCCACGTTACATCGGCTAACCTCGACAACATCCAAGACATCCAGCGTCTTGCCCATCGACTCACATATCAGGCAGTAGAACAGAACAAGCTGCCCAAACGCGTCAGTGCAACTACTACTCCAGCCGCTACTTCTGCTACACCCAACGACAACAAACGGAAATGGGATGGAGATTCCAGCAGGGGATCAGTTTCCGTTCAGTCTCAAGCACAGCAGCGCAGGACGAATGACTACCAGAATCCGAGTCAGCAATCATCTGGCAGTCAGGAGCAGGGTGGATACCGGGGAGTTCACCCATTATGTAACAAGTGTAACAGGCACCACAGTGGAAGGTGTCGCAAGGAACGTTGTCAGAGATGTCTCAAGATAGGGCACGAAGCCAAAGATTGCAGGAGCTCACGACCTGCAAACCAGAATCAGCAACTTCCACCACCAGCTCCTCAAAACCCACAGCAGCAGCAGCCACAGCGTGGAAATCGGGGATGTTTCCAGTGTGGGGCAGAAGGTCATTACAAACGCGATTGCCCTCAGTTGAACCAGAATCAGAACCACAACAATAACCAGGGCAACGGGAACAACAACAACAACAATGGCAACGAGGCAAGAGGTCGAGCTATCGTTTTAGGACGAGGAGACGCAATGAACGATATTTGAACTTATAATTTATTTTGGGTTTTCATTATTATGTTTTTGCTACTCAAACAAAGTTTGGTTTGAACATCAATCGTATTGGGTTTTATGAATTATTTAATTACTATACTTTATGTTTGATATGATGGATGGTTTGATATTATTGAACGCACCTACCGTATTTATGGACCTTATGAACAGGGTGTGCAAACCCTATCTTGATAAGTTCGTCATTGTCTTCATCGACGACATTCTGATTTACTCCAAGAGTCAGGAGGAGCACGAGCAGCACCTACGCCTTATCTTGGAACTCCTATGGAAGGAACAGCTGTACGCTAAGTTTTCGAAATGCGACTTCTGGCTTCGTGAAGTCCACTTCTTAGGCCACGTAGTAAACAAGGATGGGATTCATGTCGATCCATCCAAGGTAGACTCGATCAGGAACTGGCCTGCGCCACAAACGCCAACAGAAATACGCCAATTTTTGGGTTTGGCGGGGTACTACAGACGGTTTATCAAGGATTTCTCAAAGACTGCTCAGCCGCTTACGCTACTGACACAAAAGGGTGTCACCTACCGTTGGGGAGATCCCAAGGAGACTGCTTTTCAGCACCTAAAGGATAGGCTTTGCGGCGCACCTATTCTCTCATTGCCAGAGGGCACGGACGATTTCGTAGTATATTGTAACGCATCCATTCAGGGTCTTGGATGTGTGTTAATGCAGCGCGACAAGGTTATTGCTTACGCTGCACGTCAACTCAAGGTTCATGAACGAAACTACACGACGCACGATTTAGAGCTGGGAGCTGTTGTTTTCGCGCTTAAGATATGGCGACACTACCTGTACGGTACCAGATGCACGATTTACACCGATCACAGGAGTCTCGAGCATATCCTTAAGCAGAAGGATTTGAACATACGTCAACGACGATGGGTTGAACGACTGAACGATTACGAATGCGCTATCAAGTACCATCCAGGCAAAGCCAACGTTGTGGCTGATGCCCTCAGTCGGAAAGACACTCTACCTCGGCGCGTGCGAGCGCTACAGCTTACGATTCAGTCTAGCCTTCCAGCACAGATACGAAATGCTCAGGTCGAAGCATTGAAACCCGAAAACGTCAAGGCTGAAGCCTTACGCGGCTCACGACAACGAATGGAACAGAAGGCAGACGGTGCCTACTATGTAACGGGGCGTATTTGGGTCCCACTTTATGGCGGTCTACGCGAACTTGTAATGGATGAAGCTCACAAGTCCCGCTACTCGGTACATCCAGGGTCGGATAAGATGTACCACGACATCAGAACTACTTATTGGTGGCCAAGCATGAAGGCCCACATCGCTACGTACGTTGGAAAATGCTTGACCTGTGCGAGAGTCAAGGTCAAATACCAGAAACCAGCGGGCCTACTTCAGCAACCCACGATACCTAAATGGAAATGGGAAGAAATTTCCATGGATTTCTTTACAGGCCTACCTAGGTCCCAGCGTGGGAATGATACCATATGGGTGATCGTGGATCGACTCACCAAATCTACACACTTCCTAGCTATAAAGGAAACGGATAAGTTCTCCACTCTCGCGGACATCTACCTTAAGGAAGTAGTCTCCAGGCACGGGGTGCCCACTTTCCATCATTTCGGATCGGGACGCACGATTCACGTCAGAGCTATGGCAAGCGATGCATAAATCTTTTGGCTTACGATTGGACATGAGCACAGCATATCATCCTCAGACGGATGGGCAGTCTGAGCGAACGATTCAAACTCTAGAAGACATGCTTCGAGCATGTGTTATTGATTTCGGTAACGGCTGGGAAAAACATCTCCCTTTGGTGGAGTTCTCATACAATAACAGTTATCACACAAGCATACAAGCCGCTCCATTCGAGGCATTGTACGGGCGTAAATGCCGGTCACCTCTCTGTTGGGCAGAGGTGGGGGATAGTTAGATTACGGGTCCAGAGATTGTAGTGGATGCCACAGAAAAGATTGCACAAATACGACAACGCATGGCGGCAGTACGCGACCGTCAGAAAGCCTACGCGGACAAGCGTAGAAAGCCTTTGGAATTTTGGGTCGGGGACCGGGTTTTACTCAAAGCTTCACCCTGGAAGGGTGTGGTACGTGTTGGCAAACGGGGCAAACTAAATCCACGGTATGTCGGACCATTCGAGGTCATAGAACGAATAGGCAGGGTAGCCTATAGATTGAACCTACCAGCTGAACTCGGGGCAGTTCACAATGTCTTTCACGTGTCGAATCTGAAGAAGTGCCTATCAGATGAGACCCTTATCATTCCTTTCAAAGAACTCACTATCGACGAGCGGTTGCAGTTCGTCGAGGAACCAGTTGAAATCACGGACCGGGATGTGAAGGTCCTCAAAAACAAGAGAATCCCTCTTGTTCGAGTTCGTTGGAACTCCAAATGTGGCCCAGAGTACACTTGGGAACGCGAAGACAGGATGACAGAAAAGTACCCCCAGTTATTCGGAACCAATGCAACCACTGCTGAGGCTGAAGCTACTACTTCGGAATTTCGGGACGAAATTCCAGATCAACGGGGGGAGGATGTGACACCCCAGAAAAATCAGTGAACGAACGATTGAACTTACCTAGCTTCCTCAGTGAGTGCATACCAAATTTCGGGACGAAATTTCTTTTTAGTTGGGGATAATGTGACAACTCGAACTCTAGACTTACTTTATGTAACGCTACGTGCATATGCGAACTAAATTATATGAATGGATTTAATGAATGATGTATTGATGTGTGCTTGGTGTAAATGATTATACGGAATGCTATGTGTAATACGTTATGTATGTGTGGTTACGTTACTTGACTCAAATCGCACAACACACACCCATTTGATCGCACAAGCCATTCGGGCCTTACCCTTTGTGCACGAACTCATGGGCAACCCAAATGAGGGTTCGGCCCACTACACTCATACGAATAACATGAGGTGTTAGAGTATACCCTTCACTTGTTCTTGCAACGCATTCACACCAAACCCTAGACGACTTCTCTTTCTCTCTCGTTGCTTGAAACCGACGGCCACCAAGACTATTACTCGGATCATCCTTACTACTCGTAATCCGGTTAGTGTGATTATTGTTTGTATTGATAGATGGCATATTGTTTATACGAGATTTCATAATTATATGTTTTGATCGGATTGTTTGGATTGTATGTGATGATAATAGAATACATGGTTGTTGATGATGTTATGATCTTAACTTAGAACCAGATGTACGAATATATATATCGGCTGTAATGTGATTAGGTGTTAATCGGCTGCCATGATATATGTTCTAGATAGTAGTCATGCGATAGTATTCTGGCCGAATCGGATATGATGTTTGATTGTTGTTGATGTTCATAAATCGGCTTCATGTTGTTAAGTCTATATATTTATTCAAGGTTTTGAGAATATTGTTCATGTTGATTTGGATTAGGGTTCTTATGAGATAGCTTAAACTTGCCTTGTTTGATCTATATGTTACTAATTGATTTGTTGATATTGTGTTAATTGAAAATTGTAACTAAGGAAACGGTTATATTGGTCAACCGAATTAATTGGTGATTGTAACAATATTGCTTAAATTATGGAAACAACATAACTGTTTGGCATAAAATCGGATTCACATAAGTCCAGCCGCACAAGGCCTCTTAATCGCACAAGAGGCCATTCACACAAACTCGGTCGTACAAGATGGACCTGGTCGCACAAGCTGATCTTGGTCTATTTGGTTGGGTCGTGGTTATGCTAGATAGCTATTATTGTTGTTATTGGACCGAACAAGCCCATGTCCACTCGCACAAGGAACCTAGTCGCACAAGGTTTACTGAATCGTACATATGATAAAGTTTGTTTAACTGTTGGGCCTCAAAGCCCAAAACGAATCGCACAACATATTCCCAGTCGCACAAGAGGTAGTGAACCGCACAAGTATTATGTTTATTTACCTGTTGGGCCGGACAGGCCCAAAGGCTGATCGCACAATCTAGTCCATGTCGCACAAACTGTCCAAATCGCACAAGACCTGTATGATATTGTTGAGTCGTATTCTGTTATGTATTTGGGCCGGATTGTTTGAACTGTTTACATATATGTCGGGCCGGGTAGTGTTTGGGCTTAGACTTTTGCATCGCACAAGGTGGTTGGGCTCGCACAAGTTAAACGGCCCAACCCTCCGTAACGCACAAGCATGACTATGATATGCTTTGATTGTTCATGTGTTGCTATGATATATGTATATACGTGGTTGCTAAGATATATACGTGTTTGCTATGGTTTATATGTGTATTACTTGTAACCAAAACCTGACTGGTATGGTAACCCTGTTAGGACGTTGACCAACCTTAGTTCAAGAACTCTTTTCTTTGTGTATCTGCCGAGCAACCCAAGGTGAGTTCACACAGCCAAGGCATGGGGTTCCCAGGGTGGGAATGGGATTGAATGAATTATACGTACATACTTAGTTAATGGAACTTAAGGATACGAGTCCCAAGGGTGAGGATGGTGAATGATAAGATACGGCTAGACTAGTATACCTACTTGAACAGATCTTCGCACACACGCCAAGGGTTGGCTGCGATAATTATGACTGATCTTCGCACACATGCCTCGGGAAGGCTGCGAACTATACATATTAGAACTTCGCACACATGCCAGGGTGGCCGGCGATACAAATATACATAGTCTAGGATATTTGGGAGTATTAACCCAAATCTTCGCATACATGCCGAAAGGGCCCGCGATGGAAACCATTACTATACATGAACAATGAACGAACTAATACGATGCATGATTAGATGAACGAACGCAATGCTTGCTATACCATTTCTATTACTGAACTTACTTTCTGTGAACTCGCTCAACTAGTTGTTGACTCTCTGCTGCATGCCTTGCAGGACCTTAGGCATTATGGAGCTTGCACAGGGAGGAGCATGTCGTTGTGGGCAAAGGATCGTGAATGCTATTTGAACACTTATAATGTTTCATACATTAATATTTATGTTTGGGTTTACTTAAATGCTTCCGCTATACTTAACTATATTACATGTTTAATATGATTGGTGGTTAAGATCCTGGTCAGTCACGCCTCCAAGCGGTGGTACTCCGCATGTGGATTTTGGGGGTGTGACAGGGTGGTAATGTATATCACAATCAAAGTCCTTGACAGTTGTTAGTGCAGAATGTCTATCACCTTCGTCAATCAAGTTCGTAGCAGATTCTGAAGAAAAACAAAGCTTTATATTGTATTTAGTAAGAAAAGGCAAGGTGGCAATATTGTAAATATGAGGGAATCTTTCATATGCCTTGGCCTATAAATAGGAGCTTTAGGGTTTACATTTTGGACTTTTGGCCATTTGTGTAACTTGGAGGTTAGAGGTTAGAGAGAGAAAGTACTCCAAGTGGTGATTCAAGGTTTCTACGATTTTCATATCATTCAATGGAATCACAGATTTATTACGCTCTTGTGTTCGGTCTCGTTCGTGCACGGATTCTGCACGTCACACGGTCATTTCGCAATCGATTCGGAGTGAAAACCGGGACCAACAAGTGGTATCAGAGCGGGTGCTCGGTTGCGAAGATCAAACGCGCAGATTCGTACAAGTTTTGATCAGATTCAGAGCCAAAATATCCAGATTTGTCAAATTTCTTCATTTTTACTTGTTCTTCACGTTTTTCTATGAATTTTGCAAAATTAACAGGGTTTTTACGGTTCAAATTGGCTGATTTTTTGATAGCTTGTGCGAAATTAACTGATCTATAACCTTACAAATTTTCAGGACAAAATTCCAAGCCGTTTGGGAGAAATCAGCGTTTTTGTGTTCGATATTGCTGAAATTGTTCGTCATTAGCTGGGAAGTGCTGTTCGATCGAACAGCAGACATAAACTTCTAACCGATCGGCTAGGAAGTTTTTCAATCGAGTAGCAAACTCGATCGGCTAGGACTCACCACCATATTCAACCAATCGAACAGAAACCTGTTGAGTTGGCCTGTTGACCTAACCGATCGAACTGTCTAATCGATTACACTGCATCACCGAACGGCCAGCTTTTCAGTTCGATCGACCGACATTGGCAACCAATCGGTTAACAATATGCCACATTTAGTCAACCTTTATCAGCTTTTATTAATTACCATGATCAGTTTTCATTAAATGAAATTGGTATTGCATAAGAATAAATCAACATCTCATGTGACTTTAACATAAACGGCCCAATCAAAGTTGAACAACAAAATTTGAGGTCCAATCATAGTGAAGCTTGAAATCAGGTTGATGCTTCATGTGATATTTGTCGTTTATGTTGATAAATGCATGTGATCTAAAGTCATTTGTGGCACAAAGATATTATAATATGCATTAAAACTAACGGCCCAATTACATTAATTTGGTTCTGCAAATTGCATGTTCATTGTTTGAGGTCAAAGTATTAACAGGTTAACCGATCGAGGTTCTGTTCGATTCACAGCATATTTGTTTTGTCGTTTTGTGATATCCAACGAACAGCATCAACGTGCCAGTCGATCGGCTAAGATTTGTCTTTTAGTGCTCTGTTGGAGTGCAAGAGATCGAACAGGCTACACGATCGGCTAGTAATTTCTGCTCGATCGAATATCCCACTCGATCGACTAGTATAAGTTCTGTTCGATCGAATATCTCACTTGATCGGCTAGCATATGCCAACCGGTCGAACAGGATAGTATCAACCATTCGGCTAGTGTTTATCCCATTCGATCGAACAGGGAGTCTCACCCAACCAGCTAGTTTTGTCCATCCATTCGAACAGAAATTAGACCATCCGGATAAGTGATTTTTAATCAACCGATTCTAGTATATCTGGTCCATCCAATTGAGTTTATCAATTAGTTCATTCGAGTCACGTTTAATCAAGAATTATTTCACATTCAATTGAATTCATTTGTGTGAATCGTTTGCAGGTTTTACAAAGTTCAAATTCCAAGAAATAATTTGAAGATGTCGAGTAACAGCGAAGAATTCTAGAACATGTTTTACAACGCTTTCACTACAGAATCATCTGAGAGAAGATCCAAAACAAGAAATTATTCGAAAGAGATCTCAGATCATTTGAAGTGTGATAACATGTATGGAAGCCAACAGAAACCACTGAAGCTAATGAAGATTGAAGATTATAACTGGTGGAAAAATCGGTTTGAGGGTTGGGTAAAAGCTTTCGCTCCTGAAAGTTGGTTAAAATTAAAATATGAATATACAGAACCAGTAAAAGAGGGAGGAGAGTTAGTAAACGAAAAGAATTCACACAGATAGATGTTAAAAATATTGTAGCTGAAAACAAAATGATCACATTGTTACATCAATCAGTAAGAGAAAACATTATATCACTACTTGAAAATGAGAAAACATCTAAGGGATTATGGGAATGTTGGTGCAGTCATCTGTCGTCTTCGTCTTAATATCGAGTCTCGGTTTTGGTGCGGTTCTGAACAAGCGTGACATCATATACATGACATCACGAGTGACATCACATATATGATGTCACAAATTAGACATGTTCTTAAAGTATTCATTCACGTAAAAGATCACATGAAGACAAATATATGGAGGTCCAATGAGAGCCCACCATATGAAGGCCCAATGAGATGTTGCCTTTTGAATATCCAACCATTTGAAGTTACAAGTCCGTTTGAAGAATACAACCATATGAAGACTTCCGTTTGGATAAAGCTTCCGTTTGAATTTCATGTCACTGTTTGAACAGTGACCGTTTGAATTAGTGTAACCGTTTGAGATGTTTCAAACGGATAGGTTGTGTAGTATATATAGGATTCAAACTGTCACATTTGTAACGGTTGGTCAGATTGATACCGAAGTGCTGCCGGTATTTCCTCTCACTGTAAACGTTGTCAATTGATTATAAAAGAGGATTAAAGTGATTTTCTAGTTGTTTGAAAGTGCGTTTCTTAGTTTCCGCCTCTGAAACGTACGAGAGCTCTTCCGAACGACTCATTCAGGTCGAAAACGGTCCTACAGGGAAGCTCTTGAAAGAAAATGTTTGGGAAGTGCCGAAATCATAAAGAACAAAAAGAAATTGCTTAGAAAAGAGTATGATTTATTTGGTTGTTTAAAAAATGAATCAGTTTGTCAAATGATTGAGAGGTTTGGGCACTTGAAATTAGAACTAGCATGTGACAACCCGTACTTTAGACTTATCTTGTGTGACGTTATATGCTCACGTGAACTATGTTACTTGAACGAATACATGATATGTTATGTGTTACATGATTATGTGATTATATTGATTGATTGAATGAATGTTGCATGTTACGTGACTTAATGTGATTTCGTATGTTACTAATTGAACCGATTAGTAAAACCTTTACAAGAACCCACTCGGTCCATATGGTTGGACTCGAGACCATGAGGTAGCCCAAGTGGGGAGTTTCGGCCCACTTCTCTTATACGTATATACATGCACACATCCTTAGGGTTTTGTTTACACACTTTGGCAAATCATACACACACATAACCCTAGCTCCTCTATCTCGTCTCTCTCTCTCCCTCTCGGCTTGTTTAGGAACCGACGGCACAAGGCCATCCGATCACCCTCTTGTTCGGATCACATCTCGTTACTTGTAACCGGTTAGTATGTTTGTTTGAATTCATGTTCGATTATATGTGATGCCATGATTGCTATCATTCTGTTATGTGATGTAACTAGGGTGTATGTTAGTAAAATTGATTGGTTGTTGATGTTGGATGCGGGTACTTATAATAGTGATGTTTGTTAATCGGATAACATGTACGGTTACGTTATATGCTCGACTTATTGATTGATTCGAACCGGTTGGTGTATGGTTATGGGCTGTCATGAAATTGTTAATCAACACGTTTCTGCATGATTCGGTTTAGGCTGTTTGATGATCCGATTGATTGTTATCTAGGCTGTTTTGTTTAAGCATATGAACATGTTTGAAGATTGTCATGAAACTGGTAATTTCAGTGTTTGATCTGTTTCCGAAACTGTTTGATCTAATTGCTGATATTACGGGATGTTAGTTGGAAACTGATAATTGATTATGTATGATTGCATGAAACATGGAAACTTGTTACAAAATTTATAGCACACACGGTTACGACTCGGCACCTCCAGTTGCGAGTCGAGACCCCATCAGCATCAACCGGAATCACGGTTGCGAGTCATGATTTCGACTCGTAACGAGACCATGCCAAACCGAGACCATGGTTGCGAGTCCCGGTTGCGACTCGTAATCAAACCATGATGAGCCGAGACCAGTAGTTACGACTCGTAACCCCGTTGCGACTCGAGACCTGACTCGAGACCACCCTAGTCTCGAAGGATATGCATCTGTCGAGATCTCCCTTGTTGCGACTCGTATTCTCTGTTGCGAGTCGGGACCATGCACGTGCACATGATTGGACTTACACACTGACACGAGCCCAAATGATTGGGCCGGATAACTGGACATGTTTACACCTCTGTTATTTGGACTACTTATCTGATTGGGCTGATAGGTTGGGTGAATATTATTGGGCCGGGTTATGTTTGGGCCGAATACATAGACTGCTTATCGGATTGCTGATACGCGTACGTGTTTACCATGAATCCTTGCATGCTTGCAACGTGTTAACCTATGTGATACAATATGCGTGCTATATACGAACCTGACTTATGTGATAACCATGATAGGACGTGGTTGACCATTTACTTGCTACCTGTACTCCTTGTGTATCTACCGAGCAACCCAAGGTGAGTTCACACAGCCAAGGCATGGGGTTCCCAGGGTGGGAATGGGATTGAATAAATTATACGTACATACTTAGTTAACGGAATATAATGATACGAGTCCTCAGGGTGAGGATGGTGAATGATAAGACACGGCTAGACTAGTATACCTTCTTGAACTGATCTTCGCACACACGCCGGGGGTTGGCCGCGATATTATGACTAATCATTCGCACACATGCCTTGGAAAGGCCGCGAACTATATACTAAAACTTCGCACACATGCCAGGGTGGCCGCGATACAAATATACATAGTCTAGAATACTTGAGTACTTTCTCTAATCTTCGCATACATGCCGAAAGGGCCCGCGATACGAACCAATACTATACATGAACAATGAACGAACTAGTACGATGCATGATTAGATAAACGAACGCAATGCTTGCTATACTACTCCATTACTGAACTTACTTTCTGTGAACTCGCTCAACTAGTTTGTTGATCATTTGCTGCATGCCTTGCAGGACCTTAGGTACATTATGGAGCTTGCACAGGGAGGAGCAGGTCGTTGTGGGCAAAGGGTCGTGAATGATATTTCAACACTTATGATAAATCATGCATGCTATTGTTTGGGTTACTTAAAATGCTTCCGCTATACTTAACTATATTACATGTTCAATATGATTGGTGGTTAGGATCCTGGTCATGTCACGCCTCCAAGCGGTGATACTCCGCAGGTGGATTTTGGGGGTGTGACAGATTGGTATCAGAGCCATTGGTTATAGAGAACTAGGTTTTAATATGGGAAAACGTTTTTATTAAAACCAGACTATAACCAGAACAGTGCTCTCAACGATCCACAACGACGCTTCGCTCCACGTGCAAGACTCGACATCTTAGGTAATAAGGTTTATGTTATTGCCTGTTTGCTAGAACTGCTTAGATCTTTGCTCGCATTATGTTTAGATACACATGACTTTGATTACATGAGAACACCTATGTGCTTACACTTTTCTGTCATCGCCCTACTCGCGAACCACTCTTGCTTACGTTACTTTTACTATGAAGATCATGTCTGGACGAATCAACATGACTCAAGCCCAGCTAGAGGCTCTCGTTCAAGCTCAAGTTGCTGCGGCACTTGCAGCTGCTCAAGCAGGTCAACCAGCGCAGCAAGTTTGCACCTTTAAGAACTTCATGGACTGTCGTCCAAATTCCTTCAGCGGCACAGAGGGGGCAGTGGGACTCCTCCACTGGTTTGAGAAGCTAGAATCCGTATTCGAAATGTGCGAGTGCCCTGAGGCTCGCAAGGTCAAGTTTGCCACTGGCACGCTAGAGGGAATAGCACTGACTTGGTGGAACGCCCAAGTTCAAATCTTAGGGTTGGCAGCTGCTAACGCCACACCCTGGAACGACTTTAAGGAACTCATCAAGCGTGAGTATTGCACGCGTGAAGATATTCACAAGCTGGAAGACGAGTTGTATAATCTAAGGATGGTGGGCTCTGAGATCGAAGCGTATACCAAACGGTCGAATGAGTTGGCCGTTCTGTGTCCAACTATGGTGGACCCTCCATACAAGCGCATTGAGTTGTATCTCAAGGGATTGGCGCCAGAAATTCAGAGCCACGTGACTTCGGCTAATCTCGAAAACATCCAGGAAATCCAACGCCTCGCTCATCGCATTACCGATCAGGCAGTGGATCAGAATAAACTGCCTAAGCGTGTCAACGCTACTGCTACAGTCACTTCAGCTGCTACTTCTGCTACACCCAGCGACAACAAACGGAAATGGGATGGGGATTCCGATCAGTCTCAAGTACAACAGCGCAGGACGAATGACTACCAGAATCCGAGTCAGCAATCATCTGGCAGTCAGGAGCAGGGTGGATACAGGGGAGTACACCCACTATGCAACAAGTGTAACAAGCACCACAGTGGAAGGTGTCGCAAGGAACGTTGCCAGAGATGTTTCAAGATAGGGCACGAAGCCAAAGATTGCAGGAGCTCACGACCTGCAAACCAGAATCAGCAACTTCCACCACCAGTTCCTCAGAACCCACAGCAGCAGCAGCAGCCACAGCGTGGAAATCGGGGATGTTTCCAGTGTGGGGCAGAAGGTCATTACAAGCGCGATTGCCCACAGTTGAACCAGAATCTGAACAACAATAATAACCAGGGCAATGGGAACAACAACAACAACAATGGCAATGAGGCAAGGGGTCGAGCTTTCATGCTAGGACAAGGAGACGCTGCTTGAAGTTATAACTCGTTTTGGGATTTTCTTTATTATGTCTCTGTTACTCAAACAAAGTTTGGTTTGAACATGAATCGTACTGGGTTTTATGGATTATTTTAATTACTATACTTTATGTTTGATATGATGGATGGTTTGATATGTTTGAACGTACCTGCCGTATTTAAGGACCTTATGAACAGGGTGTGCAAACCCTACCTAGACAAGTTCGTCATAGTATTCGTGAAGTCCATTTCTTAGGCCACGCAGTGAACAAGGATGGGATCCGTGTCGATCCATCCAAGGTAGACTCGACCAGAAATCAGGCCTACACCACATACTACAGACGGTTTATGCAGGGATTTCTCAGAGATTGCTCAGCCACTTACGCTACTGACACAGAAGGGTGTCACCTATTGCTGGGAGAGCCCCAGGAGACTGCTTTCAGCGCGACAAGGTTATCGCTTTTGCTTCACGTTAACTTAAGATTCATAGACGCAACTACACAACGTACGACTTAGAGCTGGGAGCTGTCGTTTTCGCGCTTAAGATATGGCGACACTACCTGTACGGTACCAGGTGCACGATTTACACCGATCACAGGAGTCTCGAGCATATCCTTAGGCAGAAGGATTTGAACATGCGTCAACGATGATGGGTTGAACTACATAGCGACTACGAATGCGCCATCAAGTACCATCCAGGCAAGGCCAATGTTGTGGCGGACGCCCTCAGTCGGAAGGACACTCTACCTTAGCGCGTGCGAGCGCTACTGCTACGATCCAATCTAGCCTTCCAGCACAGATACGAACTGCTCAGATAAAAGCACTGAAGCCTGAAAACGTCAAGGCTGGAGCCTTACGCGGCACACAACAACGATTAGGACAGAAGGCAGACGGCGCCTATTATGTAACGGGGCATATTTGGGTCCCACTTTATGGCGGTCTACGCGAACTTGTGATGGATGAAGCTCACAAGTCTCGTTACTCGGTATATCCAGGGTCGGATAAAATGTACCACGATATCAGCACTATCTATTGGTGGCCTAGTATGAAGGCCCACATCGCTACGCACGTTGGAAAACGCTTGACCTGTGCAAGAGTCAAGGTTGAATACCAGAAACCAACGGGCCCACTTCAGCAGCTTAAGATACCTCAGTGGAAATGGGAAGAAATTTCCATGGATTTCGTTACAGGCCTACCTCGATCCCAGCATGGGAACGATACCATATGGGTGATCGTGGATCGACTCACCAAGTCTGCACACTTCCTACCGATTAAGGAAACGGACAAGTTCTCCACTCTCGCAGACATCTATCTTAAAGAAGATTGTTCGAGGCACGGGGTGCCCACGTCCATCATTTCGGATCGCGATGCACGATTCACGTCAGAACTTTGGCAAGCAATGCACAAACCATTCGACTCACGATTAAACATGAGCACAGTAGCATACAAGCCGCTCCATTCGAGGCATTGTACGGGCGTAAATGCCGGTCACCTCTTTGTTGGGCAGAGGTGGGGGATAGTCAGATTACGGGTCCAGAGATTGTAATGGATGCCACGGAAAAAGATTGCACAGATACGACAACGCATGGCGGCAGTACGCGACCGTCAGAAAGCCTACGCGGACAAGCGTAGAAAGCCATTGGAATATCAGGTCGGGGACCATTCGGGATCATAGAACGTACAGGCAGGATAGCCTATAGATTGAACCTACCAGCTGAACTCGGGGCAGTTCACAATGTCTTTCAGGTATCGAACTATCGACGAGCGGTTGCAGTTCGTCGGGAAACCAGTTGAAATCACGGACCAGGATGTGAAGGTCCTCAAACACAAGAGAATCCCTCTTGTTCGAGTTCGTTGGAACTCCAACGTGGCCCAGAGTACACCTGGGAACGCGAAGACAGGATGACAGAAAAGTACCCCCAGTTATTCGAAACCAATGCTACCACTACTGAGGTTGAAGCTACTACTTCGGAATTTCGGGACGAAATTCCAGATCAACGGGGGGAGGATGTGACACCCCAGGAAAAACCAGTGAACGATTGAACTTACCTAGCTTCCTCAGTGAGTGCATACCAAATTTCGGGACGAAATTTCCAATTAGTTGGGGATAATGTGACAACCCGTACTTTAGACTTATCTTGTGTGACGTTATATGCTCACGTGAACTATGTTACTTGAACGAATACATGATATGTTATGTGTTACATGATTATGTGATTATATTGATTGATTGAATGAATGTTGCATGTTACGTGACTTAATGTGATTTCGTATGTTACTAATTGAACCGATTAGTAAAACCTTTACAAGAACCCACTCGGTCCATATGGTTGGACTCGAGACCATGAGGTAGCCCAAGTGGGGAGTTTCGGCCCACTTCTCTTATACGTATATACATGCACACATCCTTAGGGTTTTGTTTACACACTTTGGCAAATCATACACACACATAACCCTAGCTCCTCTATCTCGTCTCTCTCTCTCCCTCTCGGCTTGTTTAGGAACCGACGGCACAAGGCCATCCGATCACCCTCTTGTTCGGATCACATCTCGTTACTTGTAACCGGTTAGTATGTTTGTTTGAATTCATGTTCGATTATATGTGATGCCATGATTGCTATCATTCTGTTATGTGATGTAACTAGGGTGTATGTTAGTAAAATTGATTGGTTGTTGATGTTGGATGCGGGTACTTATAATAGTGATGTTTGTTAATCGGATAACATGTACGGTTACGTTATATGCTCGACTTATTGATTGATTCGAACCGGTTGGTGTATGGTTATGGGCTGTCATGAAATTGTTAATCAACACGTTTCTGCATGATTCGGTTTAGGCTGTTTGATGATCCGATTGATTGTTATCTAGGCTGTTTTGTTTAAGCATATGAACATGTTTGAAGATTGTCATGAAACTGGTAATTTCAGTGTTTGATCTGTTTCCGAAACTGTTTGATCTAATTGCTGATATTACGGGATGTTAGTTGGAAACTGATAATTGATTATGTATGATTGCATGAAACATGGAAACTTGTTACAAAATTTATAGCACACACGGTTACGACTCGGCACCTCCAGTTGCGAGTCGAGACCCCATCAGCATCAACCGGAATCACGGTTGCGAGTCATGATTTCGACTCGTAACGAGACCATGCCAAACCGAGACCATGGTTGCGAGTCCCGGTTGCGACTCGTAATCAAACCATGATGAGCCGAGACCAGTAGTTACGACTCGTAACCCCGTTGCGACTCGAGACCTGACTCGAGACCACCCTAGTCTCGAAGGATATGCATCTGTCGAGATCTCCCTTGTTGCGACTCGTATTCTCTGTTGCGAGTCGGGACCATGCACGTGCACATGATTGGACTTACACACTGACACGAGCCCAAATGATTGGGCCGGATAACTGGACATGTTTACACCTCTGTTATTTGGACTACTTATCTGATTGGGCTGATAGGTTGGGTGAATATTATTGGGCCGGGTTATGTTTGGGCCGAATACATAGACTGCTTATCGGATTGCTGATACGCGTACGTGTTTACCATGAATCCTTGCATGCTTGCAACGTGTTAACCTATGTGATACAATATGCGTGCTATATACGAACCTGACTTATGTGATAACCATGATAGGACGTGGTTGACCATTTACTTGCTACCTGTACTCCTTGTGTATCTACCGAGCAACCCAAGGTGAGTTCACACAGCCAAGGCATGGGGTTCCCAGGGTGGGAATGGGATTGAATAAATTATACGTACATACTTAGTTAACGGAATATAATGATACGAGTCCTCAGGGTGAGGATGGTGAATGATAAGACACGGCTAGACTAGTATACCTTCTTGAACTGATCTTCGCACACACGCCGGGGGTTGGCCGCGATATTATGACTAATCATTCGCACACATGCCTTGGAAAGGCCGCGAACTATATACTAAAACTTCGCACACATGCCAGGGTGGCCGCGATACAAATATACATAGTCTAGAATACTTGAGTACTTTCTCTAATCTTCGCATACATGCCGAAAGGGCCCGCGATACGAACCAATACTATACATGAACAATGAACGAACTAGTACGATGCATGATTAGATAAACGAACGCAATGCTTGCTATACTACTCCATTACTGAACTTACTTTCTGTGAACTCGCTCAACTAGTTTGTTGATCATTTGCTGCATGCCTTGCAGGACCTTAGGTACATTATGGAGCTTGCACAGGGAGGAGCAGGTCGTTGTGGGCAAAGGGTCGTGAATGATATTTCAACACTTATGATAAATCATGCATGCTATTGTTTGGGTTACTTAAAATGCTTCCGCTATACTTAACTATATTACATGTTCAATATGATTGGTGGTTAGGATCCTGGTCATGTCACGCCTCCAAGCGGTGATACTCCGCAGGTGGATTTTGGGGGTGTGACATAGCAAGACATGGGATTGAATACTCTCAAGAAGAGTTAGTCGATAAATTGTTTGACTCGTTGCCAGATGAGATGGATTGGCAATATTATGCTTTGATGTTGAAGAATACGATCAAGTCTGAGGATCTTACAGTTGACTTGTTGATTGAAAGACTTGAAGCCATGAATTGGAGACCAGAAAAACCAATAAAGTCAAAACATACCAACAGAATGTGGAGCTATATTACAGAGGAAACATGTTTGAGCAAAAGTCAAAATCAGGATTTAGTGCTGGAAGCTCAAAGGATTCACCTCAGCAGAGTTCTTCAAGAGATCCGGGTTATTATTCATTTGGTTCAAATTCTTCAAATCCAAACATAGTCCATTGCAATATCGCCATAGATCTGAAAAACTCTCAAAGTCTGAATGCTGAAGTTGCCAAGCAACAAATGGTGTTCTTAGCATCCATCCTGGAATCGTACGAAAGCCTGATCGCGGGAAAAATTGGAAACCCGAAATGACAAAGGAAGATTATGACCAAATCGATCCAGAGGAGATGGAGCTAATGGATATTAAATGGTGCATGGCTAGCACAATGAGGAGAGCACAACGTTTCATGGAGATCACTGGAAGATCATCTTTGGCATCTGGTGATTCGAAATTGGGGTTTGATAAGGCAAAAGTTACCTGTTTCAAATGCAAACAGAAAGGACACTTCAAGAGAGAGTGTACAAACAGGGAAACTGACGAACCCACGAATCTTTTCAGAGATGATTACTACAAGAAAGCAATTTATCATCGTTCCAGTGGATCATCAAATGTGAATCAGAAACAGATTGATGAAGGGTCATCAAAATCTAGGGCAATGGCAGTTATTCATAACGATGAAGGTTATGACTGGAGTCAAGTTCTCCCTGAAGAAGATGCAGTTGGATATGCATTTGTAGCCAATGTTGATCATGACAGATGGTGGAGAAGAGATTATGCGAGATGGGAAATTGAAAAATTCAGAGAACCATTCAAAGAAGCCCAAAGAGCCAAAAGATGGAATAACGAATTGGAATGTTACATGGATCCACGGGGTAATCCAGTTGTTGACCCATCAAAAGTGGATTTTGAAGCTGTAACAAATTTGTTTCCAAGTCAGGCTACTTTCAACATAAGAAGGTTATTAGATAAAGAATATTTGCCGGATTTGGTGAGCAAGATAAAGGAAGTTTGTGAAGAAGTCTACCAAATGTGGTAGAAATGAAGAAGAGAAAAGAAGAAGAGTTGAAAAAGATGGTTGAAGAAGTGAAGATTACTGCAAAGCTTGCTGCTGAAGAAGAGCAGAAGATTGAAGAAGAACAGAAAGAAGAAGAAGAAGAAGAAGAAGAAGAAGAAGAAGAAGAAGAGAAGAAAGAGAAAGATCAGACAGAAGAACCGGTGCTGAGAGAGACTGAGGTAAGTAAATCTTCTGATCTATCGAATGTTGAAACTGTTGATAACAATAAAAACAAGTACAGAAATTGCATAGAAATGTGCAAAGTCTGTACTGAAAAAGATGAAATGATAAAAACAAAAGAAATTGAAATAAATAAACTTGAAAATGTTTTCACAATAAAATGTAAAGAAATGATCGAAAAAGAAGAAATCTTGAAACAAAAGGTTGATAAGCTGACACTGAAATGTCATGATCTTGAAAAAGAAAATGAAATGTATAGACAAATGTGTACAGCAAAATGTGTTGGTTGCGATGAAAAAGATAATAAGCTTCAAAATTTTCAAAAGAATATGATAATTTGAAGTGGTCAAATCAGAGAGTACAAGAAGCTTATGATACTTTGAAAAGCCAAGTCAAATGTTTTGATCAAAGAGTGTCTGAAAGCTTAACAACCAAAGAACTGCATGAGAGAAAGTTGAAAGAAAAGCAACTTGAATTAAACAAGTGTGTTGATGAAGTTGCTAATCTCAAACAAGTTCTGGTTGAAAAAAAAAAGATTGTTACAAAACTTCAAAGTTATCATAACTCTTCGTACATTCTCGAACGCATTTTCAACATCACACCAGATGACAAAGATACTAACAAGAATAAAAAAGGTATTGGTTCAGAATTTTATCAGGTACCACCACCATTGAGAAACAATTACACTTTTTATGATGAGGAAAAGGTGGCAAAAGGTCTGAGCATAGTTGACCAATTACCTGAAAGTATCGATGTGACTTACGCCAAATCTGATGAAGCTGATGATTCAGAGGTGGTAAGTAAGGTTGTTGAAAGCGTTTTGAAAGATGAGTCAACCAAAGGTATGTCTGATTCACATGATGAAAATGAGGGAAATTTTCATGATGGCTATCTTAAACAGTCAAAATCTGAGAAAATTATGAATGATGATTCAAAAGGATTGGTTTATACCATGATTGGATCAGAAAAATTATTCTTAGATATTGTATTCCCGATTCAAAACGTGATTTCAGAAAAGATTGATAAAGTCTTTAAGATGGTTGAGATTGAGAAATCAGAAATTTCAAAATTTGCTTGGAAGAGTAAGAAAACTTTTTATAACAAACCCGGTTGCAAAAGGAAGAATATGAAAGCAGGGTTGGGTTATAAAAAGAAACAAAGTCAAAATAAAAGTTTTGAGAGACATAATGTTCAAACGAAAACAAATTTTGTTCATGGGAAAAGCTCAGAAGAAGAGAAAGAACTCCAATTTAGACGTCAGTCTAATGAAGAGTTCTATGCTCAGAAAAAGAAACAACAACAGGCTAAAAATGTTTCCAAGAAAATGTGTTTTAAATGTGATCAAATTGGACATGTTGCACGCAAGTGTCCAAACACAAAGCCTGTTGATGTTGAAAAACAGAAGTCTGAGGAGGTGAGACAAAAGTCTACCAGATTTGATTCAAAACAAACTTGGAGGTACAACACAAACAAGTTTGCTTCGAATCAAACTTGGAAACCAAAACAGACTAGGTCTGATTCAAGACAAACCCAGAATTCTTTTACACCCAGATTCAGAACAACAAAAAGTTGGCAAACTTCAGTTGATATGATAAAGCCAAATCAATTCTGGAAACCAAAAGTTGTTCAAAATCAAAATAATCAAAACGAGTCACGATTTTACAAAAGAAGTGCTTCAAAAGGACAGAACTGGGTGATTAAGAAAGAAGTGACTACTGTGAATGATGAGAAAGTCAAAACCAAAGATGAAAAAGTTTTTGTACAAAATGACAAAGATTTTCCATCATTGAATGAATATTGTGTTGAAATGCCTAAGGTCCAACAGACCTGGGGCTAAATTGTTCAAGTAATTGAGTTTTTGTGAATGTGCAGGTGCTCATGAAGGTTGACTGTCAAGAAACAGAATTGATGAGCAGCCTGGCAGGAGGAGAAAGCTGCAGAACCCTGGTTTGGTTGAACAGGGAGTTTATCTTTTGTATATAAATAAACAATATTTCAAAAACCCTAAAAATTTAAAAATTTAAAAATCAAAAATATGTTTTTATTTTATCAAAAATCTGAAAAATCAAAAATATATTACTTGAATATGCCGAAACCCTCACGGCGGAACAAACATGATTACTTTCATCAGATTGAAAAACGGTTTTCAAACTGTAAAAATCAATGTGTTGTAAATCATGGGGGTATTTACTGCTTTTTGTGCAATAAGATTCATAGTTAGCAGATAATGGATGGCGAGACAAAGCTATCAGTATCAGGTTGTCAAATTTTCTTTAAATGGTTTTGAATTTTAGGGGGAGTAAGAGTTAGATATTGTCAGAAAATCCAAAAACATTAAAAAAAAGCCAAAAACATGCTAAAATTCAAAAATTGAGTTTTTGTGTAAAAAGAGGAAATGATAGTACATCAGTAGACAATCATAGTACGCTAAAGAATTGTAATGCTATAATGTGATAAACGGTCTCACTGATGATATGCCAGTAGGTTTTTACACGCTTAGTAGATTGTTTTTGAGATATAAAACTAAATATCAATACTTTGCTCATTTCGTGGGGAACATCTCTCGGATATATGGGTAACCCCCGAAATCTTGTGTGAAAGGTCCCTCTTTCTGAGATACTAGGTCTTTATACTCAGTGATATCTGGGGTATTATTCCGGGACTTCTGCTGAATGGAAGTTCTGACCTAGTCCCCGAATAATACTTTCTGCATTGCTTGAAACATAGCGCAGCCCTCAGCAAATTGATGAAACAATAAAATTGATAATCATTGTTGTTGTAAAAAAGATCCTCTAAAGGGCACTCACCGAAAAGTCGAAGCCGTCATCTCTCTGCGTATACGGAAGTGTCGACCTGAGCTCTCACGGCCCTCACATTTAACCCCTTACAGATATCATTTGTGGTATATTCACCTGTAAGACTGAATATTGGGATCTGGGTACGGGAGTATATTCTGAGGTGGGACACACGAATAAGTTTAAGTTCTTAAAACACTAATCTCGTATCTCGAATCAATTGAAGTTTGTGTGAAAATATAAGTGGATCAGTATACTGACAATCTAAGTGAATCGTTTAAAACTTAGAGTGTTTAAAGCTCAACGGTGCTAGTGATTTGTCATAAACTGATATGATCCTCTAACACAAACTCAAACAAAAATATTGTCTATAAATATGTTTGTAAATATTTCTTTACAGCTCTATGTTTCAGAAAATTTCAAAAAGATTTTTGATTCGGCTTTATTTTCGACAACCGATGTCTGAATGCTGAGTTTCAAAATCTAAGTAAGCTGAATGTGTTTCTGAAAATAAAACAAGTTCATTAATTTGAAACTTGAAATTTTAAAATTCTAAAACAGTTTGTGATATCTCCAAGGTCATTAAATTGGACTTGGATGAGTAACTGTGAGGGATTTGGATGATTATATTGTTAAAATTAGTTGAATAGAGCCAGTTTACGATCCTGTTTGCTGAAACTGCCAAATCCATGAAGTTTGTTGATAGGGGGAGAAAATCAAGTTATCCTGGATATATTCATATTTTTATATCTTAAGAGCCAGGATCTTGACTTAGAAAGAGCCAGAATACGATTTCTGGACAATTTCAAAACATTGTCACTTATAAACGTATGAGTGTTGCAGATGTTATTCTAGACTACGATCCCGACAGCCGAGTCTAAGGGGGAGTCTGAAGACGAGCTCAACGCAAACAGAAGCGTGGATTCAAGATGCCAGGAATCTATCCTGAAGAGCTTGTAACTGGAAAGCCAAGTGTCGATCCCAAAGCATGGAAGCTTGACGAAAGGGGGAGCTTGAAGAGTCTACTGAAAGGGGGAGAAGCTGAAGCTGAAGATAGATTCACCAGGATTCTGTTTAAGAAAAAGGGAGTCTGTGGTTGCTGATATTATCAAATCTTCAAGAAGACTCAAAGAGGAAGAGAAAGACAAGTCGCTACGAGTTTGACTACGAGATTGACTGCGGAAATATCCAAGGGGGAGTCTGTTAGTGCAGAATGTCTATCGCCTTCGTCAATCAAGTTCGTAGCAGATTCTTGTGACACCTGTGTCACCGCGACCATCAAACAAATACCAAGCCGATGAAATATTGTATTTCATACTTAGGATCTTGTATAAATATGTGTATGTTTTGCACATATCAATTATTGTTCAATTTCAAACTCTACATTGCTTTCTAGAGCATTATACGCAAACTGGTGCGTAAACGTACTCAGTTTAATGCGACAAATACTCCGGAACATCAACATATACTCAACATACCTTAAATAACCTTTACATAACTTAGAAATAAGTTTTGAAGGCTTAGGTATAGCAAAAACAAGTTAATTCGCTTACAGGGACTAAACTTGACAAACTACGAAAGTATGCCAATTTGAACTGTAACGAACATTCCGGAACATGTTCATAAGTTAAACATACCCTAAATATCCTCTACATAGCTTAGAAATAGGCTTTGAGGTGTTTGGTATGCTAAAACAAACTTTTGGATCATTCAGGGACTAAAAGTGTCAAAAAGTGCACAAGTTTGCACTTTCGCGCATAACTTACGTTCTGAATACATCCAGACATCCAAAAATTTATGTAAGCATCCTTATATTATGCCTTAGTGTTGGGCATGAGAAAAATCCATTCGTCGCGTCATTTGGATCGTCTTTCGCGCTTATGCGCATTCCGTCGTAATTAAGCGAACATCGCAATCGTACGGCCAAACGAACCGACATCCGGAATATTTTTGAGCATATTTCATGTCCCCTACACTTTAACTTCATCTTAGAGCCTTGAAATGAGGTTAACGGGGCTTAAACGTGCCAAAAATGGGCCAAAATACGTGTTTCTGAAGTGCAGGGACCAAAATTGTAAATTCTGATCTGGGAACCTTAGGCGGGGCGCGTAAGGATTTACCAAATCCTTACGCGGGGCGCGTGAGACTGTCAGACAGAAAAATCTTTGCATTTAATGCAGTTTGGCCTTTCGTTCGATCAAGGGGCAATGCCCTTTCACCCAATCAGGAGCCAAGGGCCAAGTTCTGACTTACCACAAGAATTTGACAAGTGTACGCTCGAGATCGTGGCACGATATTCGATAAACGATCCTAACGGTTCCACTTTTCCTATAAATACCCCCCCCCCCCTTTTGTTCCAAAAACCCACAAAATCTGATCTTAAGGCTCTAAGTTGGAACCATTGTTCCATACCTGAGCTATTTGATCTAGATTAGCACTCGGGGACCTTCCGTAAGTCTTCTTTCGCTCTTTTATCGCTTTTCGAGTCCGAAAGTCAACGTTTTGTTGACTTTCTGCATTGACCAGCTTATGGTCGATGCGAAGTTCATGGAACTTCATAACGTGAGCGTGATCACGATGGTTATAGTCCGTAGTGACTATACCTACTGATCACCACGTTAACTAGGCTCAGTGACGAGTCGTAGTTTCGGCCAAAATGCGCATTCTTGCATATTTTGTAACCAAACTACTCGTGAGCATCAAAGCCGTTTGTTTCGATGCCAAACCTGTTTTCTAAACTTAGTTAAGCATGTTCTAACATGCTTAGCTCTTCACTTTTAGTATAGTGCTTATATAGGTTCGTAAGGTAAGCGATCTAAACCATCGCTTATACTTTCGAACCCGACCCATTTGGTCGATCATTATGATCCGACCAAACACATTAGGTGACCATAGCTATAACCTTCCGAGGTTATACCTTGTAGTCACGATGTTAGGCGTTCCAGACGCGTTCTACGCGAACGACGCGTTAGGGTAGCATAAGCTACCTAAACGGGTCGTGATGGACCGTAAGCACTTAGATTAAGTTTCAATATAGTATGTAGGCTTTGTTAAACCATATTACACGAGTCTCCATACTCGTTTGGTTTACGAACCCGCGTACTATCCGATCCTTCCGATTTGGTCCGGTATATTAACATAGCTACCTATTAGGTGCCGTTTGATATCCCGTGATCTTTAGCATTATCTGGTTATTATACAAGGAATTCAAAGCAATCTCAGGTGAGTACATTGAACCCCTCTTTTACTGTTTTCCAAACTGTTTTGGGGTGAAACACATGTGCCTACTTGCTACTTTCATGCTTTCCGGTTTTCACATCATATACTGCTATGTTCGATAGTACATATATAGTACATGATTTCATTGTGTTTATGCTATGTATGCCCATTGTGTGCGTACTTAGTACATTATTTCACATTGCATATCTGTTGCATATGCTCATCCAGCATATGAACACATTACCCTACATTTTGAACCGTTGTAACCATTTGACTATGTGAACCGTCTTACCCCTTTTGATTTCATGAACCGTCTGTAACCATTGAACCGTGTAAACCAGTTGTATCCGTTGACATGAATTACATTTGACAATAGACATTTGACTATACATGAACATTTCTACCGTTGTTAAACATTTCATCTTGATGGTTTGGTGTGAGTAAGTGATTTAAGTAACGAGGCATGTGTAATATGATACAAGCATGGTGGATACGCCGCTGGTACTTCCTATATATAAGTGTTTGTATGGTATTACATATCGTAGCGTTATTTGAATCATTTTAATTTGGGACATAGAACATTTTATACAAATAACACGCTTTTCACAAGACATTGATTTACAAACAACAAATCTTATACAAACTCCTTTTTACATGGTCATTCAGTTAACCAGGCATTGTTCTCTTATTTATACATATCATTTGATCTTACCGTTTTTCAAATGATTTACAAGACAAAGCAAAATACGAGGTTCATGACTAAACATTTTCTCCAACTCAAGTCATGAATTCCGTTTTCACAAAACCAATGTATCTCACAGGCATTTTTATGCTGACGTACCTATTTTCACATGTGTTTTCAGGAGATGATGCATAGGACTTATCAAGACATACTTAGGCGGACCTGTGCCTTAGTGACTTAAAACGAGACAAGAACTAGTTAATTTATGTTATGTACACTTTGATTCTTGTTTAGACAATGTAAACTTTCATGTTTGATTTATAAAACAAAACTTCATTTGCCATGGATTTGAAACAATTGATTCTGTTACAACACTCCCCGACGTTTCCGCCACGTTTTGTATGTTCTACGTGGTCGGGGTGTGACAGAAAAGATGGTATCAGAGCCAATGGTTATAGGGAATTAGGTTATTAGTAATGCTTTGACCTAGTCTATAACCTTCCTAGGAACCTAACGCGAGTTTACTTGCGTTTAGTCACAAAACAATACCGTCACCTACCCTTAGGCGACGACCACAACAAGAACATAAATTTCAAAACCGCCTTGAAAACTAATCATCTGTTCTAGGATGATTGATTACTAGGTTTTGAACCCTCTATTGTAAGGTTTTGAACCCTTTGTTATAAGGTTTTGAACCCCTTTGAATTTTCAAAACTCCCGTCAAAGTTTTGGGTCCTAACTAGTGTGAACACGTGCGAACTGGAAGAGTGAATGCCTGTACCCTGGGTTTTCTGTCTAAGGTTAGAGTGTTCGTACAAATCCACATAATCGGACCAGTCACTCTTACCTGGGAACTCTTGGGGTGAGTGTCCACTTATAGGCGAGCATGTCTTCGCGATACACTATGAGGATCTATTTGCTTTGATTCAGCCTTGGTGTTTTTTGTTTGCTTCATGATTCAAACAAGTGACCATCAACCGTGATTATGGTCAGTGATTGTAACATCCTATTCTTACCCAATACCATTTTATTTGTTTCCTTTCATGTTCTCCTCTTTTAGAATGCCTCCTCGACGCGAACACCAGATAGCAACAGCCGAGCTGGCAGAAATTATTGCGCAGCAGATGGCTGCTCAATTCCCAAATCTCTTTGCTCAATGGAACCAAGCCAACAACAACAACAATGGTACATGCAATTTCAAGAACTTTAACTCGGCTAAACCACTCAAGTTTAGTGGTTCTGAGGGAGCAACTGGGCTTCTCCAATGGTTCGAGAGCATCGAGAATACCTTTCGCCACGTGCAGTGTCCGGAAAATCGCAAGGTCGAGTTTTCTTCGAGTGTGTTTCAGAAGAGGGCTCTTACATGGTGGAACGGGGTAATGAGAGACCGTGGTGCAGATGTTGCTCTAGCACAAACATGGGCTGAACTGAGAGCACTTATGATGAGAGAGTTTTGTCCTCGTCATGAACAACGAGCGTTGGAGAAGGAGTTTGATGATTTGAAACAAGATAGTGGCGAACACAGGGCATATACTGATAGGTTTGAGGAGTTGAGTCTACTTTGCCCGACTATGGTCGCCCCACTCGACAAGGCTATCGAAAGGTACATCGACGGCCTGCCTGACTCGGTACAAGACATTGTCACTAGTAGCAACCCTACCACACTCCGTCAGGCCATTGAGCTATCTGCAACCTTGACTGAATCACAGATCAGAAAGCATAAACTTTTTCGAAAAGGTGACAAGAAATCGGCCGGGGAATCGAACCCAATCGAGGAATCAAAGACCATGGATGAACAGACTGAATCTCCTAAGAAGTCAAGGAAGCGAAAGGCTTCTCAGAACTTCGCCGTGGTCGCTCACAATGGTCAAGCCGTCCCCAACCAACCAGCTCAACCCCCTGCTAGAAAACCATACAATGGAACTGCACCCTTGTGCAACCAATGTAGCCTCCATCATCACGCCAATGTACAGTGCCGCAAATGCCAAACTTGTGGACTCATAGGCCATACAACAAGAATCTGCCCAGCTGCAGCTGCACCAAACCAAGCTGGCAACAATCCCGCTCAAGGTCGTTTCCTACCAGGTTCTTGTTTCAACTGTGGCGAGATGGGTCATTTCCGAAGAAATTGCCCAAAGCTTGCTAATGCAAATCCAGCACAAGGATGATCACCCGACTGACTAGAAGACAACATCATTTAGAAATAATCATGTCTTATGTATTAAGTTTCTTTTGTTTTCAAGATCCAAGGAACAGTTGATATCGTTGTTTATAAATAAATCTTTCATTTACATTGCAATGTATTTCGATGGTTGCATGTATAAACGACATATCCCTTGCAATATCGACAATCAAGGAACCGTATTCCTTGAAGAACAAACTACCCCCAAAATTCTCCCATTCTATAATCGCTTGCGTCTTCCACGGAATTCCTAAGTACCCGTTTATTCTAAGGAAACGAAGTACAAGGCGCAGGTTACAACACAAGACGAATACCCAAGGTACCACTATAAATCCTTAATAGGGTACCTAGGAATTTCCCGTAAGTCTTTAATTGTTGTATACCTTCATTCGAATGTGGTGATTCCTTGTAATCAAAAATCGAATTTTGGGAGATCTTTCTATCTTCTCAGATAGATTCCAGTGAACATTGAGACCCGTCGACAGGTTTCCATATCCGTATTCAATCGATAACAAGTTAATAACAAATTATGATCAAATTAAACAATTATGTGACTATGTGCTTATGTGTTTCCTTAAGTATTGTTGTGTGATCCAAATTATGTTATCCAAATCTTCGTAGAATCTTACATATCCGTGTACAAGAGATTCATAGTTGGATGCCCAAAGGTATTACTTAAAATCCTCAATGGACTTCTATGTTATAGTTAAGTCCCTCGGATTATAAAGTACTACTTCAGAATTAGACCCCTTGAGTGGTCTAGCTAAACAGATTCATCCAAAAATCTGGTTAGGGATATCATGTGATGATATAGCTGAAAGGACTCCTTGGTGGCCTAACCAAGAGGATCCCCTGTCGATCTAATTAAAAGGAACCGATGGAAGTCTAGTCACCCTCATCACAAGTTTGATATCCTTCCCCAAAACATTACAAAACAAACTGTGCGGACTGTGCAAGGGATTACGTAATTATGGATGCATACATAATTATGGAATTTAGTGCACAGAAATCACAGCAAGTTCTATCATGTGTCTAGAGTTAACCCTATTCATTTCCAATTCTGATGAAGCATCCGTTGAGGAAAAATGAATTAGCTAGTCATTTTTCACTTCTGAAGAATAACCGTTGAGGAAATGAATATCCGTTTATCCTTCATTTCCAAATCTGAAGAATACCCGTCGAAGATGACTCCGTTTGTTCATTTTCGTTCTGAAGATTTATCCGTTGAGGAAATGAATATCCGTTTATCCTTCATTTCCAAATCTGAAGAATACCCGTTGAAGATGACCCCGTTTGTTCATTTTCGTTTCTGAAGATTATCCGTTGAGGAAATGAATATCCGTTGTGTAATCCTTCATTTCCAACTCTGAGGAAGCAACCGTTGAAGATGACTCCGTTAGCTCATTTTCGTTTCTGAAGATTTATCCGTTGAGGAAATGAATATCCGTTGTGTAATCCTTCATTTCCAACTCTGAGGAAGCAACCGTTGAAGATGACTCCTTTAGTTCATTTTCGTTTCTGAAGATTATCCGTTGAGGAAATGAATATCCGTTGTGTAATACTTCATTTCCAACTCTGAGGAAGCAACCGTTGAAGATGACCCCGTTTGTTCATTTTCGTTTCTGAAGATTATCCGTTGAGGAAATGAATATCCGTTGTGTAATCCTTCATTTCCAACTCTGAGGAAGCAACCGTCGAAGATGACTCCGTTTGTTCATTTTCGTTTCTGAAGATTATCCGTTGAGGAAATGAATATCCGTTGTGTAATACTTCATTTCCAATTCTGATGAAGCAACCATTGAAAATGACCCGTCTGTTCATTTTCGTTTCGGAAGAATGACCGTTAAGGAAATGACAAGATATTGCCTTACATATCACTGGTGGTTATTTGGCAAATTCACAAATAGACTCCTACGAATAAATTTCGGGACGAAATTTCCTAAAGTAGGGGAGACTGTGACACCTGTGTCACCGCGACCATCAAACAAATACCAAGCCGATGAAATATTGTATTTCATACTTGGGATCTTGTATAAATATGTGTATGTTTTGCACATATCAATTATTGTTCAATTTCAAACTCTACATTGCTTTCTAGAGCATTATACGCAAACTGGTGCGTAAACGTACTCAGTTTAATGCGACAAATACTCCGGAACATCAACATATACTCAACATACCTTAAATAACCTTTACATAACTTAGAAATAAGTTTTGAAGGCTTAGGTATAGCAAAAACAAGTTAATTCGCTTACAGGGACTAAACTTGACAAACTGCGAAAGTATGCCAATTTGAACTGTAACGAACATTCCGGAACATGTTCATAAGTTAAACATACCCTAAATATCCTCTACATAGCTTAGAAATAGGCTTTGAGGTGTTTGGTATGCTAAAACAAACTTTTGGATCATTCAGGGACTAAAAGTGTCAAAAAGTGCACAAGTTTGCACTTTCGCGCATAACTTACGTTCTGAATACATCCAGACATCCAAAAATTTATGTAAGCATCCTTATATTATGCCTTAGTGTTGGGCATGAGAAAAATCCATTCGTCGCGTCATTTGGATCGTCTTTCGCGCTTATGCGCATTCCGTCGTAATTAAGCGAACATCGCAATCGTACGGCCAAACGAACCGACATCCGGAATATTTTTGAGCATATTTCATGTCCCCTACACTTTAACTTCATCTTAGAGCCTTGAAATGAGGTTAACGGGGCTTAAACGTGCCAAAAATGGGCCAAAATACGTGTTTCTGAAGTGCAGGGACCAAAATTGTAAATTCTGATCTGGGAACCTTAGGCGGGGCGCGTAAGGATTTACCAAATCCTTACGCGGGGCGCGTGAGACTGTCAGACAGAAAAATCTTTGCATTTAATGCAGTTTGGCCTTTCGTTCGATCAAGGGGCAATGCCCTTTCACCCAATCAGGAGCCAAGGGCCAAGTTCTGACTTACCACAAGAATTTGACAAGTGTACGCTCGAGATCGTGGCACGATATTCGATAAACGATCCTAACGGTTCCACTTTTCCTATAAATACCCCCCCCCCTTTTGTTCCAAAAACCCACAAAATCTGATCTTAAGGCTCTAAGTTGGAACCATTGTTCCATACCTGAGCTATTTGATCTAGATTAGCACTCGGGGACCTTCCGTAAGTCTTCTTTCGCTCTTTTATCGCTTTTCGAGTCCGAAAGTCAACGTTTTGTTGACTTTCTGCATTGACCAGCTTATGGTCGATGCGAAGTTCATGGAACTTCATAACGTGAGCGTGATCACGATGGTTATAGTCCGTAGTGACTATACCTACTGATCACCACGTTAACTAGGCTCAGTGACGAGTCGTAGTTTCGGCCAAAATGCGCATTCTTGCATATTTTGTAACCAAACTACTCGTGAGCATCAAAGCCGTTTGTTTCGATGCCAAACCTGTTTTCTAAACTTAGTTAAGCATGTTCTAACATGCTTAGCTCGTCACTTTTAGTATAGTGCTTATATAGGGTCGTAAGGTAAGCGATCTAAACCATCGCTTATACTTTCGAACCCGACCCATTTGGTCGATCATTATGATCCGACCAAACACATTAGGTGACCATAGCTATAACCTTCCGAGGTTATACCTTGTAGTCACGATGTTAGGCGTTCCAGACGCGTTCTACGCGAACGACGCGTTAGGGTAGCATAAGCTACCTAAACGGGTCGTGATGGACCGTAAGCACTTAGATTAAGTTTCAATATAGTATGTAGGCTTTGTTAAACCATATTACACGAGTCTCCATACTCGTTTGGTTTACGAACCCGCGTACTATCCGATCCTTCCGATTTGGTCCGGTATATTAACATAGCTACCTATTAGGTGTCGTTTGATATCCCGTGATCTTTAGCATTATCTGGTTATTATACAAGGAATTCAAAGCAATCTCAGGTGAGTACATTGAACCCCTCTTTTACTGTTTTCCAAACTGTTTTGGGGTGAAACACATGTGCCTACTTGCTACTTTCATGCTTTCCGGTTTTCACATCATATACTGCTATGTTCGATAGTACATATATAGTACATGATTTCATTGTGTTTATGCTATGTATGCCCATTGTGTGCGTACTTAGTACATTATTTCACATTGCATATCTGTTGCATATGCTCATCCAGCATATGAACACATTACCCTACATTTTGAACCGTTGTAACCATTTGACTATGTGAACCGTCTTACCCCTTTTGATTTCATGAACCGTCTGTAACCATTGAACCGTGTAAACCAGTTGTATCCGTTGACATGAATTACATTTGACAATAGACATTTGACTATACATGAACATTTCTACCGTTGTTAAACATTTCATCTTGATGGTTTGGTTTGAGTAAGTGATTTAAGTAACGAGGCATGTGTAATATGATACAAGCATGGTGGATACGCCGCTGGTACTTCCTATATATAAGTGTTTGTATGGTATTACATATCGTAGCGTTATTTGAATCATTTTAATTTGGGACATAGAACATTTTATACAAATAACACGCTTTTCACAAGACATTGATTTACAAACAACAAATCTTATACAAACTCCTTTTTACATGGTCATTCAGTTAACCAGGCATTGTTCTCTTATTTATACATATCATTTGATCTTACCGTTTTTCAAATGATTTACAAGACAAAGCAAAATACGAGGTTCATGACTAAACATTTTCTCCAACTCAAGTCATGAATTCCGTTTTCACAAAACCAATGTATCTCACAGGCATTTTTATGCTGACGTACCTATTTTCACATGTGTTTTCAGGAGATGATGCATAGGACTTATCAAGACATACTTAGGCGGACCTGTGCCTTAGTGACTTAAAACGAGACAAGAACTAGTTAATTTATGTTATGTACACTTTGATTCTTGTTTAGACAATGTAAACTTTCATGTTTGATTTATAAAACAAAACTTCATTTGCCATGGATTTGAAACAATTGATTCTGTTACAACACTCCCCGACGTTTCCGCCACGTTTTGTATGTTCTACGTGGTCGGGGTGTGACAATTCTGAAGAAAAACAAAGCTTTATATTGTATTTAGTAAGAAAAGGCAAGGTGGCAATATTGTAAATATGAGGGAATCTTTCATATGCCTTGGCCTATAAATAGGAGCTTTAGGGTTTACATTTTGGACTTTTGGGCATTTGTGTAACTTGGAGGTTAGAGGTTAGAGAGAGAAAGTACTCCAAGTGGTGATTCAAGGTTTGTACGATTTTCATATCATTCAATGGAATCACAGATTTAGTACGTTCTTGTGCTCGGTCTCGTTCGTGCACGGATTCCGCACGTCGCACGGTCGTTTCGCAATCGATTCGGAGTGAAAACTGGGACCAACAACAGTTTCTAACCACCGCCTCTGCCTCATATTTAATTCTCTTTGATCGAAGAAATACTTCAAGCTTTTATGGTCGGTAAAGATAGTGCATTTTACCCCATACAAATAATGCCTCCATATTTTCAAAGCGAACACCACCGCCGCCAATTCGAGGTCATGTGTGGGATATTTCTTTTCATGAGTTTTCAGCTGCCTTGAGGCATAGGCTATAAACTTGCCTCGTTGCATCAAAACGCAGCCAAGCCCCGAATGCGATGCATCCGAGTAAACTACCATATCATCCATTCCGTCCGGTAATGACAATACCGGTGCATGGGTCAGTTTTTCCTTGAGCGTTTGGAACGCCCTTTCTTGATCTTCGCCCCAGGTAAACTTTTCGTCCTTACGGGTTAATTTGGTTAATGGCATAGCAATCTTGGAGAAATCCTTTATGAATCTCCGATAATAACCCGCAAGCCCCAAAAAGCTTCTAACTTCCGAAGGATTCTTTGGTGGATTCCATCTTGCCACGGCTTCTATTTTCGACGGGTCTACTAACACCCCGTTTGCACTAATGACGTGCCCGAGAAATTGCACCTCTCGTAACCAGAAGGCACATTTCGAAAACTTTGCATACAATTTCTCTTTTCTGAACGTCTCTAATACTTCACGCAAATGACTTGTATGTTCTGCTTCATTCTTCGAATATATCAAAATGTCGTCAATGAACACTATCACCGACTTGTCTAACATAGGCTTGCAAACCCGGTTCATGAGGTCCATGAAAGCCGCGGGCGCATTAGTTAACCCAAAGGACATCACAAGGAACTCGTAATGTCTGTACCGCGTACGGAAAGCCGTCTTCAGTATATCTTCCTCTTTGACTTTCAACTGATGGTATCCCGATCTAAGGTCGATTTTGGAGAACCAACTTGCGCCTTGCAATTGGTCAAATAAGTCGTCGATTCTTGGGAGTGGATATCGATTTTTCACCGTGAGTTTATTCAACTCCCGGTAATCGATACACATGCGCATGCTCACATCCTTCTTTTTCACAAACAGCACTGGTGCGCCCCACGGAGACACACTCGGCCGAATAAACCCTTTGTCGAGGAGATCTTGAATTTGAGACATCAGTTCTTGCAATTCTGAAGGTGCGAGCCGATACGGTGCCTTGGCCACAGGTTTCGCGCCCGGAATCAATTCGATTCTGAACTCTACCTCCCGTTCTGGCGGTATTCCTGGTAGATCTTCCGGAAATACGTCGGCATATTCGCGTACCACCGGTACGTCTTCAATCTTTAGCGATCCTTTGTCTGGTTCATTTGCGTATATCATGAATGCCCTACAACCGTGCCTCATGAACTTGTGAGCTTTTAGCATTGTGCACATAACGGGATTACCCCCTTTCTCGCCATATATGGTAACCGATTTTCCACTTGGAGATGTTAATTTTATCTCCTTACGGAAACATACGACTTTCGCATGGTGTCGGGATAACCAATCCATCCCGACCACTACTTGGAATTCTCCCATCGACATAGGAATCAAGTCTATTGAATATTCCTCATCGTCAATGCTTATCTTACAATCTCGACATATATCACACACGAGGAAATTTTTGTTATCACCTATTTCTACCTCTAATGGCATAGGCAATTTTGTTAGTATAAAAGAAGGATGTCGAATAAATCCACGTGAAACAAAGGATTTATTCGCACCCGTATCAAATAACACATGTGCGGGAATTGAATTTATGGCAAATATACCTGAGACCACATCGGGCTCCATTTTCACCTCCACTGCTGTTAACTGGAAGGATCTTGCTTTTACTCTTGGTGCCTCAGTGTGCGTATCCTTGTCATCTTTCTTTCCGACCAACTCCGGGCACTCAGATTTCTTGTGACCCGGCTGATAACATTTGTAACACACCGACACCTTTCCCGGGCACAGCGCAGCCGTGTGCCCTGTTTTCCCACATATAGGACACGGCTTGTCCTTAAACCGGCACTCACCCTTGTGCCCCTTCCCGCATACTTTACAACTTGGCGAATTACTTTTTCCCTCTTGCTTCTTGGATGAGTCAGTCGTGCATGCCTTTTTCGTAGGGCTGGGATTAACCACTTGCGCCCTTCTTTCACCCCTTTCAATTTGTTTCTTTAACTTTATCTCCCTTTCTCAAGCGGTATTGATGATTTCGGTGAGGGTCTCGTATTTTGAGGGAGTCATGAACTCCCGATACTCTGCGCTTAGCATATCTTAATAATAATACACCTTCTGTTCTTCGGATGTCACCAACTCATCACAAAACCTTAGTTTGTCGAGAAAGATCCCCGTGATCTTATCAATAGATTCGCCCTTCTGTCTAAGCTGAATAAATTCTTCTTTGATTCGATTGATAACCGCTTTGGGACTGTGATGTTTAAGGAATGGTACCTTAAACTCGTCCCATGTCATCGCCTTCGCCGCTTCACTACCAATTTCCTTTTTCTTATTATCCCACCAGTCTTTTGCTTGGCCTCTCAGCTGACCCATGCCAAAAGCTACGAAGTCATTCGTGTCACAGTGGGTTCTCTCAAACACCCCTTCAATATCACTCAACCATATTGGGCACACTATCGGATCCACTTTGTAACAACTGGCAAATAACTGGTAATTCCGTACAATATAATCACTATTTATATTTCTAAATCTCATGCATTTAGCGTAATTTAATTACGTAACCGTGTCGTATATTGGATAACAGTGTTAGGACAAGAAAACAAAGCTAAAACATATGTTGGTTTTAGTCATAAGGCGAAACCAAACAAACAATGTCCTAAAAGTGTTGGTAGAAGTGTTGCGTGCACTATTCACGGTTACACTATTCATGCCAGCAAACCGTGAAATCAGACCGAAACACTGAAAAACGACACTCGGATAACATAACTGAGTCCATTTACATAAGAAAACATTATTATGAAAACACATCTTGCAAAGAAACAAGACTTTCCGGTATAACGCCATAATCTCAAAAATGTCTATTTCGGCTAAAAATATAGCACTTTTAACTTGTCCGAACCTATAACAAAGCATTTCCGGGACTTCGGAATAATGTCAATTGATGAAAAACATACTAAAAAAATAAGATGATATCAACGGAATGTTCATAATCACAAGTTTCCGGTATTGCATCGCTATGCGCTAAAATAGTTCGTTAGCGAACCAACGAACTAGTAGGCGACATTTTGGTCACGAAATAAGCAAACGAAGAATCTAGCGAGCTAGTTAAGCTAAATTTGGGACTCGGAATACAACCTTCGGATGCAAGAAAACAACTTACGGAAAATCCTTATCGGTACGACATAAAAGCATCGTAGGTGAACCGGCGCTTAACCGGGAACCGTTTAAATTAGTTAAACACTATTTTAACTAGTCTAGTGAACTAGTTAATGATAATTAAAGTCCCAACCCTAGTTACCCCACTAATGGTGTACTTTAAACCCTAATCACTATAATTAACTTACTCACCAAAATATCTTATAATTTGTAACTTTTATAAAAAAAAGTTAAATAAACATCTTTTCCCCCATGTTATTTACGTAAACCATGGGGGACCCCACCACTTTGATTTTGTTTGAAAATGAGAAGCTAGAAGCATGGCCTCAAGGAAGTTGTTGTTGAAAAGAAATTACAACACCTTACTTACATCATAACCTACACTTTTCTTCATTCTTATCTTACAAAATCAACAACCAAACACTTCTCCTTCCCCTCATTATTCACGGCAGCAACAACAGCCCCAAACACCACCATTAAACACCACATTTCACACTAAAATTAGCCATTTTAAGACCTTCTAAGAACATCTCAACATGGTTTAAACATGGAGTTTCACTAGGAGCATCTTTGGAGCTTATCTTTCTTCTTATTATCTAATCTAGCATGTGCACTTTGTAAGTCTACTAAACACCATATTTATGATTCTTATTACTAGTTAATCATAGAAGTACAAGTTGATTATCTTGAAGTTAAAGTTAAACATAATCAAAAACCCTAAACATAAAGCTAATAAACACTAAATATGATTATGTTATGTGTTGATTTATGTTGTTTAGTGTTAATTTATTCATGTGATCTTGTTGACTATGTTAATTTTGTTGTGATTAGTAGCTTAAAGTGTATAATTATGATGATCTTGTTGTTAGTTTTATGTAGTATTTTATATTTCTGTTCATATTATTATGATGAACATAAATATGTGATTTAAACATAGTTATGTTTAAATCAAGAAAGAACATCAACTTCAAAGATTATGAGCATTTATATATAAACTTGATTTAATGATTCTTGAAAGATTAAACCAAGAATAATCATGTGAAAGGCTTTTAACAACACTAATGCACTTGGTTTTTGACTTAAAATAAGTTTATGTGATATTAATTATCAAAAGTGTTATGTAAAAGTCTTGGAAATTTCTACATAAAGATGTGTGAATCTTTAAAAGTGAAAAACAATTTACAATCAAGTTTATGTAAGAAATAAACTTAATAAATGGTTAACTTTGAAGACTTGAAAGTTTAAGCAAAATAATGCTCATAAGAATCTTTGAATGAATAAGTGTGATTAGTGATGCTTGGAAATTGATTATGGATTTAAACGCGTCTTTGTAACGTGGGAAACGTCATAGTTTAGGGGAAACTATGGCGAATTTTTCTAAAAATCTAATCGCGATTAAAGAGGGGATTAAAGGGTGATTAACAAGGTTAAACGCGATTAGTGGTCTTAAACGTCATTATGGAAATTTTGATGGGAATATTTAAAGTTTAAATATTCAAGAAGTTCTTATGAACTTAAACTTATTTTTACAAAAATAAATGGGTAAAAATATAACAATGTGTAAATATAATTTTTGGTAAGAAAAATTATATATTTTCGGAAACTTGCTATGTGCTTGCAATGTGTGCTATGTATGTGTAGGTATTAGATACCTATAGGGTGATCAAAATAAATACACGTACATGTTCCTACATGGTCCAAGAAATGCTAGTAAAATCAAATCGGACAATTAAATAAAATGGCCGAAATGGAAATACATAACACTTGATGACGACAGATTGGGCGCATCGACATCATAAACAAGTTACTACAATGTCGAGTCTAAAAATGACATATTTTTAGACACTAAAGCGAATGCATAACTAAGTGGTCAAAAACAAGAATCCGGAAAGTCAAAAACTATAAAAATTACCAAGTATTTTTCATGTGAAAAAAAAACGAACTTATTAAGTTACATGCTTGGTGAATTTTTGGTAAAAATTGCAAGAGTATATTTAATGGACTCACTAGGATTAGATTTGGGCTAGACTCAAATTACTAAAACTAGGGCTAGGCCCAATGACATTAAAAACTAGGGCTAGGCCCAATGCCAGTAAAACTAGGGCTAGGCCCAATAACAAGAAAACTAGGGCTAGGCCCAATGACATTAAAAACTAGGGCTAGGCCCAGTAACAAGAAAACTAGGGCTAGGCCCAATAACAATGAAACGTGGGATAAGCCCAATAACGTAGGTTCGAAGCCGTTCGCATATAATTCAATACGTATAGAATACATGTATGTATATAACAATCGAGCGAGTAAACTATCAACGCTCTAAAATACAAAGTTGTTCCAAAGATGACAAACGAGAACATAATAAAGAATTCAAGATGAACAACTTGTACGAGGTCCGAAAGACCTAGTGTCTAACGAGATTAGTACACATGTAGGTTATTGACACGTACGGACGCTCACTTCGATATCATAGTACGCGGAACGCAAACTTGTGAGTTCATGTCCCCCTTTTCTCTTAACTATTTTCGGATTATAACTCTCGGAGGTGAAATATATGTTACATAGGTTTCAATGGTATGATTTGGCTATGAAATGAACTACTAGATCATGTGAGCATAGGCTGAAACTGAAATGCCAATAACTCTCATAAGAAACATGGACAAAGGTTAGATCTAACGGGTACGGCCGAGCCCCACTCATGGTCCATTTATGACTACTTAGAGTGCTTTTGTGTCCCAGTCGAGGTGATTCGACAACGGTCAAGGGGATTTGACAGAGTCAAGGTGATTTGACACAGTCGAGGTGATTCGACACAGTCGAGGTGATTCGACACAGTCGAGGGGATTCGACACAGTCGAGGGGATTCGACACAGTCGAGGGGATTCGACACAGTCGAGGGGATTCGACACTAATAATAGCCCATTTGGGTTGGGTACTCCCTATGTTTTCACATATATTAATCTCCTTGCAAAACATTAATTGATCTATTCATAGATGCTTTACATACTTGTTTTCAAAGGAATCTCTCAAATGTTTACAAGTTTATTGGAACTCATACAAAACGCATGAACTCGCTCAACTTTTGTTGACTTTTTAAAACTACATGTATTTCAGGAAACAAGTCTTGAGCCGGTGATACATGATTGGATGCAATGATTACCTTTCTTACGTCACACGCAACACGCTTCCGCAACTAGCAGGGTGTGACACACTTCTCCATTGTAGAGTGGTGGTTTGCATGCCATAAATTCTTTGTACGAGCAGCCCTTACGCTCTCCCAATTTCTCCTTAGCTACATTAGCATTATCTTCCAATTTCTTGACTCTCTCGTCAACAACTGATAGTACCGTATTTTGGATCTTATCAATAAAACCAGATAAGCTATTTTCGATTGCCTTTCCTACTTCCTCGGCAATCACTTCCCTCATTTGCTCGGTGACTCTAGGCACCGCATCATCATTTCCCATATCCGACATCTTTAAAACTGAAATGTTTACATTATGTGTTAAACATTTCATCCATATCATGTGGTTTATTTACTTTGGTTTAGTCAAGTTCGTAACTTGTTTAACTGTTCTTACTTAATGCACTTTCCGGGTTTGAGTGTATTAACACACTCTTCCCGTGTATATCAATTCCTGTTTTGTTTACATTAAAGAACCTACTAAAATGATTAACTCTTACCGGATATTGATCAAGCCTGAACCGAACACACTTTGTTAATAACCTTGAGCTCTGATTACCAACTTGTAACGCCTGTTTACAATTTCAAAAGAAATTTATATAATAAAAGGTACTTAATTATATATATTTATACCTTGAACTACATAAGTACAAATAAAAGTTCATAAGTAACACCCACTAGTTATCTACCGACTAGTTTAAACATTTCAAAACATAGTTAACAATTTATTTACAACATCATCATAGTCTAGACAAGATTAAGTTTAACGCGAAAGCTTCAAAATTTTAGTGTTCGGTTCTTGATAGCATGCTTGATCACCATCCGGAATGCCCACATCATTACCTATAGTCAAAACCAACTATAAGGTTAGATTTGACATTGAAATGAAGAGTATAAACAAGTTCCTGCATCAAAATAATAAAAAAAAATTCCAGCCTTAATTCTGTCGCGTGTCGCGGCGGAGTTCATTAAGTATGTCGCGTGTCGCGGCAGCTCCCGCGTGTCGCGGGGGATTACATGGAATCTTCCGCGTGGCGCGGGGGAACCTGTTTTCCAGCAGATGCAGGTCTGTATCCTGCATTTACTGCCAGCTCCGGAAATTCAGATTTCTTACTTCAAATGACCATAACTTTTGACTCGTAAGTCCGTTTTAGGTGATTCTTTTTCCTATACGTCTGTAAATTCATTACAGATGTAACTATGTAGATTTCACATCACGCATCCCGAATTACCAGCGATTGTTCATGATTTCCTTATTTCAATTATCTAACCCATTAGCAATAGTTGGATAATATTACATTTCAGTTTTTCCTATTATTCTTAGACATTACCCAATTTCCCGGGCTTGTAACCTTGGCATATTTACGCCATTCATGGCTTTGTGTTCCCTTAGAACTAAAAGCTCGTTCCCGCGGAACCCAAATGTTCCGTTTCGAGCAATATTTACAACTTACTTCTATAGTTTGACCCAATATTCCGGACTCACAAATTTGAAGTATCATGGGCAAATTCATAACTGTGGTGCAATCCAACACCTTTCAACATACGAGACTTTCTAGTTACTATCTCTATGATTCTTTTGATTACATCATTTCGACCCGTTTGACTATTTAGTGAAAACCATCACTTTATTAACAAGTCAAATCTAATTCTCAATCTTTATTTTGACCTGTTTGATGGTCAAGTGAACTTCATCACTATAAAGACACATCAAACGTATCTATTACACTATGACTTTATTTATACACTAAACCCAAACAAATATGCATAATTTAGCGAGACTAAGTCACGTACCTTTAAAGCACACCTTTTCCACGTGTATCTCCTCCGGCGTGTCCGCTTGACGTTCCGGATTCCTTGCCTAAAGAGTTCAATTCATAACAAGTTTAGAACTCTTTCATAAGCTTTAACGCATTATTTCTTAACATAGTCAAATATGCGTTTTCACCCAACCTTTAATATTTTGACCCTCATTTAGGCGTCTTATCAAACACCTAGCGGGTCAGATTTCTACATGATCTAAACCAAGTTCATGACTTGAAATTATCACCCAAATTAACTTCAATTAGACAATATACACATATTTTAACATCAATAATTTAGAGATTATCTCATAATTTCAGTTTACACTAGAACAAGAGTCTTAATCCTAGTGTTTATCAAGTTCTACTAACTTATTAACCACCCACTATAGTGATTTTGATCCATACAATTATCATGCAAGATTTTGACAAGAAATCGTCTAGGGTTTGTCCCTAAACCTTATATTACTTCCAATTTCATGTTTACAACACATAATTAAGCTCAACATTCGATTTCAATCACATGCAAGAAATTTGGGTTGAATCAAAACAACCTAATTTGACATACCTTATGATCCCCTTGACGAGGTGATCACGATTCTATGTTTAGAATTCAATTTTAACTTGGTTTGAGCCTTCAATTTGAGAGATCAGTGAATGTTAGGGTTTTGAGAGTGGGGGTCGCCCTCTCCTGCCTTTTGATCGAACCAGGACCTCAAAATGGGGTGTTTGGTTTTTATTTTTACTAACTTAGTAATATAAGTTTCAATTTTGACAACCTAGGCCCCTCCACTCTTATTTAGTTTATATCTTTGGCTTTTAACTCATTTGTGTGTTACTACAAGACTCCTAACTAACTGGGTTATTTATCCTAGTTAGCTTATTCTTGTTTATTATACACTCTATAATTCTTATATAATGTTTTATATTTTCGGGGTGTTACAAATTATTTGCTAAATATGTTGTGGTATGGGACATGACTTAAAAGTAGTTGTTATGGATTCTCCTGGACAATTTGTTTCGCTCAGTGCCTCACCCCGATGTTTCCGCCGTCGGTTGGGGAGTGACAGATTCGTATCAGAGCCATAACTATAGATTAGGAAAGACTCGACCTAGTCCTGGTCGATGTCTTAGAAAAGACATAGTCTATAGTCTAAGTACCAACAGACCGCCTTGTGCGAACCCGATAGGGTTTCCGCACGAGCCTATTTCTATTTATCCAATCGACCTTCAATCACGCTATACTCTATCACTCTGCATTTCCTAAGGCAGTTGCACCACACTATTTACGAAATTGAACAAGTGATTATTCCGATGACTAGGTGTGAAAACCGCAAACTCTTGATTGGAGCTTGTTTGACGTGGTTTTTACTATAAACACGAGAATTTGCGTTGAATCAGGAGTGAAATCCGTACTTCGACGCAATTCTCTCTCTCTATCTCGTGATTCTATCACACAAACAGGAACGCAGTCGCTAAGTTAGGGATGAAACCCGAACCTTGATGACTCATTCCGCTCTCTATTTTGGTTTTAGAAAACTCTCACCAAAGTCTCGATGGATTCCAACGACTCGAGTTGCGTGAATAACCGAAAGGGTGCGTGCCGTTCACCGTTCATCGGTGATAGAGCACAGTCTAATAGGCCAAAACGTATACTAGCAGTCACTGAGAATAGTCAAATCACTTTGGGTAGTCGACGTCTATCAGCCAAAGGCAATCTATTTTCCATTTCTAGCTCTCAATCGCTGATTTTATATGTTTTGATTCTGAGCCTGCAACCGCTGACTCTGATATTCGTCGCTTTTATGGGGACTTTTCTATGATTTATGTGGTTTTATATGTTTATGTGTTTCAATTTTTGGTGACTTATACGCTTTTCGCTTTTCGTTTTGATTGACACACACCATTCGCACTGCACATCTATCTCAAACGTTAACAAATCGCATGCTATGATACTCGCTTATGCTATACTACTCGCTATGCTACTCGTTGTGTACTTGCTAATCGCAATCGCTATTCTTGAATGCGCGAACTTGAATAATAGGTGAATACGTGCAATATATGTAGGTGAATACGTGCAAAATATAGTGTGTCCTCATGTGTTTCGGTGCTCTACGTGCTTATGTGTTTCTGTGCTTTCGTGATTATGTGGTTCATGTGCCTACGTGACTATGTGTTTATGTGATTAGTCGTGTTCCTGAGCTTTATATAGTAGTAGTTTATGTGGGATGAGATTCGATTATATAGTGTTTGAGTCCTATGGCGATGTATGTTGCAGACAATGTCATCATTTGGATCCCGTCACTCCCGCGCTGCTCGCCGCAACCACGAGGACAAACGCATCGCTGCCCTCATCTCTAAGCAAATGGAGAAAGTTATTCCTCAGATCGTCAGTGAGCTGAACGAAAATACCAGCAAGTCCTCTGAGGAATAAAGGACTGACTCGCCTAAGGGCACTTTCAGCTTCAAGCAGTTAAAGGCCTACGGCCCAAAAGACTTTACGGGCGAAGACGGACCTACGAACTGTTAACGCTACCGGCGTCTTCCAGTCCAGGGCTCTGTAGTGGTGGACAGCTGAAAGGAACAAGCGTGGGAATGATGCAGCATTTGGGCTCACTTGGGAGGAGTTAAAAGACCTCATGATGAAGGAATTTTGCCCACCTCACGAGCTTCAAAAGATGGAGAATGAGTTCTGGCATATCAAGCAAGATAGTGGCGACAACGCCGGTCTTACTGCACGCTTCATACAGCTGAGTATCATCTGCCCAGGCCAGGTGGCAACGCCTGACATGATGATCAAGAAGTATATCCGTGCTCTACCGGATTGCGTTGCTGACTTCGTGCAAGCCACGAAGACAACAACAATTGAAGAAACCTACCTACTCGCTGCTGAGATAAACGATAAGTGATTTCTCGCTGGATACTTCAAGAACACTCCGAAGAGCCTTCATCAAGCAACCGCCGCTCCCACCGGTGAAACCGCCGCACCGCAAGCTTCAAAGTCCTCCTACCGCAAGAGAAAGAACAACAACAACAACAACAGTAGCAAGAATTGCGCTGTCACAGCCGCCGCTCCGCTCCAAGCCATTCCAGCTCAACCGCAACCTCAACACCGCCAAGTAGCGGCACCGGTCACCAATGCACCGCTGGCCAAGCGTGCATATACTGGTCCTCACCCGGTTTACCCTACCTGCACCTACCATCATCCCGTGGGGATTGCTTGCAGATTCTGGGTTCACTGCAACATGTATGGCCACTTGACGATTGCCGTACTGGTCCACGTCAAGCTCCAGCTCAAGATCAAGCTCCTACACCACAGCTCTCCTTTCTGCTCCTCAAGGCCAACAAGCAGCTCATGCACCCACGATCCACGCTAGAGCTTGCTTTGCATGTGGTGATCCCAACCAATTTTCAAACATGTGCCCCAACAGAGTGATGAAACAAGCGCCGCAGCAGCAGCAACCTCAACATCAACAGCAGCAGCCTCAGCAGCAGCAGCCAGCAGCCCGCGGACGTGCCTTCAACATCAACGCACACCAAGCTCAAGCGGATAACAACGTGGTTAATGGTACGTTCCTCGTAAATGGTATATATGCTTCGTGTTTATTTGATACTGGAGCCGATAACTGTTTTGTGTGTTAGAATTCGAAAAGCTCCTAAATCGTAAGCGCGCCCATCTGATGAGTGTCGTAAGGGTCATGCAAAAACCTAATTAAACTAAGTAGATAGCGTAAGTAGGGTAGCGTATCCACGGGGAATATGTGGTTAGTGTTTAACTAAATTATTTAATTAACTACTACTAATCTAGAATTGGGAGTTTTGATTTATTTGAAAGAAGCTAAAAAACTAACTACAAGAAAAGATATCAGATTTATAAAATGTAACTTCCTCCAAACTTCAGGTTCCAGGTTTCACAAAACTCAGTTTACTCAGTTAATTGGCCATCACATAGACATGATGCTGGAAAGTTGGTTAATTTAATATGGTAATCAAAAATAGGTCTTTGTCATCAGATCTTTTATAATTCGATTAACCCTATTTACTAGCGTGAGTACACATACTCTATGTCACCCAACAAGTTACTAGGTTTTGTCATCAACCGAACAAGTTGTAAAGTAAGAACTCAAAACACACGCAAATAGTTTAAATAAACACATCAATGTATTCATACAACTTTGTCAAGGTCAAAAATACATCCCAACCTGAGTATAAACTGAGAAACGTAAAAACCTAACTGAACCGTCCGCCTGGAGGAAGCCACGAGAGAGCCTAGCCGCTCATGATTGTCTTCACCGCTTCAGTTGTCATCCCGAATCGTTCAGAACTCTAAGAGTAGCTTGAAGGTTAAGAATATGTCCCTCGAACTCCCGTTTGCCCTTCAGTCGTCGACTCCAAAAAGTTCCCCCCTCAATGTCGTATATCCTTCCTTTTTATAAATTTTGTTGTTGTTTTGATAGGTCGGTTCTATTATTTTAGGCAACACCTCAATTAAAAGCCCACCACAACTTATGAATCAATTTAATTCATATTTCTTTTATGGGCCACGTGACAACAGATAAACCCAATTTACATATTTCACCCTTTGACATTCAAATCCCAAGTCCATTAATTCTTTCTTCCATGCATTTGATTGTTTGTTTCTTCTATTCAATATGAAACGTTGATTGTACTTCAAATAATGAGCTGCAACATTAAAATAGAAAATATGGATTAAAACAATGATTTAGTAATTTAGTTCAATTAATATTAATCATTTATTGTTTAATCGTTTATTCCTTTAATGCCATATAATACCATCATTTTTAACTCATGTCACTTGAGACCTATAAACTTATACGCAAAGAGCATTTTATATTAATATCGATGCATTTATGACATAATTAGTGTTCAACAAAGTATACCTAAAATGCACCGATCAAATCCCCACACTTATCTTTTTTTGTCCCGAAAAAATTATTTGCAATGGAATCACAATTAGAAACATTGGCATTCAATATATTCATTTAATTTAATTTATTTAACAAGTCAAACCACACATTAACCAGAATTGCAGGTATACGGTCCACTTAAACCCAAACGCCAGCTTCCAAGCCCTTATTCACGATTCATTTAAGTTCAAATAATTATAGTCATCTATGGATCCCACACTCAAAAGACTACGACTCCACCTCCTCCCGTTTCAAGCTTATGAGATTAAAAGATTTATAATCTATCGCCTTATATAAAAAACTCTTATATTATTCCGATTAAACTTTATGATGGATAGATGGATGATATTGCGAGCTTATATGCTTTTGTATACAGCGGACATACGCCACACGAGTCACCATCCCCATGGTTAATGCCATAAACTTCACGTTTTTTTTATATGTGCTCAAATGTATGGATGGAATATTTTTTAGGCGCCACACTGTTTCGGATTTGTTTTCACAAAAAGAAACGGGTGTGCCAGTTTAATCGGAAAAACTTATAAGTTTTTTACTTATGACGTACCCCTTATACTCTCTACAGTTTCAGTTTTACCATAGCTCCTAAGGCGAGAACCCACAAGATTCCTAATTTAAGGTATATTATATCGATCCTAAGAAACTTTTCAACTGACTGGGCCTACCCATATATCCTAAATTAGACACGTGACTGACCGTTTATTATCTCGTATATATAGTAATCAAATGCCAATAATCTAATTATACCTATCATCTTCCATTTATTGCAAAAAAAACTTTCCCGAGACATTTTCTATTTTTTTCAATTTTTTTTTTTTTTTGGATTTTTGATTTTTTCATTTTTTTTCAATTTTTTTTAATTTCTACGACACGACTGACACTAAGACACAACTAGACGCTAGTTTCCCCTCCCCACACTTAATTCCTTCATTGTCCTCAATGGAGCGAGAAACTATTTACACACTAAAAACATAAAACAAAATACAGAGATAAATGGAACAAACTCCCCTGATTTTTAATCGGTTGAATCCTCCGAGCCTTATTCCACCACAACCGTATAACATTTCATTCGCGGCTGCATTCAACACAGGATGCTTTTCTTGAAAGTATTCGAATCACTTTCGTCCAAATGGAGATTGAGTATGGACAAAAGTGATCGTCACCTGCAAAATAACACTCACAAGCTCCCAAACAGATTAAACAGGTCAGTAAACGAAGATAAACAAGCAAAAACCGGTTCGACGAGCAACCAAACCCCCTTCGACTTCCCCACACTTGTCCGGTTCATACACAAAACATAAAAAACAAAAACAAATAAAATAAAAACAAAACCTGGGTTGCCTCCCAAGAAGCGCTAAGTTTTAGATCTTCAGCCAGATCATACCTATCAAATCACGGTGGGCGTGTAGGGTGTTTGCAATCTCTCATTTTCATCAACCTATTCATCCATAACTTCAAAACACCATCTAGCTTGTTCAACAACCAGCTATTCAACTCACACGTTCCTTTTTCTCCATACATCTTCTGTAATTTCTTTCCTTTCTTTCTCATGCGCCTCCTCGGTCTCTTCTTCCTTTTCTTAACCTCTACCAACCTGTCAATCATAAAACATTCTTTCTCTTCCACAGGACTCTTCTTTTCAGAAGGTCCACAATTGCTAGCAATAGGTTTGGTTGAGTTTGAATATACTTTTAAAATCGATTTTTGATCCCCAAACCTAAACCTGACCGTTCCCTCAACACAATGAATGACAGCATGAGCAGTAGCTAGGAACGGTCTACCCAATATCACAGTTGGTTGGTTATTTTTAACACAATCAAGTACCAAGAAATCGACAGGATAATAAAACTCCCCAACTTTCACAATCACATCTTTTACAATCCCCCGAGGACACATAGGAGTCTGATCAGCCAACACTACTATGGTTTCAACTTTTTGCAGTGGTCCAAAATCATACTGATCATATAAACTCCCCGGTAATATACTCATACATGCTCCAAGATCCAACAACGCCCTGTCTAATTTAAAATCACCTATTTGTATTCAAATAATAGGTGCTCCTGGATCTTGGAGTTTCGGGGGAAGGGTACCCATCAAAACGGCTTTCACATGAACGGTATCAAGTTGTTTAGGCAACTGGTGACGTCGTTTTCGGGTACTCAACTCTTCAAAAAATTCAACGTGATCAGGACTTTCCTTAATTTTTTCAAGCAACGGTTTATTTATTTTTACCTTTTCAAAACTTTCCCAATTTTCACCCTTAGACGATTTTCGTTTACTTAAATTGTTGGGTGCAAGTAAGGCCATAGGGAATGGAACCTTTACATTCCCATTATCACTATCAGAAAACGTTTTATTTGAACTATGCTTAGACTTCATAAGACTTCCAATTTCCTGATCACGTTCACTCTCATCCTCAGACTCAGTCACATCCTCTACCATCCCCTCAACATGTTGTGGTGACTGAGTTTCAACATTAGAAATTTTAGACAGAGAAGGAGTACTTACCTGATTTATGTGGACACTCGTGTGAGAAGAATTGTGAGCTGGATTTTTTTGACAATCACTAAGAAGCTTATCTTGATTTTTTCTGATGATAGCCACTTCTTCAGCTAAATGTCCAACCTGCTGTGACAACGCCTTGACCTCCCTATCTCGAACCTCGTTGCTTTTCTGAATATCTTTCAAAAACTCCATGATTGTGTCAAACTTTTCATTGATGGAGTTATCATCCGACCCATGTTGACCCGCTTGCTCATTCTCTTGAGTCTGCCAATTGCTTTCATAGTTATCTTGATCTCTAGAGTCTGCCACTTCCTTCACGTCAACCGCCAGCTGAGCAACTTGCTTGTCTAATGCTTGATATGCCTTAGCTCGTAACTCTAGATCCTTCTTCATTTGTTTCAGCATTTCCATTATCTCATCATTCGAACCTTCAGCTGGATCACTCGATCTTCCATAACTATTATGTTGAGCATTATTAAACCTTTGCTCGCCCAAACTGACTCTATTCTGACCTCTTTGAATAAACTGTTGCGGTGGAGGCACAAAATCATTATACCCATCACATCCAAACTGGTCATAATACCCATCCACTTCACCTACATCATATCTAGCATATCGGTTTTGAGTCGGTGATTGTCTGTTTTGAAAATTCATTTGCTAATACATTGGTCGGTTATGTTGTGAGAAATCAACACCCTCAAATTCATTAAACTCGGGCTGATAAGTTCGATCCATGCTTCAAAGACCTGCACAAGCACAAACAAAACACCCGAGCGTAATATCGAACTAACAAAAATAATAAGAAAAAAAAAATATTTTTGGGTTTTTGAGATTTTTTTTTAAAGCAAGAACAACTAACTACTAACTAATTAACTAAAAAAAACACTAAGCGCACTAATTCCCCGGCAACGGCGCCATTTTGATGACTGTCGTAAGGGTCATGCAAAAACCTAATTAAACTAAGTAGATAGCGTAAGTAGGGTATCGTATCCACGGGGAATATGTGGTTAGTGTTTAACTAAATTATTTAATTAACTACTACTAATCTAGAATTGGGAGCTTTGATTTATTTGAAAGAAGCTAAAAAACTAACTACAAGAAAAGATATCAGATTTATAAAATGTAACTTCCTCCAAACTTCAGGTTCCAGGTTTCACAAAACTCAGTTTACTCAGTTAATTGGCCATCACATAGACATGATGCTGGAAAGTTGGTTAATTTAATATGGTAATCAAAAATAGGTCTCTGTCATCAGATCTTTTATAATTCGATTAACCCTATTTACTAGCGTGAGTACACATACTCTATGTCACCCAACAAGTTACTAGGTTTTGTCATCAACCGAACAAGTTGTAAAGTAAGAACTCAAAACACACGCAAATAGTTTAAATAAACCAACACATCAATGTATTCATACAACTTTGTCAAGGTCAAAAATACATCCCAACATGAGTATAAACTGAGAAACGTAAAAACCTAACTGAACCGTCCGCCTGGAGGAAGCCACGAGAGAGCCTAGCCGCTCATGATTGTCTTCACCGCTTCAGTTGTCATCCCGAATCGTTCAGAACTCTAAGAGTAGCTTGAAGGTTAAGAATATGTCCCTCGAACTCCCGTCTGCCCTTCAGTCGTCGACTCCAAAAAGTTCCCCCCTCAATGCCGTATATCCTTCCTTTTTATAAATTTTGTTGTTGTTTTGATAGGTCGGTTCTATTATTTTAGGCAACACCTCAATTAAAAGCCCACCACAACTTATGAATCAATTTAATACAAATTTCTTTTATGGGCCACGTGACAACAGATAAACCCAATTTACATATTTCACCCTTTGACATTCAAATCCCAAGTCCATTAATTCTTTCTTCCATGCATTTGATTGTCTGTTTCTTCTATTCAATATGAAACGTTGATTGTACTTCAAATAATGAGCTGCAACATTAAAATAGAAAATATGGATTAAAACAATGATTTAGTAATTTAGTTCAATTAATATTAATCATTTATTGTTTAATCGTTTATTCCTTTAATGCCATATAATACCATCATTTTTAACTCATGTCACTTGAGACCTATAAACTTATACGCAAAGAGCATTTTATATTAATATCGATGCATTTATGACATAATTAGTGTTCAACAAAGTATACCTAAAATGCACCGATCACCATCTCCCCTCGACGTTCGATGTTGAAGTTGCCACTGGAAGAACCGTTACTGTCCGTTCTATTCTATGTGATTGTACCCTTGTACTCAACAATCAGATCTTCCCTATCGATCTTATCCCGATGCAGCTTGGTAGTTTCGATATCATAGTAGGCATGGATTTTCTTCGTGAAAACCGTGCTGAAGTCGTTTGCTTTGATAAAATGATTCGTTTCTCGCTCGCTAATGGTGATCAACTTTGTGTCTATGGTGAAGTCACATCGAAGAATCTCAAGCTCATGTCGTGTGTCCAAGCAAGAAAGTATCTCCACAAGGAATACAAAGCTTTCTTAGCACACATCGTAGTAGCGGAGGAAAAGGAAAAAAAGGCAATCGATAAGGTGCCTGTGGTTCGTGATTTTTCTAAAGTCTTTCCTGATGATTTACCTGGTTTACCCCCTCATGATATTGATTTTCATATTGACCTCATTCCTGAAGCCAATCCGGTTGCTAAATCTCCTTATCGCCTCGCTCCGTCTGAAATGCGCGACTCTCGAGTCAACTCCAGGAATTACTTGACAAAGGCTTCATTCGCCCTAGCACCTCTCCATGGGGCGCACCAGTTCTTTTCGTCAAAAAGAAGGACGGGTCATTCCGGATGTGCATCGACTATAGGGAGTTGAATAAGCTGACTATCAAGAATCGTTATCCCCTGCCCCGAATCGATGATTTGTTTTATCAATTTCAAGGTGCTATGTGTTTCTCGAAGATCGATTTACGCTCAGGTTATCACCAGTTACGCATTCAGGAGGAAGATATACCGAAAACCGCATTCTGAACCCGATACGGCCATTATGAATTCGTCGTAATGCCCTTTGGTTTAACCAACGCACCCGCGGTTTTCATGGATTTGATGAACCGCGTGTGCAAACCATTTCTTGACCGCTTCATCATTATGTTCATCAATGACATCCTTATCTATTCGAAGTCGAAAGCCGAAAACGCGCAGCATCTACGTTTGGTTCTCGAATTACTCCAAGGGAATCGACTCTATGCCAAGGTCTCCAAGTGTGAATTCTGGCTGGAGGAGGTTCAATTTCTCAGTCACATCGTCAATAGTCAAGGTATACATGTCAACCCCGCGAAGATCGAAGCAGTTAAGAGTTGGGTTACTCCAAAATCACCATCCGATGTTCGTTCGTTCCTCGGATTGGCGGGCTATTACCGTCGATTCATCGCTGACTTTTCTAAAATCGTCGTTCCGCTTACTTCTTTAACGCATAAGGACAAGCCTACTGCCTTTCAAACTCTCAAGCATATGCTCTGCAATGCTCCTATCCTCGCTTTACCTGATGGAAACAATGACTTCGTTGTCTACTGTGATGCCTCGAACCTTGGTCTCGGTTGTGTTCTCATGCAACGAGACAAGGTTATCGCTTACGCCTCTCGACAGCTCAAGATCCACGAGAAGAACTATCCTACCCATGACCTCGAGCTAGGCGCAGTTGTTTTTGCGTTGAAGATTTGGCGACACTACCTTTACCGTACTAAGTGTATGGTCTTTACCGACCATAAGAGCCTACAACACATTCTCAACCAAAAGGAACTGAATATGCGCCAACGTCGATGGGTTGAACTTCTCAACGGTTACGACTGTGAGATTGTTATCACCCCGGCAAAGCAAATGTTGTGGCCGATGCTCTAAGCAAACGAAGCTATTTTCATAGCGTTCGTAATACTCACGCCCAACACGACCTCGGAGCACTGATTCGTGACGCTCAGCACGCCTGCTTCATTGAAGATACCATGCGAGAGGAAATGAAAAGATGTGGAGCTGACTCACACTTTGTCACCAAATCGAACGGTATCTATTACTATCTAGATCACATCTGGATTCCAAGTCGCAATAACCTTCGAGATATATTGTTGACTGAAGCGCACAAGTCTCGATATTCCATTCATCCTAGCGCCGACAAGATGTACCATGACCTTCGTCTACGGTATTGGTGGCCTGGAATGAAGAAGGATATCGCAATCTATGATTCGAAGTGCCTGACTTGTTCGAAAGTCAACGCCAAACAACAAAGACCCTCTGGCTATCTTGTGCAACCCGAGATCCCGATGTGGAAATGGGAAAGCATAGCCATGGACTTTATAACGAAACTTTGACGTACACCTTCAGGTCACGATAGCATCTGGGTTATCGTTGACCGTTCGACTAAATCTGCTCACTTTCTGCCAATAGGAGAAGACTTCAACGTAGAAAAATTAGCCCAAAACTACACCGACGAGATCATTTGTTGACACGGGACACCTCGTGACATCATCTCTGTCCGTGATGGTCAGTTTACCTCACGTCTTTGTGAAACGTTTCAATATGCTCTCGGTACTACGCAAAATCTAAGTACCTCTTTCCATCCCCAAACCGACAGTCAGACTGAAAGAACGATTTGTACCCTTGAAGACATGTTTCGCTCGTGTGTCATAGATTTAGGTGGTAATTGGGACGCACACTTACCTTTGGTCGAATTCTCGTACAATAACAGTTATCATTCTAGCATTCAAATGGCACCATTTGAGGCAGTATAAGGAAGAAAATGCCGATCGCCGATTGTGTGGCATGAGATCGGAGATGCTCAAATAACCGGTCCTGAGCTGCTGCTGATAGCTCGGAGTCGTCAGAAAAGTTACGCCGATAGACGCCGTAAGCCCCTTGAATTTGACGTTAGCGATCACGTACTCCTAAAGGTTTCACCTTGGAAGGGGGGTGATCAAATTCGGAAAGAAAGGGAAACTCGCGCTTCGATATGTTGGACCCTTTAAAATTCTGGAAAGGATTGGGAAGGTGGCCTACAGGCTCGAACTACTGGAGGAACTTAGCAACGTCCACCCGACTTTCCATGTTTCGAACCTCAGAAAGTGCCAGGCTGAGTAGAATTTAAAAGTTCCACTTGAGGATCTACAAGTGGACGAAACATTACACTTCGTGGAGAAGCTTGTCGAGATCATGGATCGAGAAACCAAGAAGCTCAGACACTCACGCATTCCCATTGTGAAGGTTTGCTGGGAGGGCAAACGAGGCGCAGAGTTTACCTGGGAACTCGAAAGTGACATGAAGGCGAAGTATCCACAGCTGTTTGTTACGCCTGCGGCCTAAATTTCAGGACGAAATTCCCTTAAGAGAGGGAGGCTGTAACAACCCCCGTTCTGGAAGTCAAAGTACAAGTCAAAGTCAAAGTCAAAGGAAGAAATGATTGCTAATTGCGATCTGTCACTCCTTGCTTTATTATTGATTTGTACACCTTGACTTGTAACCGAATTCTTTAATTATGTGCTTTAGTTGTATTATGTGGAGTAATGCTAATAATCGAAGTTTAATCGATGTTTATCGCTAATTTATTTATCGTTTTATCGCTAATCGCATTCGCAACTTGAATTATAGGTTCTGTATATTGTTTTACGTGTGTGTTCTATTTATGTGTTACTTGTGCATGTTTACTTTATGTTTATGGTGATTAATCGAAAACGCAATCTGTAAAACCCGTGAGGATCTTTCAATGATATCAAACCTTAACTTGTGAAAGCGCGGAAATCAGTCACAAGTTGATTCAAGAATATAATCTAATAAACAAGATGAAAGTAATAATCAAATCACAAACCGATAACTTGCATTCAATGGCTTGGCAAAGACTGATACAAGAAATCGTAAGGAACTCGGTTCCTCTACTAGATGTCGCCCCCAACTCTAAACCAAATCAATAACCTCAAACAATGAGGTAAATGTTGTTTAAATACAAAACCAACTGGGCCGAAACCTAAGCCCATGCGACACCCACCATACTAGCCCAAACCTTACATAATTAACCCAAAACATAAGAACTAAACAAGTACACAATCAACCCCTAAACTATACTAACCTACATGAATAAACCTTCGGGTTCCAACAATCTCCCCCTAGGTTTATGCATGAAGGTTCTTCTGACTTCAATTGCCTTGATCACCACCACTTATACGATCCTTATATCCACCGAATCCCTTCTTTTGAATATGCAGAACAGACGCTACAGCAGACGTCCAACCCTTAGCAATTTCTTCATATTTCTCTATAGCTCTGATTTGATTGCTTGCCAACACTTCCAGATCTTCAACCGCAAGATTCAACAAGTCAATTTGATCTATCAAGCAATAACTTGCATCTCCATCACAAACAATCACCGCTTGCCCAAGACGTTCATCGTATGCCCAAAAGTGTAATGTCTTCAGTGCTCCTTTGGGTATCTTTCTCACTAACGGGATTGTCTTCTCTTTATCTGTAGCTGGCCAATGCACAATCTTCATACGTTTGTTTGTGTAAGGATCTCTAATCCCTTTAGCTGGTCTAACAATGGAATCTGTTGTACGCATCGAGGGAAAACCTTTAGCTACTTCCCTCTTCAACCTCTCAAAGAATGCATATCCAGGACCACCAGGCTTATCATCCACATAAGGAGCATTAGACAAGTCTGTCAAATCCACCTTAGTGAAAGACTGAAACTGTCCTGAACGTTTGTACCACTCGACAGGTCCAACTTTTCTTTTGATCCACCATCTCTTGCGATCATGATCATATCCCCAACTAACTACACCAGAACGATTTCCAACTTTATCATAGAGAGTTTCACCAACATCCATTAAATGATGAGTTGCATGAGCATCTTCATCATCTGCATTCGCATTCTTGTTCTTCAAGATCACTAACTCTCTTTTCTTTTTCAACCTTTCTGCCTTCTCTCTGTCTGCAACTGGATCTGTAACTCTTGTGAAATATTTTTCCATTGCAGCACTTCTTTCAGCATCATCCTTAGCCATAGCTTGTCTTCTGTTTTCAACATCAGTTGGATCAGAAAATTCTTGCCCAAACTTCTTTTCCAGCTTTCCTCGTAAATCATAAACAATGTTGAACAACAAGCTAACGTCTCCTTGAAGTTGTTCAATCTGTTGATCTTTCTTTACAATAGTGTCTTCAAGCTGAATAATCTTTGCATCTTTATGAATCGAATCTTGCTCAAGCACAACCATTCGTTTCTTCATATCTCTCATGCTGATAAATTCATCTTCATCACTTGAATCACTATCAAATGGCATTCTTAGTGGTTCTTCAGGCCTTTTACCACTAGAACTACCAGGTTCTTCATGAACAATTCCAGAAGGTCCAGCATCAACAATTCCAGAGGGCCCAGCTTCATTGTGAACTTCAACATTGGGCCCAGTTTCATTTTGAACTTCAACATCCATCGTAGCTATATCACCTCCTTGAGGATTAACGTCAAAATCAAACATATTCTCTGCAGTGGTGGTAGTATCGCTAACATTCTTTTCAAAATCGAAGTCATACAAACCTTCGTCATCATCAGCAACGTTTACGGATTGACCTTTTCCTTGTTCAACAAACATTCCAGGTCTAGGATCCCTCATTTTCCTTTTTAATGGAATAGAATCAGAATCCCTTGGGCTTTCAACAGGCTCTTCAGTTGATACTGACAGATCGGAAGGAGGATTTCCCATCTTGTCAGTTACTGACTTTATTAGCAAAGCCAAGCTTTCAGCAGTAATCACTGGATTAACCGTAGAAACAGCATCAGCATTAACTTCAGGAGTAAGTTCTATGTCATCATCAGAGTTACACATTATTTCAACACCTTCATCGTCAGAGTTAATTGTAATACGCTCTGGCTCAGGCTCACCTTCAACTCTCCTTGGAATATCATGTTCTTCAGCAACAATAGCACGTGCAGTTGCAGATCGTGCCATCACTGGATTCTCACCAATATCTTCTGTCTCTGCGAACTGACCAAATTTCTCCAATTCGATCAAACCTTCAAACCTTTTCTCGGTTCCTTTCTTCGTAGTGAGAGCACCAAAACATGAAGGACCCATAGGCTTTAACTCCAACGTATTACCAGATCTCTTCAATTCAGGATAACGCTCATTCAAAATCATCTGCACAAATCTTGGATACATAAGAAACTTATCCTTCCGAAGCCCAATTGCATTTCTCTTCATTGCTTCCAAGATATATCTAGAATAATTAAACGGCTCGTTTGTAATCACACATATCAATGCAGCAGTCTGTGTGGTATTCAACAGATCAATTCCCCCTCTATTTTCTGTCATGCACAAAAGGAACATGTGCAGTAATAGACGCCAGTAAGGATGCACAAACTTCTTAACCAGGGGAGGAAACTTTCCTTCATAACTTAAACGAGGCAAAATTGCTTCCACGGTTCCAGCAGGAAGTTCTATAGGATCTGTTTCCTGATCATTAAACCTTAACACATCTCTAATCATCTGCTCGGTCACTATAACTTTTGTCTCTTGAATCTCAGCAACTATAGCTCCCTTTCCTTCAACGATTTCTACTTTAGCAGTCTTCCAAAAATCTCAAATAAGGCTTTCATAGACAACTGGATTCTCACGAAGAGCATGAACAATCCTGCATGTATTTAGGCCTTTCATCAACGACGTATACAGCTGCTTGTGCTTCACTGGTGGAGGTGCTAAGTATCCAACTTGATTATGAGAAGAGATAAACTTTAAGTCCATTTTCTGCACACAACACAAGTCAAATAAGTTTCCAACTACTGATATAACAGTGACAAAAATAAAAAATCAAAACAAACACTGTTACTGTTCACTCGAGACCATGAGTCGCAACCAAAGGTCTCGAGTCGAAACCATGAGTCGCAACCAGCAGATTACGAGTCGTAATCATGAGTCGCAACAACAAAATTTAGTCGCAACCATGAGTCGCAATCTTGATGTTGCGACTCGTAACCACTGGTTTCGAGTCTTAAGTGTTTTGATTGCGAGTCAAAACTTCGTCGGAAACATCATCGGAAACTTCAAATCCTCATCGGAATCTTCAAAAATTCATCGGAATCTTCAACAATTCATCGGAATCTTCAACAAATATTCATATTTTCCTGCAAAACTTGAATGATGACGTCATTATACCTTGATGATTAACAAGGCAGATTGCGAGTCGCAATCGGAAACCAGTCGAAACAGTTGATGATTGCCGGAGTCTTGAGAGAAAAGGAGAGAAGTGATTGCGAGTGAACAAGGTTATGACTCGTATTCTTCCTTTTATACTCAAACTGTTTTCATGGGCCCATGTCTTATGGGCTTGGGCCTTATGGACTTGGGCTCAAAACAGATTTATCAATAAATATTTTAAAAACCATTTCAAAATCTGATTTAATAAAAAAACTATCCATTAAACCTTTTGAGCAATGTTTGCAAAATAATACCTAAAAACAAAATTAAATAATAAAAAATATTTACAAAAATAAATCAGGAAATTTGCATAGATACTCAGGGATCAAATCACAAGGTTTCGGGCTTGACTTCACTTATCAACACTGATCTACTACCGAATGATCTAGACGATTGCCAGTATATTTGTCCACCTAAACTCATTTTCCCAGACCTATTCCATATAACTGCCTGTAACGTATTTTATCATGTTTTAGTTTCTTATCAATGAACACCCAAACAAATACTAATCAATTCCCGGAAATATAAACAGCACATTCTATCATGTATGTAGCATCCCTACCACATATTTCACAAGTCCAATCCAGATCTCTGAAAGCTTAACTGGGAATAGGTTAAGAAGAGAACAGAATAGATCTTAAGCAGAGATGGTATAATATACAGATCAAATGAGTTTTTCTCAATTTGATATAGGTTTAATTTGGGTTTCTTTTGGGCACTTGAGGGCCTCTTTCGGGTGTATAAATGATCTACAGAGCGACAACGTACAGCTAGGTCAGCATGTATCTGGATGCAGCAGAAGCTGACGTTGCCTAGCACCTCCAGGTCAGCATGTATCTGGATGCAGCAGAGGAGGTACACGACTTTTTCAGAGAAGATTTCAGAGTCAGATCAAAATTGTGTGTATCGGGACAACATACAAACATTCAAATAGATATGCACTAATTCCAAGTGATTTTCTTTCCTGAGGTCATGTACTATATTGTTCTAAACAGAAACAGCTAATGTTTTTGATCTAAAGAAAAGAGCCTACCAACACATCAGTACTAGAGCCAAACTGTTTCGATACTGGTCTTACATGAGTCAGCCCTTGACCATAACGTGAAAGTTCATTTCATTTCCCAGTCACTGTAACACCTCTTTTTGTATTTTTCAATTTTTTGATGTTTTTGTATTTTTCAATTTTTTAATGTTTTTGTGTTTTTCAATTTTTCTCCCCCTAAATTTGTGCATAAATAAAAAACTACCTAAGAATAGAAAACTTTATGAACAGATTTACCTACGAAAAAACAAAAACACGCTCAATCAGTAAAACGGATCATTTTTAGAAAATCCACAAGCACTCTGAATTTCGAGCTGCTGACAGGTTTAGTGAACAAATCGGCAGCATTTGCATCTGTGTCGATTTGTTCAAGAGTAATAAGACCTCTGTCAAAACAGTCTCGAATAAAATGAACTTTAATATCAATGTGCTTGGTTTTGGAGTGGAAAACAGGATTTCGAACAATTTGTATTGCAGCATCATTATCACAGTAAATAGTAGTGTTAAGATAAGTCAAACCATAATCCTGCAATTGATGTTGCATCCACACCACTTGAGAGCAAGAAGCAGAAGCAGCAACATACTCGGCTTCAGCTGTAGATATCGCCACTGTTTGTTGTTTCTTGCATTGCCAAGAAATGAGTCGATCACCCAAAAATCGGCATCCCGCAGATGTAGATTTCCTGTCACTATCAGTACCTCCAAAATTGCTGTCAGAGAAAGCAAACAAGTCAAAATTGGAATCCTTCGGATACCACAGGCCAAACCGAGGTCGGCCTTTAAGATACCGAAAGATCCTTTTAACAGCAGTAAGGTGAGAAGTTTTAGGATTAGCCTGATAACGTGCACAATTGCAAATAGCAAACATGATGTCCGGACGGCTAGCTGTGAGATACATCAACGACCCGATCATGGACCTATATTGACGTTGATTGACAGACTCTCCTTCCTCATCTTCAGTCAATAGTGGTCTCTCTGCCATAGGTGTTTCAGCAGGCTTTGCGTCCGTGAATTTGAATTTTGCCAGCACATCATCCACATACTTCCCTTGATGAATAAGAATTCCTTGCGAACTCAGCTTGACTTGTAGACCCAAAAACAGAGTCATCTCCCCCAGAGCACTCATTTCAAACTTTTTCTTCATAACTCTCTCGAACTCCTTGCAAAGATCCTCGCTTGTAGATCCGAAAATGATATCATCAACGTAGATTTGAACCAAGATTTGATCACGGCCTACCCTCTTGATAAACAGAGTCTGGTCTATGGTGCCGCGCGTATACCCATGAGCCAACAGATGCTCTGTTAGTGTGGCATACCAAGCTCGAGGAGCCTGGTGTAACCCGTATAGCGCCTTGTCTAGTTTGTAGGCGTACTCAGGATGGTCTGGATGCACAAACCCTGGTGGCTGCTCGACAAAAATTTCCTCCTTCACATCTCCATAGAGAAATGCGGTCTTGACATCCATCTGATAAACAGTGAATCCCATGTATGATGCGTAAGCCAAAAAGATCCGGATGGCTTCAAGTCGTGCAACAGGAGCATATACTTCATCATAATCCAGTCCTTCAATTTGTCTAAATCCCTGAACCACCAGCCTTGCTTTGTTTCGAACGATGACTCCTGCAGAATCCTGCTTGTTTCGAAATACCCATCTAGTTCCAAGCTTACGTTTTCCTGCTGGCAACTTGACGAGCTTCCATACTCCAAGTTTTTCAAACTGGTTCAGCTCTTCGTGCATAGCATCTACCCAGCCAGGTTCCTGCAAAGCTATATCAATAGTTTTAGGTTCGATTTGAGAAAGATAACAAGAATATAAGCAAGTATTAATGGTTCCTGATTGACTCCTGGTCAAAATTCCTGCATTTACAGGACCAATCACATTCTCGATTGGGTGATTGCGTTGAACGCTCGTAGGTATGGCCAAATCAGGTGCAGTCTCCTCTTCAGTGGTGGTGTTGCTAGACTCCCCCTCATTAGGTGCTGTAGTAGTGTGAACTACAGGAGAAGTGACAATACAATCCTCAGGAATTGGTTCAGGAAACAAAGCAGAGTCACTAGTTGATGCACCCTCAGGGGATCGATTGACCATCGGAGTTGGTGTAGGATGTTGCGTAAACACCATTCCCGGTGGATCAATGGTATGATGCCTCACGTTGTCTTGCATCTGATCTTCTTCTTCCGTATCTTCAAACGACAATGGTTGTTTGGGAATAGACACACCTGCAACTGAAACATCACTTGACAAAATGTTAAATGATTTAAACAGAGCAGAATAATCGTATAACCAATCTAGACCAACTCTAGCGTCCGTAGCATTCTCTTCAAGCCATTCAATGTTGCACGACTCGACGACCTTTTTAGTTACTTTATTGTATACCCTATAAGCAGAGCCTTTAGCATATCCAACAAAGTAACATTCGTCACCTTTGACTTCAAACTTTCCGTTGGAGTCCATTAGTAATAATACACATGGACAACCAAAGATCCGAAAGTGTGAAACCGAAGGTTTATGTCCTTCCAGAATCTCATAAGGGGTTTTCATGTGACGTTTGTTTACTAAAGCATGATTCTGGATATAACAAGCCGTGCTAACAGCCTCGGCCCAAAAGAAGCTAGGAAGCTTTGAATCAGCCAGCATAGTACGCGCAGCTTCAATGAGAGTACGATTCCTTCTTTCAGCCACTCCATTTTGTTGTGGAGTTCGAGGCGCACTGTACTGACGATCGATTCCCTTATTAATGCAGAAAGTATCCAAAGTAACATTCTTGAATTCTGTCCCATTGTCTGATCGAATAACCTTCACCTTAGTACTCGCTTGATTTTCAGCCAAAGTAATGAATTGTTTTACCAAGACAGCAGTTTCATTTTTGTGGCTGAGAAAATACACCCAAGTGTAGCGAGAGTAATCATCGACGATCACCAGACAATAAGCTTTCTTCCCAATACTCAGCACATTCACTGGACCAAAAAGATCCATGTGAAGTAGTTCGAGTACAGCTTTTGTCGAGGGCACTGGTTTAGTCTTATGAGGTTTTCGATGAGCTTTCCCTTTCGCACAAGCAACACATTTCTCCACCAACATGAAGTCCTTGATTGGAAGATCACGTACCAGTTGACCTTTAGCTAGACGGTTCAGATTTTTCATATTCACATGCCCAAGTCGACGATGCCACAGCAGACCATCATGCTCCGAAATTTTTGAGAATAGACAAGTGATCTCTTCACACGGTTTCTTGTTCATATCAATGACGTAAGCATTTCCTTTCCTTTCAGCTGTCATCAAGAACCAGTCTTCTGGAATAACAATCCCAGGCTTAAGAACATGACATCCCTTCTTCGTAAAATGAACTGAATTTCCTCGATCACAGATCTGCGAAATACTTAACATATTGTGTTTCAGTTCTGGAACATAATTAACATTCTCAAAGCTTAAGACACTGTTTCGAACAGTTCCTTTTAACGTGATTCTGCCTGACTCTCCTCCCGCAAATGAGACATATCCACCATTAAACTCTTTGACATTTACCAGTTGGGATAAGTCTCCTGTCATGTGCCTGGAACAGCCACTATCCATGTACCAGAGGCGCACGGTAGTCCTCCACAGCTGTTCCTGCACGATTAGCGGGATTAGTTAGATTTAGGAACCCAGCCCATAGTGGATCTGGGTTTTCCTTGAGCATCGATATACGTCACCTTCTGCCAAACTAAATTATCTTTATTCAGAAATTTTGAAACATTTCTGTTGGCGACATTTTGATGATATGATTTCATTGAATTGGATTGCATGCAATTAGCTTTAGGTTTCCAAAACTGTCTTGACCAGTTAGAATTGAAATTTTCAAAAACGTTACCAAAAGAATTACTTCGATTACGCTGAAAATTTGCTTGTCTATTCTGATATTGATTATAGCGTTTGGCTGCATTCCAATCCTGATCAGAAGGTCTAGTCCTGTGATAGTTGTTCTTCATTGTCTTAGTCTTTGCAGACTTCATGGACTCCGAACAGTGATATCGATTAGACGTGACCTTCTGATTTCGCCCTGATGTTTTCTTGTTCGGTGTTCTTGGGAGTTTACCACAATTTCTGGCAATGTGACCAGCAATTCCACAGTTAAAACATGTTTGACGTTTCACATTTTGAATATTTTTAACATTTTGACTCTGTTTGCTTGATTTCGTGTGATTCGATGTTTTAGTTTTCTGAGTATGTTTGACTTGTGGTTTTTCTTTAGACAAATTTTCTTCTAATGATTTCTCTTTTAGATCAGCACCCTTTTCATTGTTACTTAAACTTGATTCCGAATTTGAACATGTATGAGTTTCATCCAAATGCGCTTTATCAGGGCATTTATCATCTGAAACTGATTCAGGTTCACTTCCCGAACAAGGAGAAGTCTCAACAATATGCTCTTCCTCAATGCATTTGTCATGTGAAACTGATTCAGGTTCCTTTTCTGAGCCCGAAGAAGTTTCATCAACATGCATTTCCTCAGAGCATTTATCTTGTGACACAGATTCAGGTTCATTGTTTAACACAGTTTCCAATGGGGTCCCACTAGATTCAACATTAGGGACACCCACTGAGACAGATTCAGAAGAAGAATCAGGATACACTTGATTTTCTTGAGAAGTCGTTTCAGTGGTTTCACTGAATGCATCCTGAGGGACCTCACCTGTAACATTTTCACAAGCTGAAACATTAGAGATGTTAGTATCACAAGCATTAGCTGAAAAACACTCATCACCACACTTATTGTTCAAATCATCCACACAAACGTTATCAGTTTTGCCCAAAACAACAGGCTCACAAGACGAAACATAAGCAGAAAACGACGCAAACAAAGAACTAGTAAAAGCAATGTCAGACTCAGTTGGTTCAGAATAATGTTCAAAATATGGTTCAGAAACATTTGAAATAACGACTGGTTCACTCCCATGAACATCACCACACTTTACTTCAGAGCTATCATCTGCACATGACAATGAAACGTTAGGATCAATTGTGCCTTTAGGAACAAAATTCAATGGTGAAGACTTTTGTGGCTCAACATGTCTGTTATGAACAGACGATTTGTTGTTATGTGAACCATAGGTCATTTTACTTTCGTTCAGTATCTCCTCCTCAGTCATTGGTAAATAAGTGTAATTATCATTGTACGGAGGAGGAGTCTGATGATAACCCAATCCTGACCCTTTCTTTTTAGAATATGCTAATTGTTGATCACACAAATTTTTGACTAATTTACTGGATGAATCGAATTTTTTAATGTTTAACTGATTAATTTGGTATTTATCCCTAACATTCTCCAGTTCTTTAGTCACCTCACACAGTTTTTCTTTGACTATCATGAGTTGGGCCGTTGCTACACTAACATCGTCCTTGAGTTGAACGATGTCCTTACGTTGAGCTTCGATTTTCTCTTTGAAAAGTTTTTCGTTTTTCGTCAAAGTGAAACGAAAATTCAGCAAACACCTTTTCCAGAAATCAACAAACCAAAATCAGTATTATTTCGATGAATCTGTCAAGAACAGATTAAATATATCGCTGCAAAACACTCAACAAAACAGATCAGTAGCATAAATGATTCTTGAATCCGAATGATATCAAAACCGAGCCCTTGAATGGCTTCAATGGCTCTGATACCAATTGTAAAACCCGTGAGGATCTTTCAATGATATCAAACCTTAACTTGTGAAAGCGCGGAAATCAGTCACAAGTTGATTCAAGAATATAATCTAATAAACAAGATGAAAGTAATAATCAAATCACAAACCGATAACTTGCATTCAATGGCTTGGCAAAGACTGATACAAGAAATCGTAAGGAACTGGTTCCTCTACTAGATGTCGCCCCCAACTCTAAACCAAATCAACAACCTCAAACAATGAGGTAAATGTTGTTTAAATACAAAACCAACTGGGCCGAAACCTAAGCCCATGCGACACCCACCATACTAGCCCAAACCTTACATAATTAACCCAAAACATAAGAACTAAACAAGTACACAATCAACCCCTAAACTATACTAACCTACATGAATAAACCTTCGGGTTCCAACACAATCGCAACTCTATGGCAATGCAATCTAATCTCAAACGCTAAACGCAAGTTAATCTATGTTGTTGAATGTTATTTTTGATATTTGTGTGACTATTATCTAAATCTATAGCATCGCTTATTCGATACTCGCCTAAACGCATCGCAATGCTCAACGCACGAAACGAAACGTCGAAAACCAACTCGCGGCAGCCTTCAATCGAATGACCATTCGAACGAATGGTCATCCGTGCGGATGGCCATCCGATTGGTTTGCCATCCGACCCGTCTGCACCGCATTTCCTCTTTTGGAATCCTATAAATAGCACCTGTCACATCACAAACAGTGATGTGATATCTCTGGTGTGACTCTTCAACTTCTCAGCCTTTCTCCTTTGATTTCTCGCGATTCTTGTAAGTTTTCAACTCAAATCTTGTACATCTATCATCTACACACACTTCTTCATCATTTTCTCCGTTGAATCTTCACTTTTAACCGTGAAATCGGCTGATTTGAGGTGTTCTAGTATGATGTCATCATGGGGTTCTTATGAACTTCAAGATTTGGCCTCATTCCACCAAGAACAACTCAGATCTAAGTGATTTCCACATGATTAACCCTGTTTTCGCATAGATCTAAACATTTTCATGATTAAAAGGATTGAAAGATGGTTTCATAACTTTCTTTCAAATCTTTTACACTCGTGCACTCAAAACCGATAGAATCAAAGCTCGTTCAGGCCTTCCACTCGTTTCCTAGTGAAGTGTCGGTCTGAGATCTGATTCCTATCAAAGAGACAACCGATTCCGGGTTGAACATGAACAACCGTCACGAACAGTTAACAGATCAGGCTGGGGTGATTCCCACTTCGATCGGATGACTTGGGCTTGGTGGGGTTTCCGTTGTTTAACACGTTGTCATACCGTCTCAGTCAAACCGCAAACTTTTCAAAACTTAGCAAAAATATTCCAAATTACAAACGATCAGGTGGTCGAACGGATTGCCGTCCGATCAGATTGCCATCCGATCGAACGACAATCGGATCGGATTGCACTTGGTCTTCAACACTGAAACTTTTTACCAATTTTCAAAAGATAGTCAAAACCAGTGAATAGCCATCCGATCGGAAGACCATCCTGCTGTGAACTTGTTCTCTTGGGAAATGTCTCGCTAAACGGATCGCCATCCGATCGAACGACCATCCAGTCGGATGACCGTTCGATCAAACGACCTGAAAGGTAGAGATACTTCTCTGATTTTAAAATTCTACAACGAAAACTTCAAAGCCATCATACACAAACACAAACACATCCGTCCCAAACGAGTGGCAATCCGACCGAATGGCCATCCGACTGGATGACCATCCGTCCGAATTGTCATCCGATCGAATGACCATCCGTCCGGATTGTCATCCGATCGGATGACCATTCGTTAATTAGTCCACTCTTCACCATTTAACGCGTCGTTCATCGCTTATGCTATCGTTCTGTAATCAGGCTAACTTTCCAGCGCTCCCTTCAATCCAAGACGGTGTTTAGTTATTAAATGCTATCTGTGAGTATACTCGAACCCTCTTTGCTTTACGCACTTTTGGGTGTTACATACGTTACTTATTCAAATCACAATCGACACACAACGCAAACACTTTATACGCCGACCGTTATTGCATGTTATACGTGTTATTCGATGAATGCTTGTATGTTATGTTTACACAGTGATTGTTGCCTGACACCTTAGCAACGATACTACTATAATTTGGACTCAGCACCTGTCGTGGACAGGGGTTGTTAAGGGCTTTACTTCACGTGTCTCGGTGGGGATATGTGTTGCGCATTCTACAAATCGCAGTCACATCTGTGCATATTTCATTGTCGATAACCTACTAGCTTCACTTTGCTACATGTTACATGTTGGTTATGCGTAAAATGATTTCGCTATCTACTATACTATTAAACATGTATGCTCACCTTTACACTATGTGTATTGACTTCTATTTTAACGTATGTGACAGGTGTTTAGGATGTTGTGCTTTGCTTGCTATCTTTTGTGGAATCAAGATAGGATGTGTCTAGAAACAAACAAACAATCTATGTCATGAGTTGTCGGAACAGTTTTATTTGTCTTTGAGATATTGGTCTGTAATAATTATTTGCTGAATATGTTATGGTATGGGACATGACTTAAAATTATTTGGTAATAGTAGTTGTTATGGATTTCTCCTGGATAATCTGTTTCGCTCAGTGCCTCACCCCGATGTTTCCGCCATCGGTTGGGGTGTGACAACAAGATTCATGACTACTTTTGTTAAACACTTCTTTTAACTTACAAGTCATGAATCCTTCATCAACAAAACCTATGTAACTCACAGGCATTTTTATGCTGACGTACCTATTTTCACATGTGTTTCAAGAGCTATTGCATGATGATGTTCGTGACACACTTAGGCGGACTTGGGCCTTAGTGACTTAAAACTATGAAAGACAGTTTAATTCATGTTATGTTTCTGTAAATTCTTAGTCAATGTAAACACTTTAATTAATGAAACCAAACTTTAAATTCCATGTGTTATGAAACAATGATTCTGTTACGACACTCCCCGACGTTTCCGCCGCGGTTTGTTGTTTTAACGCGGTGGGGGTGTGACAGAAAAGTTGGTATCAGAGCCCATGGTTATTGGGAACTAGGTTATTAGTAATGCTTTGTCCTAGACTATAACCTTCCTAGGACCCTAACGCAAGTTTACTTACGTTTAGATTCTAAAATAATACTGTCACCTATCTTTAGGTGACAACCACAACAAGAACACAAATTACAAATCCATTTTGAAAACCAATCATCTGTTCTTGGATGATTTGTTATAAGGTTTTGAACCTTCAAAGTTTTGAAAATCTCGTCAAAGTTTGGGTCTTATGATGTGAACACGTGCAATCTGGAAGGGTGGGTGCCTGTACCCCGAGCTTTCTGTCTAAGGCTAGAGTGTTCGTACAAATCCACAGTATCGAACCAGTCATTCTTACCTGGGAACTCTTGGGATGAGTGTCCACTTATAGGCTAAAGCATGTCTTTGCGATACATTATTATGACCCGTTTATTTGATTATTCACCATGTCGTTTGTTTGTTTTAAGTAACGAACAAATGATCACAATCCTTATGCCTCATCGATATTCTTTTAAAGCATTCAATTTTTACTATCCAATATCATCTCACTCATTTCTTTTCATGTTTTTTGCTCTTTTAGAATGCCTCCTCGACGTGACCAAACTCAGGATGCCACCATGGCAGCCTTAATCACTCAGCAAATCGTTGCTGTACTCCCAAACCTAATAACCCAGATAAACCAAGAAAACAACAACAATAACAACAATGCACCCGCTCCGTGCAACTATAAACAGTTCAACTCAGCTAGGCCACTCACATTTACTGAGACTGAAGGGGCCACTGGGCTCCTACAATGGTTTGAGAGTCTCGAAAGCACGTTTCGTCATGTACAATACCCGGACGAACGAAAGGTTGAGTTTGCATCAAGTGTATTCCAGAAAAGAGCACTTACATCGTGGAACGGTGTAATGAGGGATAGGGGAGCCGATGTGGCAATGGCACAAACCTGGGAAGAGATTCGAGATCTAATGATGAAGGAATTCTGTCCTCGTCATAAACTCAGGGCATTGGAAAGAGAATTTGACATCTTAAACAAGACAGCGGTGAACACCATGCTTACACTGACCGATACGAAGAATTGAGCTTGTTGTGTCCAACTATGGTTACGCCTTTGGATAAGGCAATTGAGAAATACATCGATGGCCTTCCTGACCCAGTTCAGGACATTGTTATTGGTAGTAATCCTACCACAGTTACACAGGCCATTGAACTATCCGCTACCCTAACTGAATCTCAGATCAGAAAGGGTAAACTTTTCCGAAAAGGCGACAAGAAACAAGCAGCTAAACTTTTCACATGTGTTTCAGGAGCTATTGCATGAAAATGTTCGTGACACACTTAGGCGGACTTGGGCCTTAGTGACTTAAAACTATGAAAGACAGTTTAATTCATGTTATGTTTCTGTAAATTCTTAGTCAATGTAAACACTTTAATTAATGAAACTAAATTTTAATTCCATGTGTCATGAAAGAATGATTCTATTACGACGCTCCCCGGCGTTTCCGCCGCGGTTTGTTGTTTTCACGCGGTTGGGGTGTGACACTTTATAGGAAAAAATAAACTTTGTAGCAAACTATCCCCGTAATACCCCAAAATCCAAATACAAGTTAAAAAACATATATATTTATTTGTAATGACGGTACTGCTTACGTTTAATAGAATGAAGCTAGAATATCAACCATGTCATTGCTTATCCCATAAACCATCTTTCCTACGGTTATAAAAAATATCCAGACGAAATTTTTTATCTTCCGGAGGAAATTTACAGTTCAAAAAAAAATTAAATGAAGAGAAGGGTTAGTAAAAAAAATTAAACAAAAAACGAATAGAGTAAACTGTCATTTTGGTCCCTGTGGTTTGGGCACTTTTGCCATTTTAGTCTAAATCTCAAACTTTTTTACATCTGGGTCCCTGTGGTTTGCATTTTGTTGCCATTTTAGTCCAAAATCCCAAAACCCCCTTTTTTGACTGTTGAAAGCTGCCTATTTTGTCCTTTAGTGCAGGGGCATTTTGGTCAAATAAAAAAAACTAAAAAATACATCTCTCTCTATAAAGTCTCTGCACACTCTCTCTCTGTCTCTAAACAAAATCTGACTCTCTCTCTTCTCTCTCTCTCAATAACACCGCTCGATCCAGAATCCAACACCACAACTTTTGTTTTTGATTCAGATCGATATTCATTCGATGAACAACAACAAAACATCGCCGCCTGAGAGGTTTCTCTCTCTATATTGGGGGTTTTGAGTACGGGGAACAACCGTCGCCGCCTGAGGCGGCGCTGCCTTTGTTTTCGCCGGAACTGAGTGAGAGAGAGAGAGAGAACAGGGGTGCCAGAGCTGATATCGAGAGTGACAGATCAAGGGGGTCTATGGGTTTTTCGCCGGAACCGACACAACAAGGTTTGTCGCTGGATGACTGATACTGCTCAGACGGATGGATGAGGTTCCGGCGAGAGAGAATTGGGAGTTATTTTAAAGGGTGGTTGCCTCTGTCTTGCCATTATACATGCTTCTTCTTTTTCATAGTCATCGCTTCTATGGCGGTGGTGGTGATGGTGGTGGTTATTGTTGTTGTTGTTGTTCTGGTAGTGGCATTATTATTTATTAAGTTTGTTACAAGGCTATGATGATCAGAGTATCCTGAGCAAAATTAAAGGGACATTGAAGATCCGACCCGCATCTTGGCGGGGCAAAATCCAGATGGCATAGTGAAGAAGAATTTGACATTCTCTCACCAAGCAATTGTGTATTCTGCAGCCATGGCGTAACTCGTTTCTTCTTTGTCCCCATCCCCCAATTACAGATCTGAGCCTGTCTCCTTGCATTTAATTTATTTTCTCTTGAAAATATGATTTTTTTTTTAAATCCAGACTCTTTACACTTTTGTGTTTGTTTATTTTGTTAAATGACCAAAATAATGAGGTTGAAGATGATGAGGTGCAGAGGTTGAAGATGATGATGATAAAGGGGGTTTTTTAATAAAAGAATTGTTTTAATGAAAATTAAATGACCAAACTACCCCTTCGGATAAAGACAAAAAAGGGACATTAAAACAGTCAAAAATCAGGGATTTTGAGTTTTTGACTAAAATGCAAACCATAGGGACCCAGATGTAAAAAGTTTGAGATTTAGACTAAAATGGCAAAAGCGCCCAAACCATAGGGACCAAAATGGCAGTTTACTCAAACGAATATATCCTTCAGGAGTTGGATAAATATGTATATGGTTTAAGGTAATAAGGTGAGATATCACCAAATCCTATACGTGCGAAATATTCTTTTAATCTGATACACAAATCCATGTACCAGTACCAGTTTCAAATGATCTAAACATTCCCGCCAGACACGGGTTTTTTTTTAACAATACTTGTTTAACTAAAGAGGCTATTTTTATAAATCGTTTTGGAATAATTTTTTACTTCTAGTTATGGTATTGTTGACTTCTAGTGATGGTCAAGGGTAGCATATTCTAGCCCTCGGTATCCGCAAATCTTGCTGAAATAGCCCGTACATACTCACTCCACCCTAAGACCAAGTATATTTAAAAGCTCAAATAACAAAAGATATCTAAAATCAATAAAAAAAGAAAAAATTACAAGTTTTGTCATTTATCTTTATACCACTTTTCAGTCGGTGTCCTTTTTAATGAATGTTGACAGACGGTGTCCTTTACTATGTATTTTGTTGCAAGTTTAGTCCTTTACACCCAACCCAGTTAAAAAATCCTGTTAATTGTTGACAGGCAGTGGTGTCCTTTACTAGATATTTTGTTGCAAGTTTAGTCATTTACCTGAATATTTTGTTGCAAGTTTAGTCCTTACAAATAATTATCCCCAAAGATGTTTTGGAATGTCCAAATTTTAGCTAACAAAGAAACAAATAAGGTTTCAAGTTTTCAATATGTTTAGATAAATGGTTTATTATTTATTTTTTTTATATAATCAAACGAACACGAACGAACGTAACCGGACATATTACCGAACGTTCACGAACGTAGCCGAACGAACGAGACATGTGTTCGTGTTCGTTCGCTAAGCTAATTGAACGGAATTTTTTGTTCGTGTTCGTTCGTCAAGCTAATTGAACGAACATAAACAAACTTCCCGCCGAACGGCTCACTGAACGTTCGGTTCGTTTACATCCCTAGCCATGACATGTAGGGATACAAATTCACCCAATGAAAAATTTTAAAAAAAAAAAAACAAAAACATAAAAAAAAAAAAAAAAAAAAAAACCACCAGCCTGCTAAAGAACTGTAATCTATAAAATCTGAACCAATTTGATGATTTGGGGTTTTGCTAAAAACTCAATGTAAGAATATGAAGGATAAATCAACCCATCCCATGCAGTCAGCAGCATATGGGTTCGATGTTAAATGCTACTCAATAGACTAAACTCGCTAATCGACTAACTCAACTTCACCGCAATCTGCTTTCAATCAACAAGACCTGTATTTGCTTCTAAGGAACCATTTTCTGCAACTGCCACACGAGATTCATCATCATCTGTTAAACAAGTTTCCTTTTCCACTTCAATTAATGGCAATGCATCTGCTGGCCCTAAATCAGGCATCTTTTGTGCAGGTTCTTCTTTAGAGCCAGACACGGGTTCTGCATTTGGAGAAGAAGCCTCGTCATTCAACAAGTCTTTCTGCTCTTCAAAAGTATCAACAGGTTTCTGCTCCAGAAGTACAGATACATCATTAGCACCGTCATCGTTTTTCTGTTCACCCGATTCTGGTTCCTGACTTACGGAATTTAGGTGGGGGCAGACTGGAACAGGCCTCTCACGACACTTATGGCACTTAAAGCCGATAATAAATCCTCTGTTGTCATCGTTTTGCCCAACAGCATCCCCATGGAACCAGTCTGAAAGAAATAAAATAAATAGTCGGAAATCTAAAGGCCCAAAATTAGAGGTGCAAGTGATATATAATAAATATGTGTCATTTTAAAAAATATGTCCAATCCTGATCAGCACCACTTACCCAACCCGCCCATTTAAACAACAAAGAATACCTCCACATTTGGCACAACAAAGATAAGTCAACGATGAATTGAACTCCGGTTCATCACAGAGACAGCATTTAGGAGGTCCACCAGGGACGGAATACGCCAGTTCACTAAGATCCTTTTCATCAACGGGGTTTCTTGACATCAGGAGACCATTCAGCCAATACTTGGAGTTCGTCGGAGGTGATCGCTTCTTTTGAAAACTTAGCTTGTTGATTTTTCTTGGTCTTCCACGTTTACCTTTTGGTTTTTCAATTTCATTCAAAAATTCCAGTTGCTGCTTCTTTTTACCACCACCAGACTTTGATTGTTTCTTTTTCTTCTTTGCTGGCTTCTTCTTCTTCTTCTTACTTTGCAGTGAAACAATTTTAGCAGTACGTGCAGATCGTCTTAGAGGTACAACAAAACCTTTACTCTTGTCCTGTGGTTCTAACGGCTGCTTTCCTTTACCACCCTTTTTGGCTTTTTTTGTCTTCCGAGAACCTAATTTCCCCTTCTTGGGGCCAGCAACCTTCTTGGTCTCGCCAACATAACATTTGTGGCATGTATACATGCCTCCGCTTTCCTTCCGCACATGTCTTTTATGGAAAAAACCTGCATCATGTATCAGTTTCAAGAACGTAAATGGCTTAGAAATACAACAAAGGTGTCACATTTTATTGATTAGGTAAAGGTAAAGTATTTTGAAGTTTATATCCCTCACATGGAATGGGAAAGATTAGTGTAGAGAATTTTTACCTTCACAATACTGGCAGCCAATAGCATCCCTGCATTAACAACAAAAGAAAAAAAAATTATAACCACTTTATCCCAAACACTCAAAAACTCAATAAACAATTTAAATGCACATTCAAGTGCCCCCAAGTCTTAGGTTCCCCTTTGGGATGTTTCAATGCAGTATCCTCTTGATTGTAGACTTACATATTGCAATCGGATAATTTGAATAATAGACCTTTTGCATACAAACTGATATTTAAATTTTAAATCATCTTATTTAAGATTAAATGTAATAGCTTAAAAAAACAGTTGAGCCCTCATATACATATTATTTATGATACATGTTATTACCATAGTACTTCCTATTACAGATTGACATTTGGTCATTCATATGTATATGAGGGCTCAACTGTTTTTTTAAGCTATTACATTTAATATTAAATAAGATGATTTAAAATTTAGCTTCAAACAAATTAGAAATGCCAAGAGATGGCAAGATGAAATGTGAAATGTGGAAGGATTCTACTTGATGGGCGGAATCAAACAAATTTCACATATCCACCTTATTTTAATTTTTTTTTTTTTTTCTTGTTAGAAAATCCTAGAGATGGCAAGATGGGTGGTCAGGGCTAGTTGAGTAACACGTCAAACAGACGAGGAGCTGGGTTGACCCCGTAACCACTTTTTCCCAACTGAATAAATGTTGTATAAACAGTAACTAATTAACAGTGTTACTTATGATTAGAAATACAAGATTGTTATAATAATCCAAATATTAAGATAAAATCATATAGGATTAAAAAAAGAGTTTCTGCAACTTTCAACCACTTCCCCCCTTTAGACAACTTTTTCATGTAACACATATGAATTAAAACACAACCCCAATTGACCCGTTCATAAGTAAATGAGTGTATAGTACTAAGAATAAAGTACCTGATAAGAACATCCTTATTGCAGTGGCCACACAAATGATTTACAGGTTTTTCTGCTTTGGAGAAAAGGTAGGAAAAGATGTCTTTGTTTGAAGAGGATTTCTTAGTGCTAAGTGAAAGACTAGTGCTAGTCTTATTGGACTTCAATGCTATTCTTTTATCATTAAAGGGTTTCAGAAGAAACAAGGGAACATAAGGCTCCTCCACCCAATATTTCTTCCTTTCACTTGATGATGACGACTCATCAATCTTAGACCCGTGTTTTACGACCGTATCAGGTATAAATCTTCTTTTCCCAAAGTCTAAAAGATATTTCACAACACCGCCTTCTGAAGACTTGCGTCGGATTATAGCCTTCTTAAATGACCTCATTGACTTTATTGATTCCTTATCCATCTTCGCCAGATGACTGCTGTTCTCAATCTCTTCCCATTTAATGTGTGCATCAAGTTCCCTTATCTGACAAGTAGAATCGCTACAACTCAGCATCTTAAAACACACACACACACACACATCTATATATAGGGCAGGGTTAGTCTACACACACACACACACACACATATATATATAAGAAACAGTAAAGGTACCACCTGAAGAGCAAGCTGTTCCACAGTAACTGCCGACTGGACAGAAGCTCGCCACACAAGAGCTTTGCTTCTCTTTGGAAAATCGGAATTCTCAGGATATAATATACCATCAATCTTCTTGCCTCCACCTAATAAATAATAATAATAATAATAATGATAATAATAATAATAATTATAAGGTCAATTTAATAATGATTAATTGATTTAAATTTGCAATTATGATTTCCCGATACAGACCTTGACGAGCAGCTTTAGAAGCCAAGGAGCAAGGCAAAACCTTCCAATTAAAAAGCCGTCTTGTGAGCCTACCACCCCTCCACCAAAACAGGCTTAGACCACTTGATGCGTTTTTCGATGAATGAGGTTCGGGATCCAAAGACTTGGATCTTTTCTTTCCAACCACGTTTCTTGTTGAAGGCATACGAAGCTTAGATGTCACAACATGAGAAGCGGATCCCACCGTCACCACCAAATCCACATGTTTTATCCACTCATCCGAAAATGCACGTGACCAAATATTCGACTCTAACTGAGCAAAAGTAGCAAAAATCATAAGGATGTCAAAACATATAAACTTTCTAACGTAAAGTAGCATAAACATGAACTTCTAGTATCTTTAAATTAATAGTGTCGTAAATCATTTTTTTCTTCTAAGCAGTCATTAAGGTATATACCAAAAACGCTCATCATTGTGCATTAAATGCAATATTTACTTGTATAAATCTATAAATGTCAAATACATAAGGTATGTTCATATGCAGCTAAATGATTAAAACATTTATATTCTACCAGTGATCCCTTAAAAACTGATGGGACCAAGACAGAAATATATTGATAATGAATCGGAAAAATCGAACAAACTAATATATCAAATAAGTAACAGACGCATATTATCGAGAACCAGCTTACCATATGATGCCCAAACCCTATATCTTACATCAGATCAATCATAACACCCAACATCTCCTAATATCAGTTTATTAATATAGTTACTTTATCAGGAATATTCAAATTACCTAAATTAATACATAAACCTAACTGCACATTTGTATTTCTGATGTCATATGCGTAAACCTAACCGGAATAAAAGATTCATCCTTTGACTTTTATCATAATGGTAAGTTGAAACTTTAGATAATATTAACTAACTTGAAAGTCTTACCATGAGCAAGAGGTCTTTAACTGAAGCAATATCAGAAGCCTCATGAAAACTTTTACGGTAAAGCTTTGGGAAATGAGGATTGAGCCAAGGACCCAACAAAAGACCATGCAACCGATCTTCAATGTATAGAATATGACACATGGCATCAATAAGGCGATCATTCCTGCTTATTCTTGAATCAAAACCCAACACTTGACTTGTATAATTTTCCAAAACACTGACGTTATTCATGTAGAATAAACAAATCCCGTCATCAGTCGGAAACTTGCATGCCAGACACCACCCACATTTTTCTTTCCGAGCATCCACACTTAGATTCTGGATATTTGACCAACAAAAGTCAACAGATATCTTTGTTATGGCTTTCATTTGTATCACAATCAATTCCTCTAGTGATTTTGTAGGTGCAGTGGAAGTCTTGTTGTCTGGAACTTTTCGAGCCCATTCTCCAGCCACCGATGAGGCCACTCTAGCGAAGCTATAGAAATTCAGATAACCGTTTTCTAACTGCTGTGACATGCCTTTCCTTGTGGCCGTTCTATTAGATATATCATAGCCATTGTTTGAAGAATGTAGTCCGGTTTTTGAAAGATTCTCTTCAGAAGATCCTGCCAACGATCTCTCTACTTCTCCTGATTTTTCTGAATCTAATTTACTTTTTTCTCCATAAAGCTTATTGTATAAATGCCAGTGCTTGGTGATGGCATTTGATATAACTCTATAAGGACCACTCAACAAATTCAGTGTATTGATGAGAGCAGTCAACTCATTCATGTGATAGTAATGATACGAGGTTTCAGCATCACAGGGATCTGCCCTGCAAATTCAGCAAAGGTTCAATCAACAACAAACTCTGAAAACAATCAAAACAAGAAAAGAAATGACTTCGTTACTATAACTGAAAACAAAGAACTTACACCACGAGGTATCCACAGGTGCTATAATAGAACCGTCCATGTGTGTCAACCCCCAATAAATCTGCTCCTCGAATTGCTTTCGCCACATTAATATCCACATTTTTCTTATCGACTACACACTCTGGGCAATACCAATCTCCATCCGGCAAAAAACTAGCGGCAATACCTACACACTTTGAATGATATGCTGCAGGGCAACCATCACAGCATATTAAGTTACCATCCATTTTACAAAGGCAACATTCATCACTGTTCCAATCTACAGTTTCATCAATAACCTCCTCACTCATGCATGAACTACCAGATATAGCCATTGTTGCCTTGCGTTTCTTAGAAGCCGTTAGTTTTGTATTTAAATCAGGATCCATAAGATTAGCAGGATCTCCCACCAGTATCCTCCTATTAAGTTCTGAACTTATAGCCTCAATTTCTATCACGTCGTCACAAATATACTGCAACATTTTAACCTTCACGGATCCCGGCTGTTTGTGGTAGTCAGTTTTGAACAACTTCAATTGATCAAAATCAAAACCAGGTTTCATAAGTAGGTACTCTGCCATATAAATAGGCCACGTAATCAAGTCCAACAAATCCCAGTTAAGATCCCTGCAATTTATTTATATACTAAATGAATAAAAACAGAAAACTCAAATAACACGGAACAAAAGAGTTGTATGAAACAAAAGATGCATACCTAAGGCAATTAGTAGCTGGTTTTAAACTCTCACTTGATTGGAACTCTAAAAGCTTCCTCAATGTTCGTAAAAGAGAAACATGAATCGAATCAATCAATAAACTAGGAGACTCGCTTCTAAGTGATGCCACAAAATCCCCCAGCTCAAATGGGCTTAAAAACAATATTGTGCTAAATGACCTTAGAAAAGCATACACGGAGAAAACATCAAGTACTGGAAGGCCGTCTAGATTCAAATTTCCTGTTGATGGCGGTAACTCCAGCTTTAGAGGAACAACACTAGGTTCTTCAGATTCTTTACATCCAGAACTTGTAGGCTGGTCCTCTGAAACCGCACTTATAACCGGAGATGAACCAGCCGGCAATGCACATGCAACGTCATCATGGTCATCATCAACTTTTACAGCATTACCGTCATGTTCATCAACAGAAGACTTAGCTTGTCTCCTAGCACTCCTCCTTAACACACTTTCCGCACCAGTTTTCGGAGAATCTGTAACGCTTTTTCTCTTTCTACCTCTTCTTCCTCTTGTCTGTGTTCTCCCCAAAGCTTCATTCTGATCAACAACTGGTGAAACTTCAGCCATAGAATAATTCTGAACCCCCAACACTCCTGGACTCTCGGTTGCAATGTCCCCAGGAACCTTCAACCGACCATCTTCACCACAATTTTCTCCCTCGACATACCCACCGAGATCAACATCTTCATTCTTAGTTTCCTCACCGTCTACATCCATATTCAAGTCCAAACACTGCTCTTCCTTAACCGAACAATCTGCTAAATCTTTCCTTTTCGATTCCAAATCATTCTCTTCAATAAAATCCAAATTCAAATTCAAATCTATCCCATCATCATTAACCTTATGATTATCACCACAAACACTAACATTATTGCTATCATGACTACTAAAGTCCATTTTTTTAGTCAACTTATCAACAACCACAGAATCCAAATTACTTTGATCAGCTGCAACTACATTACCAACAGATGAAGAAAAACCATTTTCATTACCTGAATTTGACGAAACAAGAACCCTAGACCTCTTCTTAGGTCTTCTCCCAACCCTAGATGGCTTCAGATACGAAGACTGATCCACCGTACGGACTCCATCGGCATCCACAAGAGCAACAGTCAACTCCGACAAATCAATTTCTTCAGAATCACCGTCGTCGTAACCGATCTCGAACAATCCCGATTCGGAATCGTATGATTTCACAACTCCCGAAAAAACCCCAAATCCTTCGAATTCTTTCCTCACGGTTCGTCCGACAAACTCCATTTCTTCGAAAAATCAACCCTCATAGGTTCACAATTCTATCTATCCGGAACAGTCCCGATTCGGAATCGTATGATTTGTACTATCTCTCTAGAAGTGGATGAATACAGAATTCTCGCTGTAGAAACTGGAAGGGGGAAATCGCGATTTGGCTATATGGTTGCTGGAGCCGAATGAGGTCAACAACACGACTGCAGCCTTTCCCTTTTTATTTTGTTCATTTTCATTTCGAAATGAATTGAAAATTTGTATTCTTAGTCCCTCCTATCTTTAATTAAAAATCGTATTTTATTGTATTGAAGATATTTATCACTAGTAGTAAAATCTGTGTCTAAACACGGGTGATTTTTAGAAAACCATGTGTCCAAACATGGGTAATTTTTAGAAAACCATTTATAATACATTTTAATAAAAAGTATAGATAGGTATATAGATATTGTACCAAACAATGGAAGATATGCTTTCACGTAAGCATAAATCACAAACGATTGAATGCACAAAGACTTTTTGTTGAATGATTGAATACACAAACGATTCACGTAAGCATGAATTACAACTCCCCCTCAATCGGAGATCATAGAGTTTGTTCGTACGTGTTAGGATCTGAGTTTAATTGTTTGTGTTTGTTTTAAAGATGAAAGATGATAATAAGATAAACAATGTGCTGCAGAAATGAAGAAAACTTTATAACACAAACAATGGAAGAAATGTTTTCATCATGAATACTTTAAGTCGAAAGATTGTCTAAGCACTGTTACATTAATAAAACACTGATTACAAGACTCTGTTGATGCTATCCTTTGATGAGCTCAACCTCTGATGAAGCTTTAGCAGTGCTTTCTTCAAAGGATGATCAGACCTTTGACTTCCAGCAGATCTTTGACTTCTTCAGTGGTTTAGTCTTTAACGGTCTTTGTAATCTAGCAGAGCTGTTTTGGCTTTGTATCATTTGTTCTCAAGAAAGGTTTCACATGAGCCGACAATCTCCCCCTTAAACCACAGATGATGCCAAAACCCATCATTATTTCTGATCTTTATTTCCTCATCAACATTTCCCGGATTTGCCCTTTGAACTGTAGTTCAAAGTCCAAGGAATCTGTGTCTTCTTCATCCCTTTCCAGTTGAAGGTTCAAAAGATCTTGAAGGTCATCTGCACTCAGACTATATGCATCATTCCTTGTTATCCTTTCAAAATTACTATGTGATCTGAGCAAAGTCAATACATGGGTGTCTGACGATGACTTCCACTTTAGTATTTTTGGATCAGATGGTTTTATAGGGACAAAAGTTATTTGTGATGAGTTTGGTGAATGAGGTCTGCTTGCCAACCTTTTGATTGTTTCAGCCAATTGGGCAGTTAGTTAATTGGCAGTATCATCCATATGATAATCAATCTGGTATTTAATGGCTGCTTTTCTATATTCTTCATACCTCTGCTCATCTTCCTCATCAGTCTGCTTCTGCCTTTTTAATTGGTTCAAGGCATTTGTGGGTAAAGCAGGTGATAAGGAAAACTTTTTGAAGGCATAGGTCTGTTGAGGCCTACCAGCAGTGGTTTCAGGATAAACTGGCTTTTGAGAAAAAGTTGTGTCTTTCTTTCTAAGCTCTTCTAGGTTTTTGTAGGTCTCTTCAACATTTAGTTTTGACCATCTGGCTATTGATCTTGCAGACCCATAACCAGCAGCAACAAGCTCTACTCTCATTCTCTTGAACCTTAATGCATCATCTGGATCAACTTGCTTGGATTTCTTCCAATTTGGTGCAGTTTTATTGACCAGATGATCATTGTTCATTTTTGTAATTCTGTCAATTTCTTCCCTGAGAGCATCTATTGACCAGTCCTTGAATTGGACCTTGGTTGCTTTGTAGGGCTTGTGCTTCATTATGTGTTCTAAGTATTCAACCCTTAGTTCCTTTTGAAGCTTAGTATCCAATGGCCGCTCAGACATGGATTTACTAAGGTCTTTATCAAAGTCTTCAAGTTTTCTGACTTTATCAAGCCCATGTGATAGTAGACCTTGGTATTTCCTGTCACCTAACCCTTCGCTTTCTACTCTGGTTGTAACCTCTGCTTGTGTTGCTTTCATTTTCAAATACTCATCAATGTTCTGAGGTTTTCTAAAGCCATAGAGAGATGGGAAGGTTCTTTTGGATGGATCCTCTATCTTGTAAAAGGATTCCATTTCACTTTGAACTGCAAACAGTTCTAGAGGATATTGGGCAGTGATGCGTGTCAGTGTGTATATGTTTTAGATGTAATTTTTAAGCCCTTTTTACACTTTTAGCCAAGTTTTAAATTTATAAAACACGATATTCACTAACACTAAACACACATATGGGCAAGTGCACCCATCGTGGACGTAGTATAGTGTTGGTAAGATACCGAGGTCGTCCAAGGACACAAGAGCTTTTAGTACCGGTTTATCCTCAACGTCTAATCAAATCAAAATGTTAGAAAAGATTTTTAAACTAAGAAAATAAAAACTAACTAAATGCTGAAAAATAAAATAAAAATAAAAACAGATAGACAAGATGAATCACTTGGATCCGACTCGTGTATTAGTATAACCTTTGATTATTTTCGCACTTTTGCACTTGTTTAAGAGATTATCTTAGTTATTGTAGTAGGCCCCTCTTTTGAAGGCGACGTTACCCTCAACCCAGTAGTTTGAGTCAGCAAGGATACAATCCTAAAGGGTCGGATTATTGAAAGATAATGAATTAAGTTATTAATGCAAATTATGGTAGGCCCCTCTTTTGGAGGTGACGTTACCCTCGACTAAGTAGTCTGAATCAGCAGGGATACAGTCCTAAATAGCCAGGTTATAGTATTAATAGTAGTTAACTTATGAGGGGGTCAAAGAGTTTGGATCCCCGCCATCCAATACATATGGGTATTGAAGGAGATCCTACTAAATTTGACCCAGGTCCCTTGCAGGACCTCTAAACACTGAACAAGGGCAAGACCCTTACCAAACTGTTCCCTTAACCCCCGACCAGGTAGCCAACATACCTCCATATAGACCGTGGAGATATGAATGGTGAAAATCTTTTATTTTATATAGACAGTAAAATAATGCCAAGACACCACGGACAAACGATAAGGAAGAATCACCTTCAACATAAGCAACTAGTTATTAAAGTCATTAATACAAAACCAAATAAAAAGTGCAAAAGATTAAAAATAAAAAGTATTATACTAAACACTTGTCTTCACCAAGTGATGTAAGAGATTTAGGCAAACAGGGCCTTGATTGTCAAGAACTCTTACGATCAATCTTGGATCCCGAGATGACTCACACACTCTATGATGGACAATGGATGATGGTGGTGGATGATGGTGTTGTGATGGTGGTGGGTGGTGGATGAAGTGTGAGAGAGGTGGTGTGCCAAGGGATGAGTTGCAATGAAACCAAGCACTCCTATTTATAGGCTGAACAGAAGGCTGGCACACGGCCCCGTGCCCGTCTGACAATCTCTCTCCTCATTAATTGTAATTCGCAATTATAATTAATGCGCCTGCAGTACTTTCGCCACGCCCCCGTGTTCACTGGGCACGGCCCCGTGGTGGGCAATAGAAGCTTCTATAGGTTTGTCTTTTCTGCTGCTTCTTGGGCACGGCCCCGTGCTGGCTGAGCACGGGGCGTGTTCAGTCTTCTGCCTTCTCTGTTTTGCTTGGGAAGATGCTGTCGAGGGGTCGGGCAATCCACTTATGTTCCTTTTCTTGTATTTATGTTAGATTTAGCTGTCTTTTTGCTTCTTTTGTTAATTTGAGCTCATTTAATCCTGAAAATACAAACGGAAGACAAAAACACTCTTTTTCCAACATTAGTACTTAAAAAGGGTTAGTTTTATGCCTTATTTGATGTAATTTATATGTTGCATTTTACACACATCAAATACCCCCACACTTGAATTTTTGCTTGTCCTCAAGCAAAACTCTTTAATATGTGACTTACAATCCCAAATGGAATGGGTAGAAGAGAAGGTTTTGGCTTGTCATAGAGTGTCGGGAATCCAAGATCCTTATTGGGTTTTATTTTTATTTATTTACAATCCTATTCGTTATGATTTATTTAGAACGTTTCATAAGAGAAATTACTTATTTGGGCATAGCATGCCTTTTTAAAATTCCATTTATATACAAGTTCACATACCTCACGGGAGAAATCACTCACACTCGGCCGAAGGTGTATTTTTTTAGTGAATCACTCGAGAGCGGCATGGAACTTATTCCTACCATAGGCTTGCCAAGCAATCAATCCTCCTCCTTTTTAACTTGTTACCTTTGTAAATATCAAGAGGACTTTTTGGGTAAAGGCTTGGGCTAAAGGTGGGTAGTTGGGTTAGTGGTTAGTAAAGGGCGAAAAACGTAAAAAGCGTCGGTTTTCGTAAAACATTTTGTTTTAGTGACTTTTTATTCTTAATGAAGTATTTCTTCAAACAAGCTTTTGGTTTTAGGAGCTTTGTTTGTTTATTTCTAACTTCATCAATTTTTTTTTAGTCACATGAAAACCGAGCTTGTTACTAAAATAAAGGGTAAAAATAATAAAAAGGGTTTTTGGTGGGTAAAAGGGTTTTGGGTTAAGAAATGAAAAGGTTTAGGCTCAAAGGGGTTAACTAGGAGGAGTTTTTGGGTAGGTGAAAAGAAAAATAAAAATAATGGTTTTGAAAGAAAAAGGGTTAGTCCTAATGCCTCCATCATTTACTTACTTGGGTTTAAGTTGGTAAGGACCGGGAATGAATTGTTGTGGCAAGTTCTATAGTCGTAAGAACCAAGCGGCTATTCACACAAGAAACGAAAAATGAGCATTTAGCGTAAATATGTATATTTGTATGCTCAATAAAGGCTCAAAACTCACTTTTGTGGGAATGGGTTTTTCTATGTGATCAAGTATATATAATCAAATTTTAACTAAGCTTGTCATGCCGTTTCATAATTTTCTTATGTTGGTTCTTTTTATCACGACGCTATCGGTTGTAAATTTGTAAAAATAATACCTTGTTGGTCTTAAAATTCCCAACTTAAACTTTAGACAAGTAAAAAAAATAAAATGAAAATTTTTGAAAAAAAAAATTTGGGGTGATTAGTTGTTCCAATAGAGTTTTGTGTAAGGCTTGTTATTAGGACTTGAAAAATTCAAGGTTTTAGCATCCCCCCATACTTAAATTACACATTGTCCTCAATGTGTCCCAAAAATAAATTTTTAGGTTGATTGAATGTGTAACATGGTGTTAAAAACAAAAATTTATGTTACTGTCAGTCTGGACACGGCCCCGTGGGGACCGGGCACGGCCCCGTGTTCAGGTGCCAGTAACGATAATTAAAGAAAAGAAACAGAAGCCTGGACACGGGGGCGTGTCTGGTGAACACGGCCCGTGTCCAGTTACCTGAACTGGGCGTTTTTCTGCAGGGTGTTCAGCACGGGGCCGTGTGGGCGGGGCACGGCCCGTGCTGAACCTACTGTAATGGAGAAATTGATGTCGGATGGCCTTGTTCTTGTGCATGGGGCCATGTTTCCCGTTTCCCTTATCATCCTTTACCACCATGAGTGTGTTTTATTCCTGCAAATTAAAACTAAAAGATTAAACTAAACTAAGGATAGTTCCGCGGAATGCCTCCATGTTGCGCCACGTTTATAAGGGTCCTTGGCTAGACTCAATGTGAGGTTATATATTTTCTGAGTGGGATGTTTGGCATCCCATGTTGCACCGTCGGAGAGCAGCATCCAAACTCGAATCAATAACCTTCATGTAGTTGACCGGCCGTCCTCTATTCTCTTCCTAACCCTGAACTTTACTTCATCATCCCCGTACCTTAAGGTGAGCGTTCCGTCATTCATGTCTACCACTGCTTGTGCGGTGGCGAGAAATGGTCTCCCTAGTATGAGGGGGACTTCGGTGTCTTCTTCCATATCGAGTATGACAAAGTCGGCCGGGTAGACAAATTTGTTTACCTTTACTAGGATATTTTTGATGACACCTTGCGGGAATTTGACGGATCGATCAGCAAGTTGTATGCTCATTTTTGTAGGACTCGTTGTTCCTAGGCCGAGTCTTTTGAACATTGATGAGGGCATGAGGTTAATGCTAGCCCCAAGGTCGGCTAGTGCATTACGAACGGGGGAGTCCCCGATCGAGCAAGGAATCGTGAAGCTTCCGGGATCGATTTTCTTTTGGGGGAGTTTGTTGAGTACGAGGGCAGAGCATTCTTCGCCTAAGTTAACTAATTGCAAAGATTCAATTTTCCTTTTATGAGTGAGTAAGTCCCTCATGAACTTAGAGTATTTGGGCATTTGGGTTAGGACATCAATAAAAGGAATATTGACATGCAATTGTTTTAGTAGACTTTCGAATTTTGCGAATTGCTCATTGGTCTTTTGACGGATTAACCTACCGGGGTCGGAACTCGAGGAGCCTTGGTGGGTTCTGGTGATGGAGGGGAACCCTTCTCTTGTAGAGGCGGCGGTATAATCTCCTCTGTAGGCGGTGGCACTTCCGTAGGCCCCATAGTGCGGCTTCGTAATGTGATGAGATGAACTTGCACTTTTGGGTTTGTCTCGGTATTGCTTGGTAATGCACCTTGTGGTCTCTCGGAAAAAAATTGGGCTAGTTGACTTAATTGTTTTTCTATGTTTTGAATACTAGCTTGTTGATTTCTAAAATTTGATTCTAATTGTAGAAACCTTTCCGAGTTTTTCTTTTCAGTGTCGGAGATAAGGCGAGATATAGTATCTTCAAGCCTTTCTCGTCCACCTTGTTGTTGAGGGAAATTTTGTGACTCATTTCTTGGTTGTTGAAAGTTTGTTCGTTGGTTTTGTTGGTTACTACTATTGTCGGGTTCTCTCCAACCAAGGTTAGGGTGATTTCGCTATCCTTGGTTGTAGGTGCCCGTTGGAGGACCCGACGGCCTAGGTCTATTATCAATGTAGTTTACCGACTCTTGTTGATCGCCTGTTTCTTTCATACAACTCCAATTTTCATGTGGCCTACCACACCCTTCACAAGCCATAACCGAGACTGTTTTTGTCATTTCCATTTTTTTTTTATTTTCGAAGAAAGGGCCTCGATTTGGGCTTGTAAAGAAGTGCTTTCATCAACCTTATGGGCGCCCGGGGCAATAGATTTATTGCCTCGGGGAGTGTGCCACTGAAAATTGGTTTGAGTAATTTCCTCAATTTGATTATATATTTCATGCGGGCGGCGATTACCTAAAAGTCCCCCGGAGCTAGAGTCAAGTGCCTGCCTTGTGTGTGGCAACAACCCATTATAGAAAGTGGATACTTGTTGCCATATCTCAAGGCCGTGATGTGGACACTTTCGCTATAGCTCCTTGAACCTTTCCCAAGTTTCATATAAGGATTTCCCGTCCTCTTGTGAATATGTATTAATTTCAGTCATTAATTTAGCCATTTTAGCGGGAGGGAAATACTTATATAGAAATTTTTGGGCTAGTTCATCCCAGGTGTTTACCGATCCAGCTGGGAGGGCGTTAAGCCAAGCTTTTGCTCGGTCTTTTAGTGAGAAAGGAAACATTCGAAGGCGGATGGCGTCATTTGATGCTCCCTTGATCCGAAAAGTATCACATATTTCTAAGAAATTAGTAATATGTAGATGGGGATCCTCGTCCGCAAGCCCATGAAAGGTTGCGGAGTTTTGAAGCATTTGTATCAAATGCGGCCGAAGTTTGAAGTTATTGGCTTCGACATTCGGTGCATTGATAGCGGCGCCGAGATTACCTACGGTGGGTCGTAGATAATCCATGAGGGTACGTTGGTCCGCCATTGGAAGTGGATTCCCCGAAACTTTCTCTTGGTTTTTGGCTTTTAGTCTTTTTCTGAGAAAGCGTTCGGGTTCTTCTAGAGGTTCTTTTATGTCCTTATTAGAACTGGAGCTCATACACTACGTAGGGATGGCGTCTGGTTCTAAGTCCTGCAATAAAAACAGAAAAGAATGTTGGTCAGAAGGTTCACCACGGCCCCGTGCTCAGTGAACACGGCCCGTGGTCGGAGTTACAGTGATTGTTTTCCAGATCCCAGTTACTGGAGAGTTGGACACGGCCCCGTGTTGCACCGACACGGCCCCGTGCTCAGCCTTCTGTAACTTGGAAAACTAAAAACTGCCAGTAACAATGCTGGGCACGGCCCGTGTCCGACCAGGCACGGCCCGTGTCCGACCAGGCACGGCCCGTGCTGAGCTCTGCATAAGCTGAAAAACTAAGAAAATCCTAAAAAATTAAAAAGAAAAACAAAAATATGATTAGGCCGTTGATTCCTAACTTTCTTAAAATCCTTGTGTCCCCGGCAGCGGCGCCAAAAACTTGATGCGTGTCAGTGTGTATATGTTTTAGATGTATTTTTAAGCCCTTTTTACACTTTTAGCCAAGTTTTAAATTTATAAAACACGATATTCACTAACACTAAACACACATATGGGCAAGTGCACCCATCTTGGACGTAGTATAGTGTTGGTAAGATACCGAGGTCGTCCAAGGACACAAGAGCTTTTAGTACCGGTTTATCCTCAACGTCTAATCAAATCAAAATGTTAGAAAAGATTTTTAAACTAAGAAAATAAAAACTAACTAAATGCTGAAAAATAAAATAAAAATAAAAACAGATAGACAAGATGAATCACTTGGATCCGACTCGTGTATTAGTCTAACCTTTGATTATTTTCGCACTTTTGCACTTGTTTAAGAGATTATCTTAGTTATTGTAGTAGGCCCCTCTTTTGAAGGCGACGTTACCCTAAACCCAGTAGTTTGAGTCAGCAAGGATACAATCCTAAAGGGTCGGATTATTGAAAGATAATGAATTAAGTTATTAATGCAAGTTATGGTAGGCCCCTCTTTTGGAGGTGACGTTACCCTCGACTAAGTTTGACCCAGGTCCCTTGCAGGACCTCTAAACGCTGAACAAGGGCAAGACCCTTACCAAACCGTTCCCTTAACCCCCGACCAGGTAGCCAACATACCTCCATATAGACCGTGGAGATATGAATGGTGAAAATCTTTTATTTTATATAGACAGCAAAATAATGCCAAGACACCACGGACAAACGATAAGGAAGAATCACCTTCAACATAAGCAACTAGTTATTAAAGTCATTAATACAAAACCAAATAAAAAGTGCAAAAGATTAAAAATAAAAAGTATTATACTAAACACTTGTCTTCACCAAGTGATGTAAGAGACTTAGGCAAACATGGCCTTGATTGTCAAGAACTCTTACGATCAATCTTGGATCCCGAGACGACTCACACACTCTATGATGGACAATGGATGATGGTGGTGGATGATGGTGTTGTGATGGTGGTGGGTGGTGGATGAAGTGTGAGAGAGGTGGTGTGCCAAGGGATGAGTTGCAATGAAACCAAGCACTCCTATTTATAGGCTGAACAGAAGGCTGGGCACGGCCCCGTGTCCGCTGCACACGGCCCCGTGCCCGTCTGACAATCTCTCTCCTCATTAATTGTAATTCGCAATTACAATTAATGCGCCTGCAGTACTTTCGCCACGCCCCCGTGTTCACTGGGCATGGCCCCGTGGTGGGCAATAGAAGCTTCTATAGGTTTGTCTTTTCTGCTGCTTCTTGGGCACGACCCCGTGCTGGCTGAGCACGGGGCGTGTTCAATCTTCTGCCTTCTCTGTTTTGCTTGGGAAGATGCTGTCGAGGGGTCGGGCAATCCACTTATGTTCCTTTTCTTGTATTTATGTTAGATTTAGCTGTCTTTTTGCTTCTTTTGTTAATTTGAGCTCATTTAATCCTGAAAATACAAAAGGAAGACAAAAATACTCTTTTTCCAACATTAGTACTTAAAAAGGGTTAGTTTTATGCCATATTTGATGTAATTTATATGTTGCGTTTTACACACATCAGGCAGCTAATGGCATGTAACCAGTGGGTGGATTGTGAAGTGAATTTATACGTGGAGATGATGAGGGTAGGGTGGTTTGGATGGAAACATATGATAAAGGGATTGGTGATGAAATCTCTTTATCATCATCATGCACAACAAATTTTCTTTTGCGCAAATAAGGAAATTTGGGTGGTGGAGGAACTTTTGATGAAGAAGTGTAACACCACGTAAAAACGTGTAAAAAATGTAAAGACACGTGTCCTAAACTCTAAATATGTAAAAGATTGGGTTTGAAGTACTAAAGTTGACAAAAGGTGAAAATATGTATGCGAAGGGACTAAAAGTGTGAACATGCCAAACTTGTGCCTCTGAATGACCTTCACCTAAAAGAGAACTTAATTTAGCAGCTCTTTCCAAAAGGCGTGAATGTAAATAAAAAACATCCCCTGGATAAGCCTCGCGCCCAGGTGGTAATCGAGTGATTAATTGGATATAAGAAGCCATTTGTGAAAATAATCAGAAGATTATAAAACTACAGGGGTTAAACGTGTCAACATGTTAATTCTTACCTCTGAGTGACCTTTTAACGAACCCGAGGCTTCGAAATATTCAAATATACTCTCAAGAATAAGTGGTATAAATTTCACGTGGCTTCGAGATCGTTAAGCAAGTTTTCAAGACTTTGGGTGAAAAGTGTCAATATGATTTTTGGAAATATTTTGGGTTGTAAATTCTTTGTATTTGTTAAGTTATATTATTTCAAACCCTAAAATAATATAACTAATACACAAAGTATACAAGTAATCACACACATGTGTCTTCTAAATATATATATATATATATATATATATATATATATATATATCTAGCTACTTTTATTTATAAAAATCAACCTCCAATATTTGTATTTTTGTAACAAAATTTATGGCAAAGTTTATATTGAAAACTCATGGTCAAAATACACTTGTAAATATTTGTGTGAAACTATTTTTCTAAGTGTTTATATTTTTATGAAAACTTGTAGTAACTTACTATGTTGTTAAGTAAGCCTTGTTACCCTTAAAAATATGGTTATTTGTTTGTAAATCTTATTCTTGTAAAATTTAGTCTTTTACAACTTGTATGATGATTTCTCAAAAATCAATCTTCTTGTATTTTTCTTGTTAACAATGTATTTCTATACTTGATTTACCACTAAAACATGGTTAGTTTCTTTAAAATCCATGATTATGTAAATCTTGTGATTTAACTTAGTTTCTTGAGAAAACTAGTTTTGAAATCATCCAAGTTTATGACTAGTAACATGTTACATACTTCTTCATTCACAAAAATCATTTTCATTTTCAAGTTCATGAGAAACATGGAGTATGATCATCTTGGTCTTTCACAAGATCATCACCTCAACTTGCTAGATCATGTGTTTAATCACAATCTAGTAAGTTTCATATGATGTCTAATATCATAAACACAAATAATCAATCATCAAGAAGCAAAACAACACTAAACAACATGTATTCTTATGGTTTTGAGCTTTATGTGAAGGTTCATCTTTTTGTTCATTAGTGTTCTTGTGATTAACATCTTACATAATCTTTTAACCAACTAAATGAGAAGTAAATTAAGTTACAAGAGGCTTACTACTAGCACAAGGGCTAGGGATGAACTCAAGAAGATGAAGGTGATGAATGTGGTGGATAATAGCAAATGAAAGAGGTCCTTGAAGATCCACAAGCTCCAAACTTCTTAACTTAGCTTCTAACACCTTGTGATCACCTTGAAATGGTTGAACATGACGTGAAGATGGTGGTGATGGGGGTGGTTGTTTGCGGCCGTGAGGGAGCAAGAGAGGGAGAGAAAGGAGTGTGTGAAGTGTGTGAAAAATGGTGATGTCTTCATCTCCCATGCTTTACTTATATCCAAGTTTAGAGGTTAATCCATTGGATAATATGTTTCTTAAGTACATAGCAAATCTACTAACAAATCAAATAAGATCAAGGGAAATCAAGGGTGGGTCCACCCTTGTAATCGTCCACACAAAAGGGGGGGGGGGTATTGGTTGAGTTGTGATGGTTAGTTAGAGATATTAGTTAGATTCTAAGGGATTTAGTTAGTTTTTAAGTTGTTATGGTGTTATATAGTGTGTTAGGGTGTTCAGGGATCATAACTAGCTCAGAAATATTAAAACAATGCTTCTAGTGTAATTTTGGTGTTTTGGGTAGTGTCCGGTTGTTCGGTTAGATACCGGTTCGTTAAAGTGCTAAACTATACCATTTAGTGATCTTTATGTACCCTTTTGTGACACTTTTAATTCCCGACACTTAGGAAAGCATTCAGGACCATTTAGTCATATTTTTGCATGATACTAGCTTATTAAAATGCTGATTTTTGCTGAATTATGTTGAATTCAGCACTTTGGGTGAGTTTTAGGCACTTTTCGGCACTTAAACTATCACCTAGAAAAGCAGCTTTGTGATCCTCACTTTCCTACACACTATGCTAGTGTAATACTTAGTCTCTGGCCCATACTGGGTCTCAAAACACTGTCTATCTATGTACTAAACCCCGTCAGCATATTCCTGATTTATCATATAACTGTGCCAACTGTGCTTTGTGCATCATTTATGTCAATAAAGTTTGTAAGTAATAATCATGTGACATTATGCAATATGTGATGCACATGTAAGTATGATGCAGTAATCAGAAATAAGTTATTGGTAATTTAGCACAGTCATTAAGCACTAATCATGATTAATTAAATTGTACGGATACCTGGATTTTTGACAGTTGTCACAACGAATCCCAAATCCTTTTAGGATCTTCCTATCTTCATAATTAGATCCTTGTGGATGTTTAAAATGCAAATCAAAGTCCTTAATTAGATTCTTTGTGTGCTTTAATACGTATGTTATGATTCAATGAGACCAAACCAAATCCTTATGGGATCTTCCTATCTTCATAGTTAGATTCTTGTGGATGTTTAAAGTACTAATTGAAGTCCTTGATTGGATTATGGTGTACTTTTACAAGTTAATGACCAAGTTGACGATTATGTGATTATATGATTATGTGTTTAGTTAATTCAAATGCTCATTATCCAAATCCTTGTAGAATCTTTCATATTTTCATATGATAGCTTCTCAGAGGGATATCCAAAGTACTATCTTAAATCCTTAAGGGGCTTTTCTATGCAAATAGTCACACCCTTGGATTCCAAAGTACTATTCCAAAACAATTATTTGATTCAAAGTTAAAAGAGACCCTTTGGTGGTCTAATTAAAGAGATCATTCGTCGATCTAGTTAAAGAGATCATGTGTTGATCTAGTTAACGAGATCGTTCGTTGATCTAGTTAAAAAGGACCCTTTGGTGGTCTAGTCAAGTCATTACATGTTTGTTCGATTGATTTTTCCCCTACACATCATAAAATGATATGTGCGGACTATGCAAGGAATTGAGTAATTATGGATGCATACATAATTATGAAATTCAGTGCACAGAAACCACAACAAGTTTTGTAATGTGTAAAGACCTATAGTGATGAGAATAACGAAACGAGAACAACGTAATAAGGGCATGATGGATACGCCACTAGTACTTCATATATATAAGTGTTCCTTATTACATTGCAAACGTGGTGTTATTTAAGTCACTACACACGTGGCGTTATTTAACCATACGTAGATATATAAAATTAACTTTTCGTTTTATTTTTGTTTTTAACTAGTATTAAGCACCCCCCCCCCCCCCCCGTTGCGGCCGAGGCGAGCACTAATGCCACACTACTGCCAGCGACCACCGACACCGAAGTTGCGGTGTTAATGCGAAGAAATTAAACCGAAACGTAAAACATAGAATAAAATAACTAAGTTGATCTAGGACTCGCGCGTTACGATGAACCCGCGTATATTTTTTTCCCGTTTGATAGGTTCATCGTAATCTATATATAATATATGTAATTACCACTATACAAACCATAATGCATACATTACAACAACCATTGCATCAATATGTTGAAAATTATATTTATACAAGATTTTGGCTAAATTAATAATATTATTATAAATAATAATAATTTACAAATAAAACAACATAACTTTGAATTGATCAAACCGATTGAATATGGTAAGATAATAAAAACATTATTTGATTAGGGTATAATCACTTAAAGCACAATTTACAACCATACATGCATACAAAACAGATTGAATTTGGTAAGGTAATGAAACAATTATTTGATTAAGGTACAACCACTTAAGCACAACTTGCAACCAATATTTGATTAAGGTACAACCACTTAAGCATAACTTACAACCAAACACTTAAGCATAACTTACAACAAATATTTGATTAAGGTACAACTATTTAAACTCAACTTACAACCAAACATGCATACAAATGTTTCAAATTATTAATAGTGTATAAATAAATATAAATAGTATATAAACTGTAGATGCCCCGCCCGCGTTGCGGGGCAATGGCCGAATAATTCTCAATCAATTAAAAAAAGACTACTATAATTTTGCTATGACAAAAAAACGATGATAAGACCGTAGTTTTTGGCTCGGGGCAAAACTGTAATTTTTCAGGACTAATGAGCCAGTGTTAGGCAGCTAGAGTTATGCGCCGCCCGCGTTTCGGGGCACTAAACCGAGTATTTCTTAGGTTAATAACATGTACGCCTTTATGTCGGTTAGTTGTACATGCTACCTATAACACGATATAAAAAAAAGACACATCAAGTTAACCAATTAAAGAAACCAGTACCATAGTTATGATAAAAAAAATTAACTAAAACGATGACAAGCGTGTAACTTAGAGTTGGGGCAAAACAATAATTTGTCAGGACCAATTAGCGAGTGCTAGTCAGCTGTTTGGCATGAATAAAAACAAAATTAAGTCAACAAAGAAAAATAAAACACTATCCATGGTTTTGCCAAAGGAAAAAAACTGATGGCAAGCTTGCAATTTTTAGCGGAGGTAAAATCGTAATTTTAAAATGGAGGTAAAATAATATTTTTAACTGAGGGCAAAACCATTTTTTTATTTTGAAATGGGGGCAAAATCGTAATATTTTAGCTACGGGCGAAATCGTAATTTTTAGCTGGGGGCAAAATCCTAATTTTAAACTGAGAACCAAATCGTAACTTGGCAGGACTCTAGCTGAGGGCAAAAGCATATTTTTATTTTGAACTGGGGCGAAATTGTATTTTTTAATTGAGGGCAAAATCGTAAATTTAAGCAGGGGGCAAAAGCAAAATTTTATTTTGAATCGAGGGCGAAATCGTAATTTTACACCTGAGATAAAATTGTAATTTGGTATCACCTATAGATAACTATTATATGAAAAAAGAAAAAAAAAAAGAAATCAAAGTGGCCGCCCAAAAGGGCCAACCACTTAACACTACTATTACTTGATGACGTAAGACTGAGGGGAGTGGGGCGTCTCCCCCACCCAAGTCGCCCCTAGGTCGCCATGAACACCGCCCCCAGAGGCGTTCCTGAGGGCGTCCCCCTTCCCGGCGTCCTCTTCTCGTCGCTCACTCATCCCACTTTTCAAAAAAAAAAAAGAGCCGTTAATTTGCACCAAATTTCACAAAAATACCCCCTCCCTCCAACGGCTATGTTGACAAACTATTTTATTTATTTATTTTTTTTAATAACCGAATCACCTATATATATATATGCATCCACCATACAACACAACACACTCTAAAAATATACAACACCAAATACATTCTTTCAACATAATCATTTTTTTTTGGAACCACAAATGGAGTTCAACGTCCCTTCGTCATCCTCGTCCGACGACGATACAACTTCATCTAGTTCTTATGAATTTGAAGAAGCCATCAACGAGGCGGTAATGACAACGATCAATTTAATGGTTCACGTTGCTAGCGAGGACAATGAAACGGATGACCAACCGATTAGAAAAAGAACTCAGATTTTGCGGGATCGTGTCGCATGACAACAACGGCTGATGCAAGACTATTTCGGGGAGGAGCCAGTATATGATGCGAAGATATTTAGACGTCGGTTTCGCATGAGTAAACGTCTATTTACCCGTATTACAAACGACATGGAGGAAGATTATGATTATTTCAAACAAAAGTACGACGCTCGTGGGTATCTTGGTTTTACTTCATTACAAAAGTGTACTGCGGCCATCCGACAACTTGCATATGGCACAAGCGTTGATTCATTTGACGAGTACCTGAGAATGTCTGCCAAGACTGCGCGAGACTCACTCACACACTTTTGTAAAGGTATATTTACTAAATTTTGTTTTCAATTTTTTTTATATATTTAACTTTAGCGTCAATTTTTTTATATAGGTGTGATTGAGTTATATGGGCCGGCTTATTTACGACGTCCGACTTGGAGTGATCTCCAAAGGATGTACGACGTGCATGAGCACGTTCACGGTTTCCCCGGTATGATTGGTAGCATCGACTGCATGCACTGGAAGTGGGAACAATGCCCTACCGCTTGGCATGGTACACATACTAGAGGCGATATTCGCAAACCGTCGTTAATATTGCAGGCGGTTGCATCTTATGATCTTTGGATATGGAATGCATATTTTGGTCAACAAGGTTCTCACAATGACATCAACGTGTTTGAGTCTTCGCCGGTTCTCGAAGAGATTATAAACGGGTTGGCACCAAGTTCCGCGTTTTATGCGAGCGATAATTACTACAAACGCGGATATTATTTAAGTGACGGTATCTATCCGGAGTACGCAACGTTCGTAAAGACGTTCACCGATCCTATTGATCTTAAAAGAAAATATTTCAAGAGAAAACAAGAAGCAGCAAGAAAAGATATCGAGCGAGCGTTTGGAGTTCTTCGAAAGCGATGGCACGTCATCAATTATCCAGCAAGATACTGGACAAAGGAAAAAATGCATGACGCCATTTACACATACATTATTTTGCATAACATGATATTGGAAGACGAAGACAAAGCCATTTGCCAAGATTACAATGAGAATGACCCTTCATTGTTCCCGGAGTATTGGACACAAGAAGTATCATCGGAGACACGAATCGAGAACATAATGGATATAAAGAATAGAGAAACACACAACATGCTTATGTCTGACTTGATCGATCACCTATGGGACAACAAACAACCAGGATACGAGGCGGAACTCGTTAACGAGGATGACGGAGATAACGAGGATGAAGATAATAACAATGTAGTCGACCTCGACCTAAACGAGTACGTTAGTGACGATGAGTAGTAGATGTGTATTCTTGTATGTTTTTTAATGAATAAGTTGTATGTTGGTTATTTTATTTAATAAAAAAATTCAAAATTAAATAAAAAATATAACACTTTATATTTTTAACATAAAAAAATCAAAATTAAATGAGTGCCACGTGTCGCAAGACGCCCTAGCCAGCCAAGTTGCTCCACTCCCCCTTTTTTTGCCCAAAATCCTCTGATCTGACGTGACGCCACATATTGCAAGACGCCCCATCAAAAGGATGTCCCACTCCCCTAGTATAAGGAACTTGTTTTTGTATATGTTGAGAAAATGAGAATGAGAATTTGGTGAGTTTTATCTGACTTAGGGCATGTTTGGGTAAGCTTATTGAAACAACTTATTGACTTATTGGCTTCTTGGAAAAGTCAGAATTTTGTGACTTATTGACTTATTGGCTTTTCCCCCTCACATACACCCTCTTTGCCAAACATCATTTTAGAGCTTATGACTTTTCAAAAAGCCAATAAGTCAATAAGTTGTTTCAAAAAGCTTACCCAAACATGCCCTTAACCGGAAAAGTTAACGGGTAAAGCAGGCGTTATGATAGTTAAGGGAAAAGGTTGTCATCCAAACAAACACTCTTTGATGAGGATAGAAGGACCTCCACCATGATCGGATCTTCTTGCTTAGTTTCCCGCCCTGACATCTTATCTTATCACAATCCTTTGGGGTTTTCACCTTCCTATCCACGTCTTCATCGCCAGTGCCATTACAACAATGCATCATTTCCAACCACTCCATCAACCGGAGTAATCAAGTTCAGACGCTTCTCCTCTCAACAGCAGCCGCAGCCTCCACCCAACGATGAAGAAATTCAATTCCAGAGGCTGTTTTCGAACCTTAATCGAGCTACTCTTCAACGGGAACCTGGTATACACTCTCAAATTTACTTCATCTCATTTCACCATAACTTATACATGGTTCTCTCCAGGAAGCGTCACCGGTTCGGTTCTTCTCGTTGCTGGAACCACTGTAATCTCTCTTTCTACTTCCATATGTAGATGATAATGAATGCTAGTCCAATTCAAAGTATGTCCAGCCCCGGTGGAATCAGGGATTTATCGGATGGGGATTTTATATGTACTTTGAAGTAGACATGTTTTAAGTTTATCGGATGGGGATTTTATATGTACTGTAGTAGAAAGGATTAATTTCCGGAATTTACAGGTTTTGGCCGATTGACCACCTAGCGGTTAATTGGCCGATTAGATGAAAATTACTCGGTGAACCTCCGACTAGTGATCAGTCGGTTGGGCGCCATTTTTACAACCATGGTTTGGCCTTATTTTTTATGCCATGATTATCTTCTTTGAGCAGAGTTTTTGAATATTCTATGTATGACTTGCAACAATTAGGATGATGTCGGGGCTATTGAAATCGTAAGGTCACGAGTAAATATTGTATTTTGATGAGTTTTTATAAATACAAGGAAACTAATCGGGTACAGTCTCCTATTTGCTATAGAGCTGATCATGACAACTAGACAAAATATGAGTGACAATATTAGTTTCTTTACTACTTCACCAACTCTTAGTTTGTTAATATTAGAGTAAATTACAAAAATCGTCCTTTATGTATGTCACTTATTGCACACTGTGTCCTTTGTCTTCAATAATTACAGAAAACGTACTCGATGTTTGCAAACCCTTGCAAGTTATGTCCTTTAGCCCTAACTCAGTTAATTTTTTTGTGGTTAAATCTGACCAAATGGACCCCACATGAGGGTATTTTTGTGGTTAAATCTAACCAAATGGACCCCACATGAGAGTAAAATGACCAAAATACCCTCATGTGGGGTCTATTTGGTCAGATTTAACCACAAAAAATTAACTGAGTTTAGGGCTAAAGGACATAACTTGCAAGGGTTTGCAAACATCGAGTACGTTTTCTGTAATTATTGAAGATAAAGAACAAAGTTTGCAATAAGTGACATACATAAAGGACGATTTTTGTAATTTACTCTTAATATTAACATATACACAGAATTCCTGAGTTCATTTGATGCACTTGATTTCGGGCATATCTTTCTTTCTTTTTTTTTTTTAATGATTGTGAAGCTAGTTTTTTGTGTAAACAGGTTGGTGCAGGAATTCTTGCTATTCCTGCAGTTACTCAGGAATCTGGGTTTCTGGCGGCTGCAGTCACCTGCATTCTTTGTTGGATTTATATGGTATTCAGTCACATTTTCTGGTTTCTCAACAGATATATTTTTTTGCTCCTTAGTATAATTGTAAAATTACGTTGGTTAGTAATATTGCATTTTGTATATCTAATTGACATTTAACATTCTGTTTCGTTTATTCCGCGATCTCCTGAAAGTAAGTTTCTGTATATAATTGACATTGGTGTTCTGCAGGTTGTGACTGGCTTGCTAATAGCTGAAGTTAATGTAAAGACGATGTGCGAGCTAGGCTCTGGTGGAGTATCATCGGTAATTTCAACCATATTTATGTTACAATTAGTTCATTCTCAATAGATATGAACCATGAAATTGTCTGACGATGATGCTTATTAGTTTGGTCTTTCAATCTGAGACTCTTAACTCAGTTTGTGATCAATTGAATCCGAGGTTGCAACTCATAAGCTATTTTTTAACCGTACGTTACTTGTCAATGATAAACGTTGGCGTACAATGAAACATAACGTGTGAATTCTTACTCTATTTGGAAATTCTGGCTTATAGACATCGTATTTATTTGTTTGCTCGACATTACCCTGAGACTAATAGGCTTATAATACACTTGCTTGCACTTCAAGTACTCAAACTATTGGCCATTAATAATCCCACCTCAGAATATTCTCGAAACGACGATACGAGTCCATTGATGTAAAACTTGCCTCGAAACGGTGCTCGTTTGTAATTTGGAAAAAAAGCTTAACTCCATTAAGTTTTTTTAACGGGGTATCATTGTAGGAAAAATAGGTGAAAGGTGGGACTGGTGGGGGGAATATTCTGAGGTGGGATTATTAATGGCCAATAAGGTCTAGGGTAATGTCGAGCAAACAAATAAATACGATGTCTATAAGCCAGAATTTCTGAGGTGGGAATATTCTGAGGTGGGATTATTAATGGCCTATAAGGTCTAGGCGGGATTATTACAGGCCAATTTCCCAACTAAATTGTTTAAAAGGGATCCATTTAACGTTCCAAGAGAAGGAGCAAATACCTTGTTTAGGTAAAACACACATGCAACTACAACTTATTAGGCATGAATATTCCATCTCGATATCACATTGGTAAATTTGGCGTTGTGGAGCCAAAGGTCTCTTGGTGACAGAATAAAAACGATATTTGTTTCATCAATATTTGCATGCACATTATTCAGGTATCAATGGCTACAAGAACTCTTGGGGCAGTTGGAGTTCAGATTGCTTGGTAAGATGATCAAATATCCAATTTTTGTAATTACTTGTGTTGCGTAGAATATACCCGTCAGACGATATGGTTCTTTTACATGTCTAATGCCTTATTATGATGGTCAAGTTGTATCATATGGAACATAAAAATAAGTATTTTGGGGTAGTGGCGCAGCTTGTTGCCCGTTTACCAACTATCTCGATGTAAATTCATAACACGAATAACGAATGATATTTAATTAAAAACACACATTTTAGTACCAAAGTTGACTGGTTTCACCTGATGAAGTAAGTATTACTATTGTAACAGTCCCTCTCTCTTATTGCAGCTGGTCATATATTTTTATACATTACGCTCTCCTTGTTGCCTATGTGGCTCGTTCATCAGACATCTTAACGGATATCCTTGGCATTCCAGTGTATGATTTAAACTATAGTAAACAAATTTGCAAGCATCTCATATTCATGCTTTTCGATGTGATCCCTAATCTTTGGACAGACCATGCTATTCATGCATAATTGTTAGCATGTAGCTTCGATGTGCATGAGTATCTACGTATTCACTTGCTACATGTCACATATCCTTTTTGAGTGTTGTTGAATTATCTGTATAAAAACTTGATATCTGCAGATGGGAATGTGCTTTGCTGTTTTCACTTCTCTTCGGCAGCATTTGCTACTTTGGAAGGTGCTTATCTCCTATATATGTCTCCTTTTTGCATCTATGTACAAATTACAATACATCTGAACCAAATCATCTTTGATTTTTTCTGTAATCATATTTTTCAACATTTAAATTTGCTGTTAGAAAATAACACAAAATCCTCATGCACTTGGGACCTTGGGTATTGCACTAAGTTATCATCTTAGAGTGATGACAATGTTAATTATCAGATGAGACTAACAGAAAGCCGAAGACATTGGTGTGGCGATTCCGAAATGATTACATTTAAGATGGAATCACCAAAGAACACTAAAAGCCTTACCTACTCTAATTAATATACTGTTTCTTAATGTCTTCTGGCATCTTTATATATTAGTTTGCTAGTGTGAGGTTCATTGGGGAACACTAAAAAAATGGAGAACAGTGGGGAACCGACTCAAACGAACTCCGATTGGACTCATTCCAGCGGCGTTGGAACCGGCTCGTTGAACCCTAACTAGGATCTCTTAACCCTAAACCCTAAATCATAACCCCTAAACCCTAAATATATTAGGGTTTGGCTTTTAGGGTTTAGCTTTAGGTTTAGCCTTTAGGGTTTAGCTTTTAGGGTTTATAGTTTAGATTTTACGGTTTAGCTTAGGTTTTAGCCTTATTTTTTAGCTTTAGGGTTTAGATTTTAGGAGTTAGGATTTAGGGTTTAGGGTTAAGAGATCTTAGTTAGGGTTCGACGAGCCGGTTCCAACGCCGCTGGAATGAGTCCAATTGGAGTTCGTTTGAGTCGGTTCCCCGCTATTCCCCACTTTTTTAGTGTTCCACAATGAACCTTCCCCTAGTTTGCTATGCTATTATTATGCAAGTGACTGAAACTTCTTATCTTTAATGTAGCCAGCAGCTTATTGGTGCAGTCAATGGAGTACTAGTTTTGGGCATCATAATTTCTTTTGCAGCGTTGGTGGTAATTATCGTAACTTGCACTGATGAGAATTCTGCTAGCTCGTGATTACACTTTTCATACTTTGTTGATGTGTTTGTCAATGATGAGGAAAAAAGTATAAAGACTATGCAGAACACATTCCATTTATATATATTGATTAATGCATGAGCTATATTCTATTTTCAGGCAGCTGCGGGCAGGGATTTGCACTGGGATGCTCTATTGAAAACTAACTTGCAAGCTATTCCCGCTAGTATACCTATAATAGCACTCTCCTTTGTTTATCAGGTAACAATTATGGTTTCGTTACATTATTACGTTTATAGACATAGGTGTTGTTCCATGATGCACATGACCATAGTTGTTAATAGAGAATAGTGGTAAATAGCGACAAGCTACCTATACGCTATGTAGCGATAGCGGGCGCTATTTTATAAATAGCGATACACTAGAAGAAAATTTAAAAAAAAAATATTTTATATGCATATTTTATAAAAAAAAAAAAAAAAAAAAATCCTGTAAATATGGTAGAATGTCGCTTCTTATTTCAATCCTGTAACAAAAAACACTAATATACACGCTTATTTTCAGTATATACTTGTATTTATTAAAAAGATAAAAAGAAAAAACCTATTTTATCGCTATTTCATTGCTTTTTAGGTGCTAAAAACCTTATAGCAGGAAGGTCCCGCTTCGCTCCGCTATTCGTTATAGCGAGCGTAGCGACCGCTATTAACAACTATGCATGTGACTGACTATAAGTAGTTTTGTTCACTTCAGAATGTAGTGCCTGTTCTTTGTACGAATTTGGAAGGAGACCTGCCAAAAATAAGGTGACAACACATTATGGAAACCTATACAAAATTACAACACATAAATTTGTCGGTTTGTATAATTATTTGAATTAGATGAACATCTGCAGGAGTTCGATTATTTTAGGCACTGCTATACCCCTTGGTCTCTTTCTTATCTGGAATGCTGTCATTCTTGGTACGATTGAAACAACAGGCACAGATAAGATTGCTGACCCACTGCAGGCATTGCAAGCTACAAATGGAGTTGTCGGGGTCGGTATTTGTTTTGACATTAATTTATACGGAACATACGTCAAGATTTGGATATTTGAAACCTCGATTTAAAAATGATGTTGTGCAGCCTATTGTTGGAGCGTTTTCGCTCCTTGCCATTGCAACTTCTTACATTGGATTTGTTTTGGGCCTCTCCGACTTCCTCTCTGACTGTGAGTTTCTTCTTGCCTATTATATAATTAATTAATGGTATCTTCTTGTTCAAAATACCATAACTGTTTTAAATATAAATTACTCGTGTAATTTATCATGTATTCATTTACGTCTGTTTTCATGTTTTGAAGTGCTGAAACTACCATCTGATAAAAACAGACCGCTGCCTTACATCCTCACGGTGTTTCCGCCGCTAATACTGTCATTGCTAGACCCTGATATCTTTTTCAAAGCACTGGATTTTGCTGGAACTTATGGGGGTACGTCTTTTATTGTTTATGTTTCATATCCAACCTCGATAATTAGTGTGTCGAGTGTGATTACAAAGGCTACTTTATTACAATAATAAGCTAATTCTTTTTAATAAAATGGCCACCTCTATTATATTGTTCTTTTTACCAGCTGGTAAATAACAGCTTACGTTTGTGCTTGTATAGTTCTGGTGCTGTTCGGCGTTCTTCCTGCTGCAATGGCCTGGTCCGATAGATACTCGAGTTCCTCTTTGTCCTCAAATATCCCAGAGCTTGTACCTGGAGGCAGGTTCACCCTTTCACTAGTAATTGGAGGTGCAGGATATGTTATTGTTTCGGAACTACTTGACAGCTTCATGCACAAATGAAACTGTTAAAACTTTGCGTAGTTGGAATCTCAGGAGACCCATCACACATTTATGTTGTATAGGAACACCACATTTCGTTACTACTTAAAAATTGGATGTATTATAATACGTCAACATGTGGGCGAAACCCACCCAAAAACATCAAAATGCTCCCCTACTTGTTGTATTAAGGTCAAACTGTAAAATAAACAGTATTCGCGAGGATAATACTGTTGTAGCTTTTAATCCCTCCACGTAAGTTTATAACTGAAACAAGATTTTGTTATCAACTATTCGATAATCCATACATTTAAATTGATCCTATTGCTACAAAAAGCAAGTCCCACAAGCACCAAACAAAGTTATCTCGTTCACACAAATATCAAAATCAAACCAAAACAAGAAACAAAACGCTTAACGTCTGCGCATCCCTCTTCCGCGTCCAGCGCCACGTCCTCTGCCCATGCCCCCAGCAGCCTCTCCTTGCGCACTCTCCGACTGCAATGCAAACAGAGACCATCTTTAGTGGATTATATCCTTCCATCATTAACATGCCAATAAAGAAACGTTCGAACAAAAAACTGCATACACAAATAAAATATTATTACCTTTGGGTTCTTCACTGTTTCATCAACACTTAAGATAAGACATGCTGCCTCTGTTGCAGCATTTATAGCATTCACCTGTAGTAAACATCAATCAAGTAAGATAACTTCCCACACCATGTGTATGTATACAAAATCAGTGACGACAAATAACCGTTATTATTACCTTCACCAGTGCTGGCTCCCACACAAAATTGGCGAAGGAGTCGCAAATTCCACCTGTGTTGATGTCTACTCCATAAAGAGCACCCTCACCTGTTTATACATGACAATTATATATAAAGGCAGACTAGTGAACTCATGTTTCCTGTGCTTGGACAGATCATGTAATCTATATTTTAAAAAGCATAAGCCTGTGCGGAACAAATAAATTAATCCCTCTTAATTTATAAAATGTATTCGAGGCACACTTATTGTCAAGATCATTTTTACCTCTTAATTTTCATTTTATTGTTTTTTAAGCTCTAAATAACTTAAATAAATTAATCCCTCCTTTTTTATTTTTTTAACATGACTTAACAGCAAAGAATAATTAAACTGATAAAATACTCTTCAATAAAGTGTAAAAAATCTTTAAAAAACATAAATACTAATATTAGATTATTCATTAAAAATGAAACTAAAACCTCACACGCACTTTTCAAGACCCTGGATTTAACATCCAGATCAAGTAACTCTGTAAAAATTAACCATAAAACTTGAATGAGTAAACAAAATACATAGCAAATGCAGAAGACCAACCAGAAGGAAGGGCGTGTTTTTGCCTCAGTTTGTTGAGTACATCAGTTGCATCGAATCCAGCATTATCACAAAGTTGTCGTGGAATAACCTGTACATCATTTCCCATTAGTGCACATGTGCAGTACAAGAAAAAAAATTTGAAATTTTTTTTCCATATATAAAAATAGCGATTTTTTTATTAAAAAAAATTGTGGAAAAAAAATTGGTATGTTTTTTAGGCTTTTTTAGTTAGTTTTTTGGTTTTCTCATTTAAACTAGTTTTCTCATGATCCATCCCCTTCATATATATGATATATCCCTGAAAACTTGCATATATCATATTCTCCCACATAATATAATTGATCAAAATACTTGAAGTTTCATATTTACCCAATCATTACCCTTCCCTTTCTCCATACACTCTAAACTCTCAAATACTAATGCAAGAGAAGGGTAGAAATGTCATAAACATAAATAAGTATAGTTAATATAGTTGGTTTTAAGTAATATGATGAACTAACACTAGTAGCACAGGCTAATAATAATAAGTAAACTAAAAAACTAGTGTTAGTAAGTTGATATCCAAAAACAAAGAAAATAATAGTTACCTCAAGTGCTTTAGCAAACGAATTTATAAACAGCTGGGACTTTCCAGCTATATTGCGTGCATGTTGCCACAGGTACCGGCTTATCTCCATCTACAGTTGTATAATAAAATACATATATTATTTTACTAAGACCACAACTGATCGAATTGAAAATCTAAAACATTTTATAAAAAGTCTAAAAGAGTAGAGACAAAACATATATACATACATCTATTGCACCCCCACCAGCAACCACTGTGGAATTCTTCATCGCCCTCCTCACAATCATGATTGCATCATGTAAACTCCGCTCAGCTTCCTCAATAAACTATTACATACAAAGTTAAGTTCATATCCAACAAAGAATACACAATATTTACCTTTGCCTGGTCAAAAATACCATAAAATTACGCTCTGTTCCCGAGTTAACTTAACGAGGGAAAAGAAAAGAAAGTAAAAGTGAGAAAGGAAAAAAAAAAAGATGTCTTTCCCACCATTTCCTCCCAAATCGGAAGGAAAGAAAAACTAAAGAATTTAGCCTAGTTTTCCTTCCTTAAATGAAACTCGGGAACACGACATGTTTATTTTCCCTTCTTTTCCTTCCTTAAATGAAACTCTGGAACACAAAATATTTTTACTTTCTTTTTATTTCTTTTCTTTTCCTTTCCTTCCATTAGTGAACTCTGGAACACAATGTTAAACTGAATTAAAAATAATGCAAGAAGAATCTACCTGATCAGCTCCACCACGAAGAACAATAGTAGCTGTCTGCCCAGAAGGACAACCGTTAAATATGTTGAACCGTTCATTTCCAACTTGTTTTTCCTCAAAAATCTCACAAGTCCCAAGAACCTTTCATGTACAAAAAGTAGTGAAATATTTAGTAGAGAAAATAACAGAAGGACCAACTCATGTCTAGAAAAATGAGTTCAACTTTTAATAAAAACAAAATACAAGCATATGACCTCATCTATAACATTGTTGACCGATGTCTGTACAGTCCCTCCAGTAGCAGCTGCAACACGATGCAGATCATCTTCAGCAACTCGGCCAGCGCAGAATATATCTCTGTCTGCAAAATACTGATTCACAAAGACATCATGTCACCCGAGTTAGGTGTTTGAACCATAGTTGTTAAAAGCCATCGCCTCTTGTGCCTAGGCCCATTTTCCAAGCTAGGCGAGGCAATGGCGCTTTAAGTCCAGGCAATTGCGCTTTAATTCTCTAGGTGATGGTTCAGGCTCATATTTCGGCAAGATTCAAAGATCCCGGAGAGTTTCCCGCCAAATTCTCTAAGTTATAGCAAGATTCCAGCCAGATTTCTACTTTTTTCCATGGAAAACTACTTTTCTACACTAATATTTTACAACTTTTGGTACTAAAAAGATGATATTAAATGTTTTTTATATAATAGCTTTTGTTTATTTTATTTAAAAAATAGTATTAATTTTCTAATACATGTAATATTTTTAATTTTTTCCATTGTGGGTTCTTTTTTTCTCAGGCCCTCTCTTTTTTGCGCCTTGCGCCCAAGGTTTAAAAAAACGGAAACGAGTTTCGAGGCGAACCGAGGCGGAATTAAAAAATAAATATAAAAATTATATATCTATTAAAAATAAAATACTAAACGTAAAACATATAACTTTCCTAATGTAAATAAACTTGTGAGAAATGTTTTGGGTTAAATATGATAAAAGTTTAATGTTTAAGGGTCCTAATGTAAGTTTTTGTAAATGGAATGAATAAAAGAGCCGTCCTTTTTTCAGTAACCCTAAAAGAGTTACGCCTCCATCATCTTCTCCATTCCTGAAACCCTAATTTTTCTTCGTCACTATTCCCTACAAGCCAGGTACGTCTCTATCTTTAATCTACCTCTGTACTTCGTCCAGCCTCTTTCAGAATCCGGTAACCCTATAAAACCCTAATTACTCTCGCCTAAAATAACATGTACGCCTCTTAATTTCCGTTCCGTCTCGACAAGAAACGTCCGCCTCATACCTTTGAGGCGTACATATAAAAACAAGCAATGAGGCGCCGCCTCTGATTCGATTTATTGACGTTTCGCCTCGAAGCGTACCTCAAAACGCACGCCTCGAGCGTTTTTTAAACCATGCTTGCGCCTAGGCCCCAGGCAAGGCCTATGCGCCTTGAGTGCGCCTAGCGCCTTTAATAACTATGGTTTGAACTTCGAGATATGACAACAAATTTATTAATTGAAGAATTGAGTTCCATTTGCAGAAGAAAAATATTAAAGTTCCACTACCTGTGTTGCCAGATCACCAATAGCCAGACGTGACAAAACAATTTTTGCGCCACTCGTTACACATTTATCCAACTTGTCGTATATGATATTCCATTCTGCGTCAACTATGGACTGGTATTGCAGTGGATCTGAAAGCCTGTAAAATGACACGACATAATTAAACAAGTCCACAAAACAAGATAATAAGCAAGACGAATAACAAACTATCTACCTTATCTCAGCATTTTCTTTTTCTGATTTTAGTTCCAGTTCAATGTTCAATAGTAATATCTTTGGATTTAAGAACTTTTTGGGTTGCTGCTCAAACCCAGCATATGAAAAGGTCTTTTTAAACGCGACACCATTGACGAGAAATGAATCCCGCATTGTACCACCAGGAACCTACAAAAAGGAACTCAAATTACAGAGTTAAGTTTTACATAATCTACTGTCATACTTAAACCATCGATAAATAAGAACCATTACTTCAACGATCAGTTTAATCATGAGCCAAGGAAAATTAAAGGCATTTAAAGTCAAATGTTAAGCATACATACCTTTTTTATTCCAATCATGTTCAATCTGTCATCACTTCCAATTGCAATGACGGCATCCACAACCATTGTTGCAAAAAAGTCCTTCTCCCCTCCAATTAGCTTCGACGAGAGTGTTGTAGCAGCACACTTTGCTAATAAGCTTCTCTTTTCATCTAAACTTTTTCCCTCTATGCTTACAGCTAATTCTTTAATCTTTTGAATTGCCTGTTATTGATTTTAAATTTACAAGCCAAATCTTTAATCAAATACAGATACATATTTTTAAACGTAAGATGTGATGCAGAAAGCACTCGTGATACATACCATGTTAGAAGCAATTCGGTAACTTCGTATCAGATTTTGAGGATGAACGCCATCTTCAATGAATGGCTTGGCCTCTCTCAAGAACTCACCGGCAAGGAGAACTACAGTAGTCGTTCCATCACCAACCTAACCCATATAAGCAAATATTATATTTTGAAGTAGCAACTGAATATTCATCGATGTTGATATGGGTGAAGCATAATATAGTCATGTACAAACACCAAAACGTAAGACGTCCACTTTCTCAAAACAATTTAAAAAAATAATAACAGTAATAATAATAAACATCACATTATTCACAGTGGGTCTCAATCTCTACCACTATAATTTAACTAAAATACACATTTTTCTCTAAACTTTGTTTATTTTTAACAACCTCTCACATCAGATTCTCTATCTCGATTTCTATCTTACTCACAAACACTTATTTTATTGTTTATCCTCGGTTTCATACACTCACAAAAACATATTTAGAGATAAATAGTGAGTCATAAAGAGTAACCTCACACATCTCATTCTCCATCTCTAGCTTTATCATACTCACAAACACTTATTTTATTATTTTTCTCTTTCTTATACACTCACAATAAATTATAGAGGCTTGGTTTTGAGCCTCTAAATATAAAGATTTGCTTTTGTTTTCTTTAAAGTGTTCTCTATTATAGAGGGTGGGATGTGAATGCTCTTAATACTTAAAGAACTAGTGTATTTGTAGGTTCTCTAAACCTTATCTCTATTTTAAAGATCTTAATGGAGAGTACAAATAAAAGAAAACCTTATATTTTTTTTCTATAATTTTGATAAAGTGACTATATAAAAAAACCTGATGTGAAGGTTAGTAGCATAGATGTGATTAGAATTATAACTCATTTAAAAGCAAAAAAATGTAAACTTTTGCAACACCATGAAAACATTGACAAATATTCCAGAACAATAACCAATCCACCTTACAAACTTACTAACTTCCAAATGAAAAATTTACTATAAAGATTAAGTCCTAGCATAACATTAGATCTTAAAGTAACAATCTTTGCAACACCATGTGATGATTCAACATCCAAACTCGCTAGATCCACAAAAACAATATCTCAAAACAAAGGTCAAACTTGCTAAATAAACAAAAACAATATCTCAAAACAAACATCTCACGTACATAACATATTTCTGTGCAGCAGGATGCTGTACAACAGGCTTTATAGGTTGTAAAAGTAGTTAATTTACATATTAAAGCATATAAAAAAGCATAATTGTGTCTGAATATTTGGTAACTGATGTAAGAAACCTATAGAAAATAAAAAAGTGCGCATCCCGTGGTTCATAAAAACACTAACATAACTAACTAGGGTTATGTACCTCTAAATCGTACCAACATTAGAACTTATAAACTAAGGGGCTGTTTGGCAACATCTGAATGGTTCAGTACCAGTAACAGGTCTGAACCATTAAGTGTTGAACCAGTAATAGATCTGAACCATTAAGAGCATGTATAATGCTTAACCATTCAGGGGCAAATGTCTGACCAATTCAGACTTTGTATAAATCTTAACCATTCAGAGACAAATGTCTAAACCATTCAGACATGAAACGAACAGTCTGAACCATTAAGTGCGTCTAAACCATTATTAAACCATTAAGAGCCTCGTTAAGAGGTAAACAAACAGACCCTAAGATCAAAACTCAGTAGATCCAGGCTCAGTAATGAACAAGAAAAACAATTACCTCTGAATCCTGTGACTTGGCAATATCAACAAGGATCTTAGCGGCGGGATGAACAACATCAAGAAGCTTCATGATGGTAGCGCCGTCGTTAGAAATAGTGGTGTTGCCCTTGTCATCGTGGATCAATTTATCCATGCCTCTGGGACCTAGGGTTGTACGGACCACATCAGCCACCGCCATACAGGCGTTGATGTTGCTTACTAGCTGCGGTTTTCCTTGCGAAGTGTCTGTGCCTTCTTTAAGCAGTATGATCTGCGGTTGCTGTTTGTTTGTTTATTCAAAACAAGTTATGCATTTCGTTAGTCAAGAGTCTTAATAACATATACACTTAGTTAGTGTTAGTTAAGAGAGTGGAAATCATTACCATCATCGATGCCATTGTGAGTGCGGCGGAGGAGACCTAGGGTTTAGCTTCTGTGTGTGTGTGTATCGGCTTCGCTTCGCTACCACTGGTGTTACTTGTTAAGCTTTTGTACCTTCATTTTTTTCTAAAATTTTTTTAAGAGTTAATTACACAAATGTACCCTATGGTTTATAACTGGTTTTATTTTTGGGTACTAACTTTTTTTAACAGTTTTATGGTTTTAATTTTATAACACAGACACCAAAATTAGTTAATTTTATCAATATAATTACTAAAATACCCTTCAATTTTTTTAATTTTATCAATATAACACCTTTGGCTACTAACACCTACTTTATTTAAGTTTAAATCAATTTTATAAAATTTGTTTATTTTTTTATTTTATATTCTTATTATATCTCTTAATTATCATAAAATCTATTTTTTTCATCTTTTTATTAAATTTCTTATTTAACATAAAATCTACTAGTTGCACCAGTATTTTTTTAAATAGAATTTTTAAATAAAAAATCTACTAGCTATATAGTTTTATGTAAATTAAATATCTTACTCGTTTTAAATAATTTAAACCTTACTCGTTTTCAATTTTGGATAGATATGATAGATAACTAGTGCTAATACCCGCGAATTTCGCGGTATTGAAAAATGATATGTTTCTTACTTTTAGAAAAGAAATTACGTTACTAATCATAAAGAAACTATACACGTGAACTTATTATGGAAATCTGAGGTTGAATATTAAAATAAAACGAAGCATCAAACTATATACGTAACAAAACCGAAAAGATAAATAAATGAAAGAAATACGTTTTTCTGGTTTGACATATAAATTGAAAGCCTATTACTCCAATACTTCTACTTGCTGGAGTTTCGTAACCAATAACCTCGAATTCGTTTTAGACCAATTGAAAAAACAATCATCCCTTAACGAAATATGTTCGGCTTCAATTATATCATGTCATCCAACAACACCGTACCTATCGTAAACAAAATATATGAACAAAAACATTTATTAGTAACATACATAAAAATACATTGAAAACAAAAGTATTCAATAACATCAAAAATGGATTCATAAACCTTGTTTGACCATTAATATTATGTGTGCGAAGATTCTTGACCAATACGAATGTACTTTTACGTATCTGCGACATTTTGTAGAATGCAAAGTAAATCTTCTTGTGAAATAATCTATCACATAACGAAAGTATGAAGAGATGTTAAGTAAAACACTTTAGCTTTGTTTATTCGACAATCGTTATTAATTCATCGAGTTATAAACAACAAAATGGTATTATCGTTAAAAAACGCTAAAAATGACAGCATTTAAAAGTAAGATATATAAATAACAACTATAGTAAACACGCATTTCGTAGTAACTAATATAGAAAAAATGTATACTGATTTAAGAACACGTACATTATGAGATCTGAAAGCGGTGTGTATAATATTAAACTTTATGATACTCAATGAGACCATTTATAACTTGATAATGAGATTCAGGGAGCATGACACTTCAGGTGTGATATTTAAGCATATATATGTCCTTATATAACTTGACAATGAGACACATTGCTCAAAATGTGACATTTTAGCAAGAATTAAAGAGGCTGTAACATCATATTCAAGTTTCTTGGTATAAATCCACAAAAATACGTAGAAGCTAGCGACGGCTAGATGAACGGCTGCGATATACAACAAACAAACGATTACCGATAAAACTTAACAAAATCAAGAAAAAAATGGATAATTCATACCTTGGAGACGAAGATGATAATCAGATTCGAAGAAGATGGCCATTGATTATTTTTAGTTTTGGGCCCTGATGTGCGTAGTGTGTTATATGATTTTATTGATATTTTAAGCCCTTTTTAACACTTTAGTCAAGTTTTAAATTTATAAAACACGATATTATACTAACACTAAACACACATATGGGCAAGTGCATCCATCGTGAGCGTAGTATAGCGTTGGTAAGATACCGAGGTCGTCCAAGGACACAAGAGCTTTTAGTACCAGTTTATCCTCAACGTCTAATCAAATCAAAATTTTAGAAAAGGTTTTAAACATGAAAATAAAAACTAAAAAAAGCTAAAAATAAAATAAAATAAAAACAGATAGACAAGATGAATCACTTGAATCCGACTCGCCTTTAGTGTAACCTTTGATGATTTTCGCACTTTTGCACTTTTTAAGAGATTATCTTAATTATAGTAGTAGGCCCCTCTTTTGAAGGTGACGTTACCCTCAACCCAGTGGTTTGAGTAAGCAAGGATACAATCCCAAATGGTCGGAATATTGGAAGACAATTAATTAAGTTATTAATGCGTAATGTGGTAGGTCCCTCTTTTGAAGGTGACGTTACCCTCGACTAAGTGGTTTTGAGTAAGCAGGGATACAATCCCAAGTAGCCGGGTTAATATATTAATAGTAGTTTACATATGAGGGGATCAAGCCATTCACACCCCCGCCATCCAATACCAGTGGGTATTGAAGGAGGTCCTAGTAAGCTTGACCCAGGTCCTTGCAGGATCTATACACTGAACAAGGCAAGAATCTTACCAAACCATTCCCTTAACCCCCGACCAGGTAGCCAACATATCTCTATATAGACCGTAGAGATATGAATGGTGAAAATCTTTTATTTTATATAGACAGTAAAATAACGCCAAGACACCACGGACAAATGATAAGGAAGTTTCACCTTCAACATAAGAAACTAGTTATTAAAGTCATTAATACAAAACCAAATAAAAAGTGCGAAAATGTTGGTCCCTTGGATGGGATCTTCTTGTTCGGAAACGTAGTTGAATCGTAAGTGATCAATGCGCGGAATTCATATAATCACATAGCAGATATACGAAGACAAAATTCTACTCTGAATCACCGTCTGATATTCTATTGATATGATATGAAAGTGTACAAGAACCAGAGAGAACTCAGACAGACATAAGGTTGCTAGAAAGTGAAAGTGTCAAAGGTTCTAAATAAGCTGATCGAACAGCTATTTATAGGCAAGGTCAGGATATGAGAGTGCTGGCCGATCGGCTGGGCTAGCCGATCGGCTGACAATGCTAACCGATCGAACAGCCTACTCGATTGGTTAGGCTGTCCGATCGGCTGGGCTAGCCGATCGGCTGGCAGCTATAGCACTTAACAAAAACTTCGCCGTATCCTGACTTGCTTTACATACAAAACATATACAACTATACAAAATATGACTACATGTTGACGGAAGCTACAGACGTTATTGCACTAACAGACTCCCCCTCGGATGTAGCTGTAGTTCCTTCCAACATAGTCTCTATTTCCTCCTGTTGCGTCTTCTTTCTTTAGCTTTTTGCCTTCTTTGTTCTGCTCTTTCTTCTAACATTCTTTTTCTTTTGTGTCTGCCCTCAGTTATCCACCATTTTCGATATTCTGGGTCGCCATCACGCTTTCGATCCCATTTTGGTATCTTGTTCTCTTCAGATTCGATTGGCGTCTGATCAGTAGGCGGCACATAACCCAGTTTTCTTTTTCCCAGCTCTGCAGCTCTTTTAGCTATCTCTTGAGATCTTTGACTTCTCTTGTAAATCTTTAAGAACTCATCAATTTCAAGATTTCTCCATTTCGTCTTCCAGTATCTTCCTGAATTGATTTCTTTGGCGAAACAAACATCTACTACTCCTTGATATTGCATAGCTATCTCTTTGTCTTTCTTATCATAAACTATCTTGTTGACAAACAAACAGTCTATGTCTTTCTTTGAACAGTTCACCAGCCACATAGGATCCAAGATACAGATTTTTTGAGATTCTCCGGTGGACTTGTCATACAAAGAAATCACTGCCTCAGCTGTAGATGGATTGTATAGCCATGCTAAAAATATATCATGAAAGTCTTGTTCAATAGCTCTGAGCGACATATTCTTCAAACACCTGGGAGGCTTTACATCCAAAGTAATATCTTTTTCTCCGTTTTCCAGGTAAGTAACAATTTTCTTTGGGAATTGTGGCTTCCAATCTGGATAATTATTTGATGCTTGTAGTTTGATGTAGTTCCAAAATTCTTGATCATGCTCACGTACTTCTGGACCGTAGTAGAACTGTTTAATGTTCTTCGTTACCACCGATTCATCTACGTCCCACCAAGGTAAAGTAGCAATATCAGCTAAGAACTCAAAATATTGAACTCCCTGCTCCCGTTTGATAGCATAAACTTTAAGATCTTCTAAATAACCCCAAGACAGAATGTCTCCCCAAGAAAGGTTTTTGCTATGTGTGAAAATTGAAGAGCCCTGAGAGTTTTTCTTTCCTTCGGCATATTCTTGAACCATCTCTTTCTTTCTTCTGCAGAAATCTCTCTTGGAATTGGTTCAGGAATATCTTCAGTAGAAATCTTTTCAACAATCTTTCTCCTGATCTCATCTTCATTTTTATCTTTAAACATTTCTGCAAATGATGGAAATGTAGCATCTTCCCCTTCATAGTGAAAATCTATCCCATCTTCCTCTGAATCAGACGCATCTTCAATAATTACTTCGTCATAATGATCTGCTTCATGTGGGTATCTAGGCTCAAAATCCTTTGCAGGAGACTGAGGAATTTCATCTTCAATATCGAACTTGAACTTTCCATCTTCTAACCCCAATTCCTCAAGCATTTCAGCCCTTGTTCGTCTAATCTCTACCTCTCCTTGTTGTTGAGCATTTAAATAAATGACAGTAGGATTCGAGAGGAGTACCTGATCAACAGGTTGCTTTCCAGATGATGATGCTTCATTCTGAACTTCATCCTCCTGTTCATTGATTTCGTTGTTCATCAACTCATTCACCTTTTCTTGAACAGCTGGATCCCTGATTAACAATCCAGAAGCACCTTGATCATTGTCGTCATTGTCTTTATCATCTTTATCAGACTTATCATCAGTTTTGTCATCATATTTATCTTCATCTTCCTCATCTTGTAACACCCCAAAAAACGGGTTTGGTAATTTAGACCCGGTTACTATTAAGAAACGGGTAAGGTACCGTTAATGAGAAAAGTTAATCTGAAAAATGAGGATTTACTAGGAATAATTAACCTTGTTGATTATTGGTCTCGTTAGTAGTAAGCGAAGAGTTGAAGCCTTATTTAATTAAAACGAAACATGAGGGACCAAAGTGGGATAATCTGAAAGTTGTTGTGTTAAAAGAAAACAACACACACACATACACACACATCGTGTGTGTTCATGAACGAGCAGGGAAAGCTCCCATGGAGCCAAAACCCTAAACTTCATAAAATCTCCAAATTGAAAGGCTAAACGAAGCCCAAATTCACAACCGAACGTGAATTAACGATCACCTTCACAAGGGGATCATAAGGTATGTCTTAAAACTTAGATTTGGTGACCTTGTTTGAAGTGGGTTATAATCAATCCATGAAATTGTATGAAATTAAGCATGTAGAGGTGTTAGAAACACCAAATAGAACTTGTGTTATGAGTAATTTCAAGTAATTGGGTGATTTAGAATGAAACCCATTGCATGAGTGTGAAGATGATGATCATGATGAACTTGATGATGCTATAGTGTAATTTTGTGTTGTATAAGGTGTTGCATGATAGACTAAGATAGTTAAACTTGAAGTGAAATTTATGATTATGAGATTTTGTTTGAATGTGATAGTTCATAAGATGAAATAAGGAAGAACATGCTTAAAGAACTTGTACATTATGCTTAGGAAGTAGTACGCACGCCAAGTGTTTGATAAAATGTCTAAAAGACAATAATAAGTGAAATTGTATGCAAGTAATAGGTAAACATATATAGTTCATGTGAAGATTATGTAGGGATGATGTCGAGTATACCTTATGCTTGTTTAAATGAATTAATGATGTGGAGTATGTTTCAAGTGGGTCGTATGTTAGACGTGAATTTGATATGGTTGTTCATATGTATGAGCATATATGCTAATAAGAATGTGAATGTAATGACACGAGTGTATAGGAATCATGTCAAGATGGTTGGGAGCTTTGAAGGCTAACGGGCTAAGAGGACTCAATCAAGTAAGCGAACGAGAATACGGACGTGCAAGGTAAGTGAACTCCGAACTTACCCCTTTAGTTTGGTTATGAATTTATGTTATACGTTAATTGTTGAATGCCATGTAAGAAGATATGGATATATGCTATTACTAAGTCGAGTGTTAATGGAATGGGTTGGAAGTTATGCTATTACTAAGTTAAGTGTTAATGGAATGGGTTGGAAGTGGTTAAGAAAGAGATTCGATTAGGTTTGGGTAAGAAAGGGAACCTACATAATGAAATTTATGTTTGAATGAATAAGATGAGTTATGTGTATTTTAGGACATATTCATATAAACGGAAGCTAATGTACTAATCGTTTTTCTATTGAGAATTAATATGAAGTGTAGGCATGTTAACAAAGGAAGTGAAGGTTGACTCCACAATCCGATGCGAGTAATCGAATGGATGGATAAAGGGGCTAGTATAAGAAAAAGCATGATATGTTGACGCGCTATTATGCTCGTGTTAAGATTTTTGTATTATGTCACCGGTTGCTAATAATGTGTTTGAATGTGGTGACTGCAGGCTATACATGTTGGGATGTTTCATCTAGAAGTGTACGCGGTCGGAGATCGAGTCAAGACACGGATTGTATGTGGGTGTGTACGTAGTCACATAATTGAGACATGTATGTTAGTTTTTGGATTAATTTATAAAAAGAGATTAATGTATTTAAGTGAATTGAAGAGTATCATGAAAGAAATTTTACATATGCGTTTTCCGCTGCGAATATTAGGTTAAAATGTGTTAGGGCGTTACACATCTTCATCTCCAAACATCTCTATATCTGATTCTTCATCCACAATCTCACCACGAGCTATCCTTCCCTTCCTTTTCAGATCAAGAAATTTTAACAACTTGGCCACTTTTTTTGAATTGTATGGCAGAGGGTAAGCATCACCAACCAGCACAAATTTGTCTGTCTTCCACTCAAGTAGCAGAACTTCCCTTGCTTTTCTCTTTCTCTGAATAACTTCAACCCTTCGAAGAACATTATTAACATCAAGAGGCTCGATAGGCTCACCAACAATTAAGAATTCTGGTTCACGAGGCTCTTCAGCTTCAACCATCTCTTGATCATCTTCAACTTATTCTTGAACTTCAACAACTTCAATCATATCAACATCTGGTTGTGAAGAAGAACCACCAGCATCAAGTTGACTCGAAGATCCATTAACCACTTCAACCTCTTCAACCACACCTTTGTTCTTTTGGGTTGCTTCTTCAGCTAAATGACGTTCTCGCTCCATTCTTCTTTCATTTGCCTTTATCACATCAATCTCTTCGAATGCAGCATGAATGTTTATTTTTAGATGACTTTCAACTACAGCAACTAGCATTTGAAGTTGTTGATCTTTCATCACTTTGTCAGCCTTCATAGCTTCCATTTCCAACTTTATAGCCTTCATCTCATTTGAAGAAGCTTCACTCATTTCACTGAGAAGCTGATTTAAAGTTTGGTTCACATTCTCTAGTTCCTTTATCTTGGCATTCAAGGTAGATATCTCAAGTGTCAACAATTCAAACATTTTAGAACTATCATCGATATCATCCTTTATTTTGTTCATTCTTTTCTCTTTTTCTATCAATGCTGCAACGATTTTATCATGAGCTTTCATCAAATCATCAACTTGGTTCTTCAGAATATTGCATTCCAATTCTGCTTTTGCCTTTTCTTTTTCCAACTTGTTCACCCTTTGAATTAGTTCTTTGACAGCTTTATCATTGAACATATCACTTTCACCTGGAAGATCTTCTGAGAAAATACCAGTAGCAGGACCAAGGTTATCAAAATCAAAGTTAAAATCTTCTTTCTGATGCGATGACTCAGGAATATCAACAATAGGAGTCTTTTCTTTCTGAACATGTTGAGCTTTCTTTCCATCTTTGTCTTTTTGAGACTCAGCTCCCGACTTCTTCGCCCTAACATTTCTTGGAATTATTCCAACTGGAGCTGCTTTTCTTTTCTTTCTTTGCTTCTTTGATTTTTCAGGATCATATGGAGAATCTTCTTCATCTGATCCCTTTTGTTTCTTTGAAGGTCTTTTCTTTAATTGAGCTTTTCCTCTTCCAAGAGTTTCAGGAATCAATTCAGAATCAGATTGAGTGGCTTCAGAATCTTCATCACTGGAACTATTATGAGCTTCTGTTTCTGGTTCAACTCTTGAAGCTTTTTCAGCATGAGCACTTATTTCTTGAGCTTGTTGTGCTGCAACCTCTTCATTCTTTTTCAAGTAACTTTCCAAAGATTGCTTTAATATCTCTGCTCCTTGTTCAATCACCACAGATGGCTCTAAAACTGTTTCATCAACTAGCCTCTGCTGTGGCTCTCCAGAAGACCCTACAAGACAAACATAGACAACGAGATTAGTAACATTTAAAACATATATGATCTAATTGTCTTAATGCTCCCCCTTTCACTATACCCCTTTCTCCATCTTTCGGAATAACAACCGCAGGGGATGACTTAGGTGTCCTTTTTCTTTTTCCGTCTCTGATGCACCACCACCTAGTCTTTTTCTCAACCATTTCATTCATCTTTGTGTCTTCATTGTCTGAATCACTATTGTCATGCCTCCACTTATCGTTTTCAGGAGCAACATACTCTTTATTCTTTATTCTGCATATCATCTGCTTGGTCTTCACATCCTTATCTTTTGTAATTCTACCAATTGTGACCTTATTTACAATGCTCATCTCCATCACATCCTCACTGTCCTTTGGAAGATCTTTGATTTTGTCATTTAATATCATCATGATGAATCTAGGATACATGATGTATTTGTCTCCTTCAGCTTGGCAGTTCTCCTTCATATCTCAAATATTACTTGAGAAATGTTGTACCTTCTGTTCAACACCAAGCTTGCTATGATGTTCATGATATAATCAGCAACCTCATCATAAGCACCCTTTCTATGACCCACTGAATGTACCATACAATGCATCAAGTACTGATACGCTTTGGAGAAGCATCTTTTGTACATTTTTCCATTTATGTGCCCAGTAAAACCCATTCTGCACCATAAACCTTTTACAAGACGTTCTGACATAATCGTAGGATCATCATCAGAATCTTGCAAATCAAGAACTCTTCTCACATCTGCAACACTAAATTCAATCCCAACATCTATATCTTTTCCATCTTTGTCCTTCTTTCTTAATACAGCATGAATCATCTTATCTGTTTCATCAAACCTTGCTGTATCCCAGAATGCTCTAACATGTGATTCATAAACCACAGTTCTATTTGACATCGCTTTAGCAATTCTGCTCTCTCTAAAAAATGTTGCCATCTTTTCTACCACAGAACCAGTTGTCGACTCAGCATCAATTGTACAAGGTACATTATGACCCTTGTCTTTTTCTTTTCCTCGTCCCTGCAAGAATATTCAGTATAAATCATTTGAACAAATATAGAGACATAAGGATGAAAATTTTGAAAATTTTTCTAACACTTGGAATTTCTATGTGATAACACTAGAGAATCAACTGGCCTGTTCGATCGAGTGAACATTGCTGTTCGATCGGCTAGCAATTGTTGTTCGATCGGCTGGGCTAGCCGATCGGCTGGCAATGCTATGATCAAACAGAATTCATCAAAAGATTCTAACACACAGATTTCATAGCATACATTTGGCACAAATTTCAAGGCATCAACATTAAACTACCCTATGCATCAACACAAACACATAATCTCCATTGCTGCTCGATCGGCTGGTCTAGCCGATCGGCTAGCATTTGTCACAGAAACTGTTATGAACAACACTTATCAGATGAATCAAAAATTTTTATCCACAAAAACACAAATTAAGCACAGATCTAGAATCCTAATGATGTCGCGATCAAAACCCTATGCTTAACTTTATCTAAAACATCCTACAAAGTGTCTAATTTCTCGAAAGAACCGCCGACTGCCGTATCAACATGAACTCAGATCTATCAAGTTTAATCATGAATTTTCAAAATTGAAACGATAAATATGTAGATCTTGCTAATGCGATCAAAACCATATGAACATAAATCATCAAAACACCCTAAATCTTCCTAGATCTAAGTTTAAAGCACCAACAGATGAAGAACATGATGAAATTCAAAGATTTGAATGTGAAATACATACCTTTGCCATTGAAAATGATGAGCACACCAACAAATCAATGATATGATGCAAAGAGAATCAAGAATTTTAGTGAAATTAGTGAATCGGCTGAGAGAAAGTTCTGTTCGATCGAAGTGTGTAACCGATTGAATGACACAAGAACTTTTATTTATAGGGTGGCACTGCAACGACTAGGCTATTCGATCGGCTGATCTAGCCGATCGGCTAGTCTGTTCGATCCATGTCACTTTGACTTTCAAACCGATTTGACTTTTTGACCTTTTTCACATTATCAGTGTTCGAGAAATCCACTTAAGCATCTAGGTCCAAGTTAATGACCCTAGGTACTTAATTTGTCTACCAAGTTCAACTTAATGACCTTGGTTGACCCGAAGCAAAAACATACTGATGTTTTGATCAATCATTTTTCTGAAAATTTACAAGTTTCAAATTAATGAACTTGCATTTTTGACTTTTTATTTTCTCTGTTTGTATCAAGATTAGCTCCCAACACGTTTTTCAGCTCAGAACAACTTCCTGCATCTGCATCAGACTGTGAATCTGAAGATCAACTCTCCGCTTTGGTTTGTCAAAAAATAAAGCAGAAATGCAAAATCTTTTTGAGTTTTTAATGCAGATTCTAAACTAGAAGAGTATAACAGAAACTGAAATACAGAATGTAATGAAAGTAATCTATTTACAGACATATTTTTGGTGAGCGTGTTAGGGAATCATATCAGCTAATGACATGTTACAAGTACCGTTAAGCTTAATTCATACTTAGAATTAAACAATTCACCTAGATTGTCGATATACTGATCCATTTTAAGTTTTCTCACAGATTTCAGTTTATTCAGGATACGATTTAGATGTCTTATGAACTTAACTCATTTGTGTGTCCCACCTCTTGTATATACTCCCGTATCAAGTTCCCAATATTCAGTCTTACAGGTGAGTATACCACAGATGATATCTGCAAGGGGTTAAATGCGAGGGCCGTGAGAGCTCAGGTCGATACTTCCGTATACGCAAAGAGATGACGGCTTCGACTTTTCGGTGTGTCCCCTTTAGAGGATCTTTTGTTACAACATCAATGACTATCAATTTTATTGTTTCATCAGATTGCTGAGGGCGATGCTATGTCTCAAGCATTTTGCGGAAAGTATTATTCGGGGACTAGGTCAGAACTTCCATTCAGCAGAAGTCCCGGAATAATACCCCAGATATCACTGAGTATAAAGACCTAGTATCTCAGAATAAGGGACCTATCAAACGAGATTTCAGGGGTTACCTATATATCCAAGTAGTGTTCCCCACAAAATAAGTTTCGTTATGAAATTTTAAGTTTATATCCCAAACAAATCTACTAACTGTGTAAAAACCTATCGACACATCATTAGTGAGACTGTTTCATCCTTTTAAGACTTTACAAATCTTTAGCATACCGTAACAGTAATGACTATCAATTTTATTATTTCATCAGATTGCTGAGGGCGATGTTATGTCTCAAGCATTTTGCGGAAAGTATTATTCGGGGACTAGGTCAGAACTTCCATTCAGCAGAAGTCCCGGAATAATACCCCAGATATCATTGAGTATAAAGACCTAGTATCTCAGAATAAGGGACCTATCAAACGAGATTTCAGGGGTTACCTATATATCCAAGTAGTGTTCCCCACGAAATAAGTTTCGTTATGAAATTTTAAGTTTATATCCCAAACAAATCTACTAACTGTGTAAAAACCTATCGACACATCATTAGTGAGACTGTTTAATCCTTTTAAGACTTTACAAATCTTTAGCATACCGTAACAGTCTAGCTAATGTACTATCATTTTCCCTTTATACACAAGCTCTTTTTCATTTTTTATTGTTTATGGATTTTGAAATTTTATCATGTTTTTGGCTTTTATATACAAATAGATTTTCTAAAAGTATATACAAATATACCTATCTCCCCCTAAAGACCAAAACAGGTAAAAGTTCGACAAACCATTGCAGATTGTTTATCAACATCATCTACAGAGGTATCCTCATCAACGCCTATGGGAATCAGACACCGATAAGAGCATCATACCATTCAATTTTAAAAGATATTTAAAACGTGTTCTATCAAATGCTTTGGTATGAAGATCAGCTTTTTGCTCGTCAGTGTGGATTTTCTCAATTCGTATCAACTTTTTCTCGAAACAATCGTGAATAAAGTGATGACGAATTTCTATATGTTTGGTTTTAGCGTGATGTACCGGATTTTTTGTTATAGTTATTACGGCCTCATTATCAACAAAAAGAGGAGTGTTAAGAAACTGCAAACCGTAGTCGCGCATCTGTTGCTGTATCCACAGGATCTGAGAGCAGCAACTGCTGGCAGATATGTACTCTGCTTCACATGTGGATAGCACCACAGACGTTTGTTTCTTACATTGCCAGGTAACCAAGCGAGGTCCAAAGAACTGGCATCTTGCAGTTGTTGATTTAGCATTGACTTTGCAGCATCCGAAATCCGAGTCGGAATACCCTTCGAGCGTAAAGTCGCCTTTTCTAGGATACCACAACCCCAACGATGGAGTTCCCTTCAGGTAGCGTAATATCCTTTTCACAATGATCAAGTGCGAGGCTCTCGGGTTAGATTGAAATCTTGCTGCGAGGCACATCGGATACATATTGTCGGGCCTTGAAGCAGTTAGATACATCAATGAACCAATCATGGAACGATAAAGTGTTTCATCTGCCCTGTCTCCGTTGAGATCTAGGTGAATCCCATGATTTGTTGCTAATGGGGTTGCCGCAGGAGTAGAACCTGACATTCCAAATTTCTCTAGAATATCATGAACGTACTTTGTCTGGTGTATGAAACTTCCTTCAGGAAGTTGATCAACTTGGAGTCCCAAAAAGAATTTCATTTCCCCCATTGATGACATTTCGAACTTTTGCTTCATCACTTGTTCAAAATCTTTGCACAAGTTCTCGTTTGTTGACCCAAAAATTATGTCATCCACATAAATTTGTACTATCAGCAGGTGACCGTCGACTATCTTTGTGAAGAGGGTGGCATCAATTGTTCCCCGGATGAAGTGATTGGCTAACAGATGATGAGATAATGTCTCATACCAGGCTCTCGGGGCCTGGTGTAAGCCATATAACGCTTTATCCAAGAGATACATTTTGTCTTTATGGTGTGGATCGACGAAGCCCGATGGCTGTCCAGCATACAATTCCTCCTTCACTTTACCATAGAGAAAGGCCGACTTCACATCAAGCTGGTACACTTTAAAGTTTTTCCACGATGCAAACGCCAGGAAAATTCTGATTGCTTCTAGTCGTGCCACAGGAGCGTATACTTTAGTAAAATTAATTCCCTCCTGTTGACTGAAGCCCTGAACAACGAGTCGAGCTTTGTTTCTCACAACTACTCCTCTTTCGTCTCTCTTACACTTGAACACCCATTTGGTGTTGATTTTCCTGTGACCCTCTGGTAGATCCACCAGTTTCCAGACACCCAATTTTTCAAACTGGTTCAGCTCTTCTTGCATCGCGTTGACCCAAGAATCTTCAGTAAGCGCCTCTTTGTAAGTTCGAGGTTCGATCTGCAAGATAAAACAGCATAATGAAAATTCAGTTTGTAAAGGTGCTACTGAGGAATAAAAACTTGTAAGCCCTTGGTCAATTTTGTAACACCTGTGCCACCGCGACCATCAAACAAATACCAAGCCAATGAAATATTGTATTTCATACTTGGGATCTTGTATAAATATGTGTATCTTTTGCACATATCAGTTCTTGTTCAATTTCAAACTTTACATCGCTTTCTGGAGAATTATACGCAAACTGGTGCGTAAACGTACTCAGTTTAAATGCGACAAATACTCCAGAACATCAACATAAACTCAACATACCTCAAATAACCTTTACATAACTTAGAAATAAGTTTTGAAGGCTTTGGTATGGCAAAAACAAGTTAATTCGCTTACAGGGACTAAACTTGACAAACTGCGAAAGTATGCCAATTTGAACTGTAACGAACATTCCGGAACATGTCCATAAGTTAAACATACCCTAAATATCTTTCACATAGCTTAGAAATAGGCTTTGAGGGGTTTGGTATGCTAAAATAAACTTTTGGGTCATTCAGGGACTAAAAGTGTCAAAAAGTGCACAAGTTTACACTTTCACGCATAACTTACGTTCTGAATACATCCGGACATCCAAAAATTTATGTAAACATCCTTATATTATGCCTTAGTGTATGGCATGAGAAAAATCCATTCGTCACGCAATTTGGATCGTCTTTCGCGCTTATGCGCATTCCGTCGTAATTAACCGAACATCGTGACCGTACGGCCAAACGAACCGACATCCGAGATACTTTTGAGCACATTTTAAGTTCCCTATCCTTTAACTTCATTTTAGAGCTTTGAAATGGGGTTAACGAGGCTTAAACGTGTCAAAAATGCATCAAATACCAAGTTTTGGGGCTGCAGGGACCAAAACTGTAAATCTGCCAAACTAAGGGCTTACGGACCGTAAGCCATAACCCATACGGTCCGTAAGGAGTCCCCAGTACAGCAGATTCAGCTTTAAATGCAGTTGCCTCTTCATGTAGTGAAAGGCCACACTTGCACTTGTCTCTTCAGGCCAATTAGGGGCAAATCTGATGTACCATAAATGTTACAACAAGTGTATGGACAAGATCAAAGCACGTTAATCGATAAACGATCCTAACGGTCATGCTTTTCCTATAAATACCCCCCCTTGGTGTAAAACCCACAAGAATCTGATCTAAAACTCTAAGTTGGAGCCATTGCTTCATACCTGAGTTCCTTGGATCGAGATTAGCATTCGGGGATCCTTTGTAAGTGTTCTTTCGTTGTTTTATCGCTTTTCGAGTCCGAAAGTCGAACTATGTTTGACTTTCTGCATTGACCAGTTTATGGTCGATGCAAAGTTCGTTGGAACTTCATAACGTGAGCGTGATCACGATGGTTATAGTCCGTAGTGACTATACCTACTGATTACCACGTTATCTAGGCTTAGTGACGAGTCGTAGTTTCGGCCAAAATGCGCATTCTTGCGTATTTTGTAACCAAACTACTCATGAGCATCAAAGCCGTTTGTTTTGATGCCAAACCTGTTTTCTAAACTTAGTTAAGCATGTTCTAACATGCTTAGCTCGTCACTTTTAGTTTAGTGCATATGTAGGGTCGTAAGATAAGCGATCTAAACCATCGCTTATACTTTCGAACCCGACCCATTTGGTCGATCATTATGATCCGACCAAACACATTAGGTGACCATAGCTGTAACCTTCTGAGGTTATACCTTGTGGTCATGATGTTAGGCGTTCCAAACGCGTTCTACGCGAACGACGCATTAAGGTAGCATAAGCTACCTAAACGGGTCGTAATGGGCCGCAAGCACTTAGGATAGGTTTCATTTTAGTATGTAGGCTTTGTTAAACCATATTTCACGAGTCTCCATACTCGTTTGGTTTACGAACCCGCTTACTATCCGATCCTTCTGATTTTGGTCCGGTATATTAATATAGCTACCTATTAGGTGCCGTTTGATATTCCGTGATCACTAGCATTGTGTGATTATTATACAAGAACTTCAAAGCAATCTCAGGTGAGTACATTGAACCCCTCTTTTACTGTTTTCCAAACTGTTTTGGGGTGAAACACATGTGCCTACTTGTTACTTTCATGCCTTCCGGTTTTCACATCATATACTTGCTATGTTCGATAGTACATATATAGTACCTGATTTCATTGTGTTTATGCTATGTATGTCCATTGTGTGCATACTTAGCACATCACTTTACAATACATTTCATGCTATGTATGCCCATTGTGTGCGTACTTAGTACATTGTTTTACATACATTTCATGCTATGTATGCCCATTGTGTGCGTACTTAGTACATTGATTTACATTACATGCTATGTATGCCCATTGTGTGCGTACTTAGTACATTGTTATACATTACATTTCATGCTATATATGCCCATTGTGTGCATACTTAGTACATGGTTTTACATTGCATTTCTGTTGCATATGCTCATCCAGCATATGAACACATTATGCTACATTTTGAACCGTTGTAACCATTTGACTATGTGAACCGTCTTACCCCTTTGATTTCATGAACCGTCTGTAACCATTGAACCGTGTGAACCAGTTGTATCTGTTGACATGATTTACATTTGACAATAGACATTTGACTATACATGAACATTTCCACAATTGTTAAACATTTCATCTTGATGGTTTGGTTGAGTAAGTGATTAAGTAACGAGGCGTGTGTAATATGATACAAGCATGGTGGATACGCCGCTGGTACTTCCTATATATAAGTGTTTGTATGGTATTACATATTGTAGCGTTATTTGAATCATTTCAATTTGAGACATATGACATTTTATACAAATAACACACTTTTTACGAGACATTGTTTTACAAACGACTTATCTTATACAAACACATTTTACATGGTTATCCGTTTAACCATATAGTGTTCTCTTATTTATACATATCATCCGATCTTATCGTTTTTCAAATGATTTACAAGACAAAGCAAATTACAAGGTTCATGACTAAACATTTTCTCAAACATAAGTCATGAATTCCGTTTTCACAAAACCAATGTATCTCACAGGCATTTTTATGCTGACGTACCTATTTTCACATGTGTTTTCAGGAGATGATGCATAGGACTTATCAAGACATACTTAGGCGGACTTGTGCCTTAGTGACTTAAAACGAGACAAGAACTAGTTAATTTATGTTATGAACACTTTGATTCTTGTTTAAACAATGTAAACATTCATGTTTGATTAATAAAACGAAACTTCAATTGCCATGGATTTGAAACAATTGATTCTGTCCCAACACTCCCCGGCGTTTCCGCCGCGGTTGCATGTTATACGCGGCCGGGGTGTGACAAATTTGATGTCTGGTGCGAACTCCTGATTGAAGCTCTCCGATGATCAGCTCCTCTGGATGATATGAAAGAGTTCTGGGCATTACTTCACTTGGAACAACTACATTGCCTTCCAGATTAGTGACATTTTGATCTGCACCTTCTTCACTGATAGGATCTGCTTGATCTAAAATCTGGATTTGCTCCCCCTCAGATTCTGAATCACCATGATCAAAAGTTGGACCGACATCAGATGTTGTTTCATCATTTGTTGCCGTCTGATTATCGTGAGAATGTGGATTATCATCTTGTTCACCAGCATTACTAGGACCTGCTTCATCGTCATTTGAAGTTTGCTGAGATTGCCTAGAATACTTTGCTGGAAATCTTTCTTCTGATGACTCATAGTCTCTATGAATATCCAACTCATCAAAGAAGTCTTCTTCATCTTCAGGTTCTTCCATCACATCAAACGAATCCCACAAAGTATCGTAGTGATAACGCCGTGAATCTCCTGGGTTCTGAGGCGGCATCGTATGACCTTGACATTCAACATTTGCAGCTTCAATAATCCGCTTTTCTCTTGGCACGAAGACACGATGCAAAGGACTTGCATATCCAACAAATATACCCTCAATGCACTTTGGACCAAACCTTCCAAAAGGTTCTATCACCGTACAGGGTGATCCGAACGGTTCAAGATACTTCAAATTAGCCTTGCGGTTATTAATCAATTCAAAGCATGTTTTGTTGAATTTCTTGACAGTGAGAACTCTGTTGAGAGTATAGCATGCGGCGGAAACAGCTTCAGCCCAAAAATTTATTGGAAGTTTTGAATCTGCGAGCATTGTTCTGGCTGTCTCGATTAGTGTTCGGTTTTTGCGTTCTGCTACTCCATTCTGCTGCGGAGTGTACGGAGCACTAAACTCATGCAGTATACCTCTTTCTTCACAAAATTCTTCCATCTTGTTGTTTTTGAATTCAGTACCATTATCACTTCTAATTCTTCGAATACGCCTCTGGTACAAATTCTCAATCTTTTTGAATAACGCCATCAGACTGTCAAACGTTTCATCTTTTGTCTTTAAGAAAGAAACCCAAGAAAATCTGGAATAATCATCAGTGACGACCAAACAATAGTAATCTCCTGTAATGCTTTTGACATTCACAGGACCAAATAAATCCATGTGAAGTCTTTCCAAAGGTCGCGAAACTGAATTGACTTGCTTCTTGGGGTGCGACTTTTTCTTCTGTTTGCCTTTAATGCAACTTATACACTCCCCTTCCAGATGAAAACCTTTGATTTAAACTCCTGTAACCAGATCATTTTGGACCAAATGATTCATTTTTCTAAGATGTATATGCCCCATCTTTCGGTGCCACAATCTTGACTCCTTCTCAGTTGCTCTTGACACAAAACAATGAGCCTGACCCGTGGTTGTCGTTGCTACGCTCATATCCAATACATACAGGTCGTTGACTCTTGGTGCCCTCATGATGACCCACTCTTCGGGAACAACAAATCCCGGTTTTAGAATCAAACACTTTTTGTCATTGAAGTGAGTGGTATACTTTTTGTCACAGATCTGAGAAATGCTTAGTAGGTTATTCTCCAGCTCAGCAATGTTATTGACTCTTTCAAACGTCACAATTCCATTGGATAACGTTCCTTCACCAACGATCCGACCACCTTGATTACCCACAAAACCAACATATCCTCCATTTATATTCCTTACATCGTACAACAATGCAGTCTTCCCTGTCATATGTCTGGAAGCTCCACTATCCATGATCCATCTTGAAATAAGTTGTGGAAGATCCTGCACATAAACCAACATGATTAAAACCTTTCAATAAGGATGCCGATTCATGCTTCGCGATCAAGGAAGCTCCGGCAGATCATACACAATCAAACAGATTTTGCTACCCAAGCCTCTTTGGACTTAGGTAACTTAAGTTTGATGTGAGATTTTGTTGTGTAAAGTGGTGGAAAGTTTTTATCATTTAATTTCAAGCTTTCTTTAGACTCAACCTCAACCTCAACCTCTTTAAGTGTGAACAACTCATCCTTTTTAGGTTGACCAGATGGTTGGTCTTTCTTTTCCACCCATTTCTTTTTAGAAATTGATTTCTCTTTTTCAAGCTTTTCATAAAAATCCAAAGGAACACTCATCTTTACCGATGTGGTAGAAGATGATTGTTTTTCCATATCAGAAACCTTTGGTTTTGAACCACTTGCTCTCATCTCAGCAACTTTCGGCTTCCATGTTTGTTGAGTTGTTGCGACCCGTTTGTAAAATTTGTCATTTTTAGTTACCACCTTCTTTACGGGTTCGGTTTTGAATTTGGTGTTGTCATTTTTAAAACTCTTTTTCTCAACAACCAAGGGAGATTTTCCTTTCACATCATCTTTCTTCTTTTGATTCTCAACAACTTCAGTCTTAGGCTTCAAGTTGGCACATTTTCGTGCAATATGCCCAACTTGATTGCATCTGAAGCATGTTCGGGTGTCAGCAACCCGACTTGTGCCTTCAGACTGAGGTTGTGAGGCCTTTTCCTCAAAGAACTCTTTGTTTGATTTTGAAAAGATTTTAGGTTCTTCATTAGAAAATGAACTCGAACTGTTCACAAACACTTTCTTTTCAATCGGCTTCTTGTTTTGAACATTTTTCTTCTGATAAGACTTACCCCCTGATATCCACCCGACCAGTTGTTTCGTTTGTTATTAGAAAAACGTGGTGGAACAACAGGTTTCTTGTAGTAAGCCTTATCTTTCTCAAAGTTCATTTGTCTTTTTGTTTGGTTCAGATTATTCACTTCTGACAACTCAACTTCGACCAATTTGTAAACATTTTTCAATTTGTTCACATTTACATTCTCAATCGGAAACTCAGAATCCGAAAACAACTTATCTGAACCCAACATCTTGTACATGACAAGATTTGGTTCTTCATTTAAGTTGTTCTTGGACTTTTGTTTCGGAATGTATTTATCCAAGAAACATCCATCATCTTCATTTGAATCAGACTCTAAAACACTTTCTGCCATGCTTTTGACAATATCAGTCTGAACACTATCATCAGATGATGATGATGATGAGAATGTAACATCAATTGACTCTGGAATTTTTATTTCTTTTAACTCTTCCTCATCATTAACCAGCCCGGACTTTTTCTTTGAGAATTTTTTTTTAAAATAGGTGGTGGAACTTGATGATATCCCACCCCAGTTCCGTCCGAAAATACATCTTCGCCAGCTTTGTTTTTCCCGATGGGTTTGGGAACAATGTGCTGCAAAACAAAGCTTGCGGAGTTGTAGCTAGTTAATTTTAATTGGATGCGTTC